>NW_006431288.1:4102228-4156160 GCF_000325575.1 Pteropus alecto
GGAAAGAAGTAACCCTATGGCATCTGGATTCATTTACCTTACTAAATGTCTCCACAGGCCCTGGTGAAAAGAGGGATCAAGGCGATGCTCATGACTGCTGATGATGGACAAGAAATAATAAGAGGCTACTTGAATAAGGGTACAATTTTGGGTTTTCCCTGTTTTCTCTACTAGTTAAGTCTGAAGCAGAACAGGAGTCCCTCAGATGCTTCATTTTTTTTCATTTCCCATGGATGGGCACCCTTAGTTTTTGGTTCAAAGTAGTGAGGGCTTCCAGTTAAAGCTGAGTTAAGGAACCAGTCCCTACTTTGCTGCTCCACCAGGGGTTACCCACAGAGCATCAAAAGTGCAGAACACTTACTCTATCCTCTTAAGCCTTAGTGGCTAAAGTGGGGCCTGGCCAGGACCAGAGTAAATGCCTTCTCTGTTATTACCAAATGACCATGACTGAGTGACAGAAAGTGGATATGAGGTCAGATAAATAGTATTGTCATGGGCCCAGCCTCAGGATCTCATAGGGTAAATAAGCCTAGGGGATAAAAGAAGTAGAGAAACATGGAATAGAATTATAAGGAAGAAATATGGGTAAATACAAATAAAAAAGGGAAAAATGTGTACAAACAGAGTCAGAGATCAGTGCTTTTTGAAATACTTTAACCCAAGCAGTTTTATCAGGTCCTTTCTCCTGTGTTGGTCTCTCCTCAGACTTTTTGGTAGTTCTTCATTTTGTAGTGGGAAAGGCAGAAATAGTACTCTTAATTAGAAGCCAGGAGACCTATAATCAAGTTTTAGGTCTTAGACTATTTTGAGCTCATTTTTTTTCATTTACTCGTAAGTATAAAGTGGTTTATTTTAACTGCCTTTTTTATTCTCTGGGTCATCCATTATAAATGTTAAACAAAGGGATGTGTTTGTATAGTGAATGTATGGATACAAATGTAGAATCATATTTTTATTATTAACTGTAAGCCATAAACTGTTAATGTGAAATATCTGTGAGGTGTGTGTGCAAGAGGTGTTGAGACCCAGCTCTCCATCCTGGGTCTAGTAGTAAGCCCGCCTTACCCCAACCCCGACTTGACAGTGCTTGTAGTGGGATCTACAAAAGAGTTTCTCTTTTCCCTCCACAGTGATTGCCACTGTCCATATGAAGAATATAAAGAAAGAAACTTATAAAAACCTCTTTTCAATTCAGGTAAGGACATTTCAGAGATAGGAGTTGTTTTGATTCTTGCTCTTGCTAAGATCTCAGCTTATTTGTTAGGGAGATTCTCAGCAGTGATTAGTTCACTTAAAACTTGGACCTGTTATGCCTTTGAAATACCTGCTCTAGGTGGTTTTAGGTAGAACTAAATCAAATTTGCATGCCCCAAATGCCTGGCCCATAGTCCCTCAGTAGTATACAGGATGGGAAACATAACATACTAGAAAGGCAGCATCAGTGGAAGTTCTCACAGCAGTCCAGAGACTATCTGCCCCCTACCCTGAAGTGGCATGTCAGGTTTCAGGGAGTGGAAACACAGATATGAGTGAGAGCCATCCTGGCAGAGGAGCCTCAAGCTCAGTATAGGAACCAACCAGTATCCCCTGTCATAGCTCTATAGGTATAGCTTCCTGGTTGACTAAGGTGATCTCTTGGTTTCAAGATACACTATACTCAGAAAGCTATGGCTCACAGTAGGAATTTATACATTATTTATAGTCCTCCAGTTCTGATGCTATTTGCTAATCAGAGGCCATTTTACCATAGCAATCTGGCTGATAACATGGGTAACATTCTACCTTTATCAGGTTTTCAGGTGGACCTACAGTGAATTTGCATGGGCAAAGAGGAAGGATTTTGTTAACCCTTTATTCATCCCCATTGACCTTTAATTACTTATGGTCCAATGAGAAAGACAAGAAATGTAAATAGCTCAGAATAGCAAGTGATAATTACAATAAAAGCATTAATGTATAACTGGAGATTAGAGTGTGACATAGATTTCTATCACCAGAGGAGATGAGTGGTTACATGTTTTATTTTGCACAGGACTGAACTATGGTATGAGGAGCAAAAGAGGCATCTGTTAATTGCCATCAACATAAGGCAATGCCTCTGTTCTATATTCTATAAAAAGTTAAACCCCCAATCTTATCCTCCTGCAGTCTGAGACCACCAAGATTTAGAGAGGAGTACAAAGGGATGTGTGTCCAACCATAACAACTGGACCAACATCAGATAATGGTACAAGTAATACAGAGATGTGCAGAGATCAGAGTGAGTGCATTCCAAGAGAATAGGAAGAGAGAACATAATTTCTGGGGCAAAGTAAACACTCAAATAGATGCTAACATGATAATGACGATGGATTAAAAAAATGGAGCAATAAAACCAGTGGAATCAAGGGTTAAAAGTGCTATGCTGTCTATAGGGAGCAAAATCCTGAAAATGAGGTCATTTATTCATTCAGTCAATCGATAAATGTTTTTAGCACCTACTATTTGCCAGTTATGTACTTTTTAAGGCAATGTGGATAAAGCTGTGAATAAAACCCACAAAATTACCACTTTTGGAACATATATTTTAGTGATGAGACAAGTAAACAAATAAAGGCAAATACAGAGTATGAGATAGTAACAAAAGCTAGGAAACATTATATAATAATATTTATATGCACAGCTTTTAGTTTATTTCACCTTTCTATTTTTCATGTTTATTTTTTCAATTATCATATAAGAAACTATTCATTTTATTCCCATTTTGCAGATGAGGAAACCATGATTCAAAGGTTAAATTACTAATTTGAGATCACATGTGGATAATCATTCAATAGAACAATCCATGCTTAAACTCAAACCTTCTGCATACAAATCCTATGCTCTTTTCACTGTTTTATACTATATACCATCTAAATACCTTCTCTGATGAGAGAAGGATTTATTGTGATATGGGAGTTTCACAAGGCGAAAGCCCAGGTATGCTTCCTAGCACAACCTTGAAACAAAGAAGCAATTCTTAATGGCTGTGTGAATACTAGCCATGACTGTACTCTCAGGGCTCAGCCCAAATGGAGCAGGCAAAACCACGGAACTCCCAATCTTTCCATGAAAGAGGTCTATCTACATACTTTAAAAGATGCTGCCTGAGGGCCAGGCTTCTAATTTATCAGGCATCTAAGGCTGCGATCTTTGCAAGTCCTGGGAAAGTGGAAGACACCTCTCATACCTCTTTCCAGCCTATTCCAATAATAAAACCAAATTACCAGGAACTCTCTAGAAGGAGCTTATACACACATCTGGGGCCCAAATTTTACAGCAGCCACCCAAAGAATAGGTCCCTGGATCTCTTGGCCCTAATAGCCAGCAGGACTTGTATTCATACATCCCATAGGACTGTAGCAAACAAACAGTCCTTAATGGGTGCAGAAGCTCCTCCACTCCCATCCCACTCACTGTGGGTATACACATTGGCCCAACACAGAGGAAATGGGGAAAAATGCCCATCTCCCATTTTGTTCCAGATAAGGACTTAGCAACATATTTTCCCAGCTGGTAACTGAGAGTCCAGTTTTTAACCAGCCTGAATGTAGGTGCTGACTCTGATATTCTCCTTTGAGATACTGACAGGTCATGGCACACCCTCAAATACTGTGAACTACTAAAAACAAAGAAGGCATTTTGAGCAATCACAAAAGTTTGAGAGACAACCAGAAGCTTAGGCTGAACTAATTATTGAGGTTCATCTCCTATATGAGACAATTCTGTCAAAACTGGGAAAGGAGGCTGTTTTATCTAATGCACAGAAACCAACATAGAGAATCAAGGAAAATGAAGAAACAATAAAATATATTCTAAATAAAAGGCGAAAATAAAACTCCAGAAATATATAAGTGAAACGAAGATAAGTGATTTGCCTACTAGAGGGAGGGTTCAAAACAATAGTCAGAAAGATGCTTACCAAAGTCAGGAGAGTAATACATACACAAAGTGTCAATTCCATCGGAGAGATAGAAAATATTAAAAAGTACCAAACAGGAATCACAGAGCTGAAGAATACAATAACTGAACTGAAAGATTCATTTGAGAAGTTCAGCATCAAACTAGGCAAAGTGAAAGAAGGGATCAGCAAACTCAAAGACAGGGCAGTGGAATTTATCCAATCTGAAGAAAAAAAAAAAAAAGATTGCTTAAGGGATTTATGAGACACCATCAAACAGATTAATATACATATAGAGGTCCCAGAAGAAGAAAAGAGGGTGAAAGGGACAAGAAGCTTATTTAAAGAAATAATGACCATGAGCTTTCCTAACTAGAGAAATATAATCCACATCCAGGATGTCCAGAGAGTTCTCAATAAGATGAATCCAAAAAGATACATGCCAAGACACACTATAATTGTCAAAATTTAAAGAAAAAGAAAGAATCTTAAGAGCAGCAAAAGAAAAGCAGCTTGTAACAAGGGAACCCCCAAAGGACTATCAGCAATTTTTTCAGCAGGTATATTGAGGCCAGAAGGGAGTGAGATGATATATTCAAAGTTTTGAAAGAAAATAATTGCCATCCAAAAATACTCTACCTAGCAAAGTTCTTCAGAATTAAAGGAGAGGTAAAAGTTTTCCAAAAAAAGCTAAAGGAATTCATCACCACTAGACCAGCCTTATAAAAAATGTTAAAGTGAATTTTTCAAGCTGAGATGAAAAGATGATAATTAGTAACAGGAAAACATTAACATATAAATCTTGCTGGTAAAGGTAAATATAGTTCAGAATAGTCTGATGTTGTATGGTGATGGGTAAATAACTTGTAACTCTGAGATGAAGGTTAAAAGACAAAACTATTAATAATAACTCTAAGTACAATTTGTTAACAGATACACAAAGTAGAAAGAAATAGTTACATGTAAAACATAAAAGGTCATGGGAGTAAACAACATGTAGAGCTTTAGTATGAGAAGATAAGTTGTTACTAGCAAAATAGACTATTATAAATACAGGATGTTTTATGTAAGCTTCTTGGTAACCATAATGCAAAACCTTGTAGTAGACGTACAAAAGAGTAAGAGAAAGCAATCAAAACATACCAGTACAGAAAATCATCGTCAGAAAAGAAGACAGCAAGAGAGGAAGAAAGAAACAAAGGAATTACAGAACAACCAGAAAAACATTAATAAACACAACTGCAAGTCTCTACCTATCAATAATTACTTTAAATGTAAATGGATGAATGAATTATAAAAGAAGACCCAATTATATGGGTCTCTTGCCTACAAGAGATGCACTTCAGCTTTAAGGATCCATATAGACTAAAATGGAAGGAATGGAAAAAGATACTTCATGCAAATAGAAGCCAAAAGACTCCAGGGATAGCTAAACTTATATCAGACAAAATAGACTTTAAGATAAAGTTGGTATCAAGAGTAAAAGAGGTCTTTATGTATTGATAAAGGGGTCAATTCATCAAGAGAATATAACAATTTTAAACATTTATGCACCTAACAGAGGAACGCCTAAATATGTAAAACATATATTGACAGATCAGAAGAGAGATAGACAGGAATACAGTAATAATAAGAGACTTCACTACCGCAATACTAGAGAGATCATTCAGACAGATAATAAATAAACATTAGACTTAAATTACTTGTTAGACCAGATAGACCTAATAAACATACAAAAAATTTCAACCAATAATAGCAGAATGCACATTTTTTTTTCAAGCTCATATGGAACATTCTCCAGGATAGATCATATGTTAGGCCACAAAACAAGTTTTAATAAGTTTAAGATTAAAATTATATTAAGCCTCTATTCTAATCACAATGGTAGGAAGCCAGAAATCAATTATAAGGAGAAAAACCAGAAAATTCACAAATATGTAGAGATTAAACACCATGCTTTTGAACATCAAATGGGTCAAAGAAGATACCAAAAGGGAAATTAAAAAATGTATTGAAACAAATAAAAATGGAAACACAACATACCAATATTTATGAGATGCAGCCAAAGCAGTTCTACGAGGGAAGTTTATAGCAATAAATGCTTACATTAAGAAAAAAGAAAGATCTCAACAATTTACACCTGATGCAACTAGAAAGAGAACAAACTAAGGTAGCTCAAATTTAGTAGAAGGAAGGAAATAAATCATAGTAGAAATAAAATACTTATTAACTATATAAATATTTAAATAATAAAATGATATAGGAAAGAGAATAGAAAAGATCAATGAAGCCAAAAATTAGTTTTTAAATAAACAAAAATTGACAAACATTCAGCTAGACTAAGGAAAAGAAGACAATAAGTGAAATTATAAATGAAAGCAGAAAATTATAGCTGGTACCACAGAAATACAAAGGATCATTGGAAACTACTACAAACAATTATATGCCAACAGATTAGGTAACCTAGAAGAAATGGATAAATTCCTAGAAACATAAAACCTACTAAGTGTGTATTATGAAGAAATAGAAAATCCGAACAGACCAATTACTAGTAAGAAGAGTGAATCAGTAATCAAAAACATCCCAACAAAAAGTTCAAGACTAGATGGCTTCACTGGTTATTTCTAGTACCAATCCTTCTCAAATTCTTCCAAAACATAGAAGAGGAGGGAACAATTCCAAGCTCATTTTATGAGGCCAGCATTAACCTGATGCCAAAGGCAGATAAGGACACTATAAGAAAATTGAATCCTAGGCCAATATCCCTGATGAACATAGATGCAAAAAACCCTTAAAATATTAGCGAACTAAATTCGACAATACATTAAAAGGAACATACACTACAACCAAGTGGGATTTGTTCTTGGGATGCAAGAATGGTTTCACATATTTAAATCAATAAATGTGATCCATCCCATTAACAAAGGATAAAATTTATATGATAATCTCAGATGTAGAAAAAACATAAAATACAACATTCTTTTGTGATAAAAATGCTGAACAAATTAGGTGTAGAGGACATATACCTTAACGCAATAAAGGCCACATGTGACAATCCCACAGTCCACATCATACTGAGTAGTGAAAAGCTGAAAGCTTTTCCTCTAAGATCAGGAACAAGACAAGATTGCCTACTCTCGCCACTTTTATTAAACTAGTACTGGAAGTCCTAGCCAGAGAAATTAAGTAAAAAAAAGAAATAAAAGACGTCTGAGTCAGAAAGGAAGAAATAAAACTATTTCTACTTGCCGATGACATATACCATAGAAAACCCTAAAAAGTCCACCAAAGAATTGTTAGAACTAAGGAAAGATTTTAGTGAAGTTAGAGAGTACAAAGTCAATATATAAGAATCAATTGTGTTTTTATACACTATTAACAAACTATCAGAATGAAAAATTAAAAAAAAAAATACCATTTACAGATTCAATGCAATCCCTATCAAAATTCCAGTGGCATTTTCCACAGAAATAGAAAAAAAAAACTCTAAAATTTGTATAGAATCACAAAAGACCCCAAATAGCCAAAGCAATCTTAAGGGAAACAAAGTTGGAAGCATCACATTTCCTGATTTCAAACCACATTACAAACTTACAGTCATCAAAACAGTATGGTATTGGCATAAAAATAGACAATGAAATCAATGGAAAGACTAGAAAGTCCAGAAATAAACCTGTGTTTTTATGATCAATTTTCAGTAAAGGTGCTAAAAATATACAATAGGGGAAAGGATAACCTCTTCTACAAATGTTTTTGGGAAAACTGGATAGTCACATACAAAGGAATGAAACTGGACCTCTATCTTCCATCATAAACAAAAATCAACTCAAAATGGATTAAAGACTCAAATGTAAGACTTGACACTGTAAAACTCCTAGAAGAAAACATGGAGCTGAGCTTGATTTTAATCTTGGCAATTATTTTTATTTATTTTTTATTTTAGATGTGACACCAAAAGCAAAGGAAACAAAAGCAAAAATTAACAAGTGGAACTGCATCAGACTAAAAAGCTTTTGCACAGCAAAGGAAACTTATAGACTAGGAGAAAATATTTGCAAACCATATATCTGATATGCCTCTGGAATATCCAAATATATATAAGGAACTCATACAACTCAATAGCAAAAGAACAAATAACCCAATTAATAAATGAACAAAGGACCTGAATGGCATTTTTCCAGTGAAGACATACAGGTATCCAACAGGTACATGAAAAGATGTTCAACATCCTTAATCATGGGGGAAATGTATATCAAAACCACAATAAGATATCACTTCACACCTGTTATGATGCCCATTATCTAAAAGACAGAAGATAATGCTGGGGAGGATGTGGAGAAAAGAGAACCCTTATAAACTGTTGATGGGAATGTAATTTGGTATAATCACTGTGGAAAACAGTATGGAGGTTCATCAAGAAATTAAAAATAGAACTGCCATATGATTCAGCAATCTTATTTCTGGGTATATATGCAAAAGAAAATCCTGAAGAGGTATCTATACTCCCATGTTCACAGCAGTATTATTCACAGTAGTCAAGTTATGGAAACAGTCTAAGTGTGTGATGATGGATAAATAGATAAAGAAAGTGAGTATATTCAGACTTAAAAAGGAAAGAAATCTGTCATTTGTGATAACGTGAATGAACTCGATAGCAGTATGCTAAATGAAATAAAACAGACAGTGAAAGACAAATACCATATTGTATTATTTATATGTGGAATCTTTAAAAAAAGCAAACTCATGAAACAGAGAGTAGAAAAATGGTTGCTAGAGGCTGGGGGAGTCAGGCAGTAGGGAGAGGTTGGTAAAAAGAGATAAACTTTCGCTGATAAAATAAGTTCTGAGGATCTAATATGTAATATACTGACTATAGTTAGTAACACTGTACTGTAGAATTGAAATTTTAGAGTAAAACTTAAATATTCTTACCAAAAAAAAAAAAAACTAAAAATAAGAATTGGAAATGAATCTCATGCTAAAGGTAAAACTCACTTGGTGGCATCTTCAAAATTTTGGAGTATTTTCATGTGAAAGGGAAATTCTTTATAGTACTAGAGAACAGAATTAGTTTCAGTGGGTAAAATGAATAACAGCATATATTGGTTAACATAAAAGTTGTAATTTCTAACTATTTGAATTCTTCAAAAATGGAATGAACTGCTTTGTGTGGCAATGAATTCCTCAGTACATGAAAAAAAGTGGCTACAAAATGCTTGTATGTAGTTCACTATTTAGAAATGGCGATGCCTACCTCAGGTAAGGAGTGATACACTAGAAAATCTCAAAAAAAATTTCTAATGTAAGAATCTGATTTGGGGATTCTATGAGATTGAGACGAAAGAAGCTGCCGGAGCTTGAACCACATGAGTTTAATTTAATTAACCTTAAAGGAGTAAGAATATTATTTTTAGTATTGAATAGAATTTTCTAAAAATGTTAATTATGAAGAATGCCAGGCATAAATATACATAAAGATAAGTCAAATAACATGATTTGGTGGTGGATCAAGTTAGCAATATTTTCTTTTACTTTCTTTGAAGCATTTGGCAGCTTGGGCATGACAAGGATGCTATAGGATTGTGTCCCAGAGTTGGAGGTTATAACAACAGTAGGAGCAGAAATTCAAAGGATGGATTAACTCTGCAGCACTAGAAGGAAAAAAACTGAAAAGGCTAAATTTGGAGTCTAGGCATGAATAGAGTGTCTTCATTAGTGCCAATGGCTTTGAAGGATGAAGGAACTAGAGATGACACAGGGATAGCAAAGGGAAGAATGGGAACTGAGAGATGTGTGAGAATTCTGGAACTTAGGAATTAACTTTCATTTAATGAGATTCAACATTTTTGGCAGTTTGTAGTGCTTCCTCTGCATCAGGCAGTTCCTTACTAACCCTCTATACTGGTTACTCAAGGGAATGAAGAGATTCTTTTGTTCTAGAAAGGGAAATGCAGCAATGACAGTTGATTCTACTGAAGCCTGAGTGAGAAGGCTAGTGAAACCACAGTAATAACAAGAGCAGGAAAATTATGTAAGATGGAAGGGTAGAACTCAGAGATTGTGAGCAGTCAGGCTATGTTCTGAGTTGTAAAGGGTTTATGTGAGAACTGAACCTTATAATTCTCTCCTAAACAATTCAGGGCTTCTCAATTGACCCCACTTTAATAAATTGACACTTTATTTTTCTCAGGGTCTTAGCCCCATATTAATGATGGTATATACAACAAGCTCTTCGGATAGTTGGGGCCATAGCCACCATACTTTGGATTCGCATGGTGAGTACTCCTTAGTTTCTTTCACAAGAGAATGGATGACATAGATGCCACTAGTCTTCCCCCCTCCCCCTGCTGATTAGAGTACTAGGGATTTAGGGCACAAATCTGCCAAATCTTATGGCTTTTTGAGAATTAATGTGATTAAGTGGACACCTTACAAATTTCCAGTCAGGATAGTAGAATAGGTAAATGCTGTGATTACCTCCTCTCACAACCACATCAAAATTACAACTAAACTATAGAACAACCATCATTGAGAATCACTTGAATTCTAGCTAAACAAAAGTTCTGGCACTAAAGATACACAGAAGAAGCCACACTGAGACTGGTAAGAGGAGTGGAGATACAGAATGGGCTAGCCCCATACCTGCCTGTGGCATTTAAAAATTGAGAGATATATTTCAGCTGCAGAAGTGCCCTCTGAGGAGCAAGGGGTCCTGGCCCCACACCAGGTTCCCCAGCCCAGGGTTCCAGTCCTGGGATGAGAAGTCTTCACAACTTCTGGCTGTGAAAACCAGCAGAGATTGTGGCTAAGTGAGACAGAGGGCTGTTGGAGTACCAAGCATCCCCTTAAAGGGCCCGGGCACAGGCTTACTCACTGATGAATTCACTTGTTCTGAACTCCAGTCCTGGGATAGCAGCTTGAAAGGTGCCAGCAACATGCAGGGAGGAACTGGGCTGTTTGGCTTTAGGGCAAGGGCTGGAGGGCAGCTTTCTACCAGAAGAAGTGCTGGCAGAAGCCATTGTTCTTTTGTTGTGTCCTTCCGCTACCCAGGCAGGTGCCATAACTGAGTATCCATCAACCTAGCTAACATCACCTTGCCCTGGTGATTCTCTTAGGCCTTGCCTGACTCAACTTGTGGGCCTACCCAAGCCTTTTATAGTGGTTTTCCCCTACAAACAGCCTGTCTTGGTTCATGCTGTGAACTTTCCTAAAATCTCTCAAAAGTTCTAAACCCTAAAAAAGCAACATCTGCCTTAGAATGCTTTATACCTCTTGCTAAGCAGCCCCAAACACAGCACTAGTGGCAGCCTGCCTCAGTTCACAGCTTAGCCTCTCACAGGCATCTCCAAGCCCAGCATAAGTAACAACAATCTGCATATCACTTTGTAGCCCATAACAAGTGTGACTTTGTGGCTGACCTTGGCCTACACCAGAGCCTCTCCCAAGAAGTCTCAGAACCAGCACACCTGGTAGCCACCTTCAGACCACACCAGAGCACACTCAACCATTGCCACAAATGACACACTCAAAGGGCAGACTCAGCAGGCATCAGGGCCTTGCTAAAGCAAATCTCGCTCGATAAGGCCAGCCCCTGCACAACAGCTCCTCCGCTGTAGTCATAGCCAGTCCTAATAACCCGTCAACCTGAGGATCAGTCTCTTTCACTGACACGCCAAGAGCAGTTGAGGCTTAGCTACAACAGGGGACACACAACCCATATAAGGGACCCACCAGGAAAATCCAGATCAGGTGACCAGGGAGATAGTGCCACTGGCCCCCACAGGACACTATGTAAGGCCACTCTTCTAAGACTGGGAGACATAGCAATTCTACCTAATACATAGAAATAAATACAAGGAGGCAGTCAAATGAGATAAAGAAACATGTCCCAAGTGAAAGTACAGATCAAAGCTCCAGAAAAAGAACTAAACAAAGTGGATACAAGCAATCTGCCATATGCAGTGTTCAACACACTAGTTTATAAGGGTACTTAATGACTTCAGTGGGAATTTCAACAAAGAGATAGAAAACATGAAAATGGAGATAGAAAACATAAAGAACTAGTCAGAAATTAAGAATATGATAGCCAAAATGAAGAATACCTCTAAGGTAGATTTGATGAAGCAGAGAATCAAATTGGTGATTTGGAAGACAAGGTAGCAGAAAACACCCAATTAGTACAGCAAAAAGAAAAAAGAATCCCCCAAATGAGGATAGTTTAAAGGGCCTCTGGGACAATATCAAGCATAACAACATTCGCATCATAGGGGTACCAGAAAGAGAAGAGAGAGGGAGCAAGGAATTGAAAACCTATTAGAAGAAATAATGACGGAAAACTTCCCTAAGCTGGTGAAGGAAATAGACAACCCAAATAAGATGAACCCAAACAGGCCCACACCAAGACACATCATAATTAAAATGCCAAAGGTTAAAGATAAAGAGAGAATCTTAAAAGCAGCAAGAGAAAAGCAGTTACCTACAAGGAAGATTCCATAAGGCTGTCAACTGATTTCTCAACAGAAACATTTTAGGCAAGAAGGAATTGGCATGAAATATTCAAAGTGTTGAAAAGCAAGAACCTATAACCAAGGTTACTCTACCCAGCAAAGCTATCATTTAAAATTGAAGGACAGATAAAGAGCTTCCCAGACAAGAAAAAACTAAAGGAGTTTATCAGCACCAAACCAGTATTACAAGAAATGTTAAAGAGACTTCTTTAAAGAGAAGAACAAAAAAAGGATATATGAATAATAAAATGTCAGTAACTACATATCTAGTATTTACACTACATTTACATTAGTTTAGATGTCAATGAATAAATGCTCCAATCTGAAAACATGGGGGTGGCCGAATGGATAAGAACACAAGACCCTTACATATGTTGTCCGCAAGAGAGTCAATTCAGATCGAAAGACACGCACAGACTGAAAGCAAAGAGATGGGAAAAGATATTTTGTGAAAATGGAAATGGAAAAAAAAAAAATGCTAGAGTAGCAATGCTTGTACCAGACAAAATAGACTTTAAAACAAAGACTAAGAAGAGACAAAGAAGGACCCAATAATTCCACTTCTGGGTATTTATCTGAAGAAACTCATAACATTAATTCTAAAAGATACATGCATCCATGTTTATTGCACCATTATTTACAGTAACCAAGATATGGAAGCAACCTAAATGTCCATCAGTAGATGAATGGATAAAAAAATGATACATGTACACATTGGAATATTTCTCAGACATAAAAAAGAATGAAATGTTGCCATCTGCAACACCGTGGATAGACCTAGAAGGTGTTATGCTAAGCGAAATGTCAGAGAAAGAAATATTCTATGATTTCACTTGTATGTGGAATCTAAAAAACAGAACAAATGAACAAACAACAGAATCAAACTCAAAGATACAGAGAACATTCTGATAGTCGACAGATGAGAGGAGGGTTGGGGGGAAGGGATTAAGAGGTATAAATTGATAGTTACAAAATAGTTATGGAGGTGTAAAGTACAGCATAGGGAATATAGTCAGTAATATTGTAATGACTGTGGTGTCAGATGAGTACTAGACTTATCAGGGCGATCACCTTGAAAGTTATGTAAATGTCTAATCACTATGTTGTATACCTGAACCTAATATAATATTGTATGTCAACTATAATTGAAAAATAAAAATATTATATTTTATAAAAAGTAGAGACCTTACAGACATCTGTGTAGGTAAAATGATAACATAGAATGGTCACCCCAGAGGTCAGTGAATTTTGAATTTTTAGCAGGGTTTCCATTCTGATTATAATTTGTTAAGGCTACTAATATAATTAGAATGAATTGTTCTGACAGGGCAATTTAATGAATGTGTACTGGATGGAAGTAGAATGTTATCTGGTCTAGATTATCTGCCATGTCCTTCCGGGGGAGTTTACAAATATCATTAAAATATGATTTGAAGGTAAATGTTCTTCATGCTATGATTTCAGATCAGTCACTGTGAGAAGTTACTAAGTGCTTCAGAAACACTGAACTGGACACATATTTACCTGAGATAAAGATATACAAACAAATGTTTAATACATGCAGTTTGAAAACTCAACGAGGTACTATTAATTCCCTCGAACTTTAATTCTCTCCCCCATTTCTCCTTTTCTGCTTATCTGCAGTGTTAATGAAAAACGTGCATGAAATGTTCAACTTGAGGTTCTCCTTCAACTTCTACATGTTCCATGGTGGCACCAACTTTGGCTTCATTGGTGGAGCTTCTTCTTTGAACAGTTATCTCCCTGTGGTCACCAGCTATGGCAAGTACTTGTACCCCACAGGTGTCTCCAACCTAGGCTACTCCCCCATTTGAGAGTGGAGCTTCTTGAGGTGGGCCTCTGAGACCAGTCTTTGGAACTGTTCCTCTCTTTGCCTTTAACATATGCTGGGGGTTGACGTTTTAATATTTGTTCTTCTTGACAGTGCTAGAACTCACCCACTGCTAGAATCTAGGCTGTCTGGGACTTTGCAAGCTGAGAATTGGCAGCTCAGTCGTGTCTATCCACTGTGCAGTCCCTTGTTCTTAGCGGTTCATTGTAAAACTAGTTATTTGGATCTCCCGACAGCACTAAGGTATTGATTAATAGGTCTTCCCCAGTCTACAAACCAAGAGACCAAGTGAAAAGTCAAGGGTGAAAGAAAGAAATGAGTTCAATTAGAAATCGATTAGGAAGGAGAACCTACTGGATTAGAGTAGCCTTGGGCTCTCAGACAGGGCTTACTGGATACCCAGGAACTGGTGCTATTTGCCTCTAATCAAAAGCTCTAACCAGCATGGCAGATGTCTCCTGGTTTGAACTAACTGGGACTTAGTATTTTCTGTCTAATGGCAAAAGTTTTTGTCCCAGAGCTGTTGTATTAAGGATCCTCTTGCTCAGTACTAAACTCTCATCCTTTCTTTTACTGAAGCTAGGGCTTTCTTATAGAGTGACATATTTATTTATATTTTTCAGACTATGGGGCACTGCTGACAGAAGATGGAAGATATACACCTGAGTATTTCACTTTTCAACAGTTTTTTAACTCTGTTATAGGTACTAGCAATAACCTCATTCTGAATGATAACTCAGACCCTCAAGTGACAAGGGGAGCGAAGGCACATCCCAAAGATGTTTTTTTTGGGGGGAGATGTCCAGTTTACTCTAGTTTATTTTATCATTTGGCACTGGGGATTCAAATATGAACAAGATACAGAGCCTACTCTCTAAGCATTCAATATCTAGGGCTGTGTTGCTTAGTCTTGGCTGTGCATCAGAATCCTTTGTGGAACTTCTAAAACCAAGGTGCCGGCCCTTCCCAGAGCTATAAGTTTGTCTTGGTTGAAATGAGGAGGAAGGGGCAGAATCTGAGCATACATATTTTCCCACTGCATATTAGGAGATTCTGATGAGCAGCCAGGGTTGATAACTACTGATCCAGCAGTGGGATTGATGTGCCACCTGCTTTTCTAGGACAGCAGGGCACCCTGCCTCAGAGCCTATGGATATGAAAGGAATCCTACTCAATCATTGTCTGCCTTATGACTCTTCCTGAACTTGGGATTGCATGCCCTGTGACTATGTCCTTCATTCTTAGTGGCTTTGGAAGAGCAGAGTACATTGTGCCCTTGAATGTGGTTGAGGGAAGATTCTGGTATGGCTTAGCCTCCTATTTTTCATTTCAGAGGTTCCCATGGCCCAGCAACCAGATTATAAACCTGTGGCTAAATATAAGTCAGTGATAACATCATACTTCATACCACTTTGGGACATCATGCCCTACCTGGAGCAGGTAGGTATTTTCTGGTCATAGAACCAAGGGATAGCCTTTGGACAGAAGAGAGAGGAGGGAAAGGCTTAGTTCAATGGAGTCTAGTCCAGGCTCTATCATGAATTGGTGAGCAAATTCAACAAATCATTCCTTTTTATTGACTTCAACTTATTCATCTTAAAATATATATATATATATATTATATATATATATATATATATCTCACTGGCTAGCACATGCAGAGAAATATGAGGTAAGTTTGGAAGACAAAAGGGGCAATTAATATGTGACACTTAAACATTATTATTACAAATTATTTTTTATACTCTTGTCCCTAAGACTCTTGGGGTCACTCTTTTGGAAAAGTGGGCTTTGGGTCGGGGTTTCTAAAATGTTTCTTTCCAGCCAAGCTTCAGCCTGGTTTTTGCTCCTGTTTCTTTCACAGCCCATTATGTCTGCCAGGCCAATCTGTATGGAGAAGCTGTCTGTGAACCAAGGGAGTGGTCAGTCCTATGGGTACATACTTTATGAGACTGTCATCTTCAGTGGAGGCATCCTCACCTCAAGGGGTCATGTTCGAGATCGGGGTCAGGTAGGGAACAAAGGGTGGGTCCCAGTGGCTCTTCTCTGTTAGTAAAATCCAATGATATTTCTGAGGTGAATGACTAAACAATAGTCAAACATCTTTGACCTTCAAAAAAATCACTGTTTCTTAACCTCTGTCCCTTCACTGAAATGTTTTATATGTAAGCGAAATGTAGAAATATAAGTCTAAGGTATGTATTCATTCCTGGAACGGTAGTCATTGAACTCTTATGGGAGTTAACGGTGTTTCTTAAGAAGACTTGGGAAGAGCTTCAGAAGCCCCTGTACTTATTGCACAGCAATCTCTAACATTTACATAGCACATTACAGTTGGCTCTTCTCATTTCATTTTCAAAATACTCATCTAATGTATTTATTGCAAATGAGGAAATCTCAGAGAAGTTAAATGACTTTCAAAGGATATTTGACTAGAAAGTAACAGAGTCAAGGTTAAAGGCTTCATGATCTCACTCCAAGAGCCATTTTCTCCAGTTCTTGATGAAATTTTCTTGCTCTTTATACTCTCTGTGTGGTCTATATCATCTTCTAAGGCTTCCAATATTCCTTTATGACTCCAACCCTCCCCTTCTCCTTAGTTGAAGACCCATATTTCTTGCTTTTTGCATAACATTTGTTTCCACTTAGAAGTATGTTCCACTGACTTCTGAAACTCATGTCCAAAACCAAATTTATTAGCTTCCTGAATAAACCTCATGTTATAGTCTTCACATCAATTCATAAACTCAAGGCCTCCCAACCTGAAAATGATGCTTTCATCCTCCCATTATCCTATCTTCACACCTTATTGTCAACTGGTCCCTGCCTGTATGGTGCAACATTACATGAATGGTCTTTTAAAATCAATGCTGTCACTGCCTTAGAAACATCTTTGTATCTTGCTTCTACTACTGTTAGAACCTCATAGGTGATCTCCCTATGCCAGATAGCTCACCTTTGTCCTCTTCCTTGTGAAATCCCTCCCTCACAGAGTTTTCTTCCCAAGATAAAAATCTCATCATACTACTTACCCACTTTCAGTCTCTCATATTATCGCATCTGTGAAATAGTCTGAATTTTGCCGTTGGTTAGGATTTGTTATTCTCTTGTCTGTACTGTCCATCTATAGCTCCATGTTTGCTATTGTGGAGTGTTCTAATGATTTCTTTGTTTAACTCTCTGAGTTGCTCAACGGCTAGGGTTGTGTTTTAACCTGGGTGACTCCAGCCCCAGGGAAATATTTAGTTCTTCAGTAGGTGTTCAGTAAATGATTATAGAGTATATAGTAATTAGACTTTAATAAGCTTAAAATGTGAACCCTGTGTTCTGTATAAATTAACATTTCTGTTTTTAATCCTTGTGGATTTTAATTTTTATGATGTCCTAGTCAAATTTCACTTAAAAAATTGTGATCTATCTCAGACAATCTCCAAATTATGTATTCTTCTCCAGTTTCCATGGCTAGGGCAGAGTCTGCTGGGCAGCTTAACCTGGGGCTGAAGTGATATAGTAGGTAATAGAAAAATAAATGAATTTACATTCAACTCATCCCTAAAATCAGATATAGTAATAGCAGTAGCCTTTCCAGATGAGAAACCAGGAAGACTAAATTCATTATAGAGGTGAACCCATGTGAGCAGGGCAGGCAGGCATCTTTTGCATCTAGAGATCCCCTGTCTCTCATTTTGTGATCATTTCTTTCACAATATTCATTCATTCTCTAGTTACCTTTTCCCTTCATTCCCTGCAGGTTTAAATTTTCCTTTCCTTCCTTGCCCTACAGTGGAGCCAGGGCCTGGATTAGGTATCAGTGTACTCTTCTCTGGACTTTGTGTCATGCATCTCATGTCTCTACTACTGCTTTAAACATGCTTTTTTTTTTTTTTTTTTTTGTGAATTCGTAGTCAGCTTGTAGTTTTCTGGGAGACAAAGAATCATTTCTCTAGAACTTGACATTTTCTTTGCTTTTCCAAGGCCCCTTTTCCCATTTTCCTTGTGAGGACCTAATGGTAGTTTCCTCTTTCTTTGACAGGTGTTTTTGGATCAGCAATATATAGGAGTCCTGGATCGTTCCACGAAACAGCTGACCATTCCCAGGGAAAATGTATATAATCCAATGTTAATGGACTAACAATTCTAGCACCTGCCTAGGCCCTAGGCTCAATTGTAAGCGTGGTCTGGCCCCATGGTAGCCTATTTCTCTTCAACTGCCCTTGGCATTGCTCCTTATATAGGAGCCAGACGGGGATGAGAGAGAGCTATGTGTACCTCTGAGGTAAAAGTGTATATGCTTTGTGTGAGCAGAGCATTTCTGTGTTTGATATTTGTTGTTCAAAAAACTGTGAGTTGGTCACCAGCCTCAGTAGAATCTCTGGTAAAATGTATAAGTGACTCTTATTTCCTGAAAGGCTAAGGAGGGGGGTGCGGTGGGGAGCAGGAGCCCAAAGGGTTGGCTTGACTCTGATCTGGAGGTCTGTAGGCTTGCTCTACCATCACCCTACTTATGACCTAATCTTAGTTCCACAGGAGACCTAGGAGGTCTACAAAAGAGTGCATGAGTGGTCACCATTCTGGCTGGTCTGTGTTGGACAGGTATCCAAGGATTACCTGAAATTGAGGATCTTAGTGGAGAATCAAGGCCGACTTGCCTATGGGCAGGATATCAATAATGAGAGAAAAGGTGGGCCCCAGAATGGAGAAGCTTGAGACTTGAGGCACCAAATTCCTTTTGTTCTTCCCTCGGGCTAAGGAAAGTTATGTCCAGGTACATGGTTTGGAAGAGAGTAGGATGTCTCAAACAATGAGAAACCTGCGAGGAAACTATAACCAAGGCTTGCCTTGATGGGAAAGGATGATGATGATGTCCTTTCTCCTGGGTTCCCACAAGGATGTTCTCCAGTTCCCAAGCCAGTGCACTGCCTTTTTGGTAGGATAGCTGTAGAAATGCCCTTGGAGGATTAAGTGTTAGAGTTTGAGTTTTCCTTCTCTGGAGCCCAGTGCCTGTGTCTTGTCCTTCCCTTAGTCTTCCCCTTGGGCTCCAGGGCACAGAGTCATGCACCGAGTACTTTGACCTACCTGAGAGTTAAAGTTAGCCTGAGCCACTGTGCTAGAATTTTGGTGACTTCTGCACTATTAGAGATATATGCACTACTCTAAGAGGTGTACATGTACACTCAGGAGGAAGAATCTATGTAGGAATTTATAGAAACCTTCCTTCTAATGAAGCCTGGAAAGCGTCTTCCTTCAGGGGAGCCCTGACCACAGCCAGTTCACATCTTTGTGTCCTTCCTGCTTCCTTCATGCTCCCTTTCTTCCTTCTTCTACAGGTTTAACTGGGGATATCTATCTGAACAAGTCCCCATTAAGAAGATTTAAAATATATAGTCTGGAGATGAGCACTAAATTCCTACAATGGTAGGTGCCAACTGTTGACTCAAGGTGACTGGCCAAAGATGGTAAGCATTTAGAAATGAAACTCAGAGACTATCCAGACTAAACCCCTTGGTTTTCAAATAAGAGATCAAAATCCAGAACACTGAAAGAAGTGAACCCAAGTTTTGTAGTTGTCTGGGGCACAATGGTGATCGTCCTCTAGTTTACCCAACTCCTGGTCTGCTGTTTTACTTACCAAGTCATACACCCTAAATGGCATTTGCCTGTGCTGTAGGAAGGATACCTGGCTCCAGCAGAAAACAGACTTACCTCAAAAGTCACAAATGACACATAAAGAAGGGCATGACCTTTCCACTTGTGTTTGACTCTCTTAGGGACATTCCTAACATGTGGAAACCAGTCTTACTCCAATTTCGGGGCCCTGCCTTCTTCCTCGGTATCCTGAAAGTTGGTAATTACCCCAAAGACACCTTTGTAAAGCTGGAGGTTAGTGATATTTCTCCCCTGCCTGTGTGCCCCACCCCCAACCTCCCATCCCAAAAGAACCTTTTAGAAAAAGCTCCTTGGTGCATGGGCCCTGCCCTGTGTAAGCAAATCTGGGCTCCCAGGGACCTTCGCTACTCTGCAGAGGCTGACCTTTCCTGTTGATGAGGATGCAGGGTGGAAGATAAACAAATGTGACAGACAGACTAATGCGCTCTAGTGTGGACAGCTATAGAATCCATGGTGAAGTTAGTGACCATGATCCACTAGTCCCTAGACATAATTTAGGATGTTGAGACCCATAGCACCCAACGTGTGGTGGGGATATTGTAGGTGAAATTCCAAGGCACACTTACTGCTACACCTGAAATTCTACAACTCTACCTAGGTTTTGGGCCCAGCATATTCTGATAAACACCTCATAGTAAATGGAAATGCCCTTCTCTGACTTGGGACAGATACAGGGAGATGAAATAGAAATCAGTGCCCTCCTCCTTGAGGCCTGCTTGTTGAGCCAACCTCAGGCCAGCAGCAGGAGCACAGAAATCTTCATGTCACCTCCCATCTGGGGCTATCCTGTAATCTATCCTGTGTGAGTGTGTCTAGGTCTATGATCATGGTATACAAGAGGTTTGTGTGTATGTGTGTGTGTGTGCACGCGCGTGTGTGTATTTTCACTCCTTGTGTCTTTACATCTAGAACTAAGATCTTGAATCCTCTGTTCCAATCTTTTTTAGGGCTGGACAAAAGGAGTAATATTCATCAATGGAAAAAACCTGGGACGCTACTGGAATATAGGTCCCCAGGAAACCCTTTACCTTCCAGGACCCTGGCTTCATCCTGGATTAAATAAAGTAAACTCCCCTCACTGTACTTCCCACCTCCCAATGCACTTTACTTGGACTCTGCCTTGCCTCAGGGGTTGAACTTGGACCTCACGGCATCCCCATCTTCTTGGCAGATCATCGTGTTCGAGGAATTTAAAGCTGGCACAATGATCCAGTTCACAGAGAAATCTCATCTAGGTATGGTGTTCTGGAGGGTAATAGGCAGAATCTGGGACAATCTTTCTAGTTGAGATGGGGATAAAGAAGGCAGAAGGTACATTATTTCCCTGGAACCTGACCCCTTCCTCACTGCCCTTGCATGATAGCCAGATTTTCTCTTATACTAGTCACAACTCCACTCATCACCTCCCATTTTAGGCTGACCTAACTAGCCCACTCTGCTAATGGCCTTAACCTAACTCTCTCTGCCTCCCCTCCTTCCGGACATTTCCACTGTGCTTTCTGGATATCTACCTGCCTCATTGTAAACCAAGGTCCCAACATCCTCCATGTTTTGACTTTTATAAAACTTATATTTTCTACTGCTCTTCTTAAAAAATTTATTTTTAAATTTATTTTTCAATTACAGTTGACATAAAATATCATATTAGTGTCAGGCATATAATACATTTCGATAACTTACAAAGTGGTCACCACGATTGTCATACTGCCGCGTTCGATAATTCCAAGGCACTTTTTCCAGGCCCCCTTCTCAGGTTGCCATAGTCAAGGAATGCATGGCCCAGTCCCAGCAGGTGACAGTGTTGCAGGCTTTCTGGGCCTGTGCACAGTGAATGTCTGGCGTCTGTGTGCCCAGCCTCCCTTCCTCCACGTTCCCTTCGTTAGAGCCTTTGTGAGACTGATTAGGTGCCCTTTCTGCCCTGGACCTGGGACATACAATAGACCAATCAGACTTTCTTTTCCAGGATATTGAATCTTGAGCAGTATGACACAGAGTAGAAATTGATTGAGCTGAGTCATTTCAAGAGTCTTGCCGTGAGTAACCTACCAGTCCTGACACCTAAGTTTCTGGAACTACCCTGCCTTCTCTGTTTATCCCAAGCCCTGCTTTGGGTCTGCCATCCTCTTCTTAACCTTCTAGTACATTCCTCTTTTCGCATAAGTTAGATAACCTGTCTGTTTCTGATGCCTACAACAAAATAAAGCTACTCCGTGTAAACCTTTATTGTATTGCTACAATAAAAGCTGTCCACCAAATAAAATGTTGAAAAAAATGAGATGCTCAGAATACTTGACTCTACAAATGTAAATCTGAAGCAAATGTGATTTTCCCAAGAAACCAAATAAGATATAAAAGTTAATGCAGGAAATGTCAGGCAGTTCACATATGCTTTGCGTTTTCAGTGTAAAAAAACAAAAAAAGTGTTTTCCTTTTCCTTCCCAGTGCTTGTTTCCTACCATTATTTTTTAATATTCAGGTGAAAACCTGCTTCTTTGAGACTTATGCCAACCAACTACCCTATTTGGTGCCTCTCATTGCCTTACCATTCTTTACTTACCTCCTGGTTATCACCTTTGGCACCTTATTCACAGCTCTTCTTAATTCCCTTATCTACCACTAGCCTTCCTGTGGGTGGCTGCAAACCTTCTGAGCCATAGCAAAGAGCAGAGAGAACCATCTAAGTTCTTGGGGTGAATCAGCTTGGTGGCACAGCATGGGCAGGCAGGGGGAAAATCTACGGAGCTTCACTTGTTCAAGCCTCTGCAAATCCCAGCACCTCATAAATAGGCCGTGGGATTAGCTGGCAGCTTCTGGGGAACCTGGAAGCATGAGTTACCGTGGGGGTGAGTTGACACTGCACCAAGGACTGCTGAGGAAGCTCCCAAGCCAAGACTAAAAGGAATTGCAGCTGGACCTAAGAGGCTCTATGAGTTTTGGTGGGACCTGGGGCCAGGCCAGTTGTACAGGGGGCAGAAATCAGCCCCCAGTCAACCCCAAGGGTCAATATCATGAGTATATTCCTCGTATCCGTAAATGCCAGAAGGCCAGCAGCACTCATGTAGACAAGGACACCGCAGAGGCTATTGGTCTAGAGCTTTCTGCTCAGCACTTCCTTCACTGCTCCACCACAACTCCACATCTGTCTGTCAAAGCCCATCAAGGAGAGAGCAGCAATGACACAGGCTCTTACTTTTCATAGAGCATAAATCTTAGTGGACTTCACAGTCACTTGAGAGCTCATGAAAACATGGATTGCTGGGCCCCATCTCTAGAATTTCTGATTTGGTAGGTCTGAGTTGAGGCCTGAGGATGCTAATATTGCTGGTCTGAGGACCCCACTTTGAGAACTTTTGTCATAGAGCAGCATCTCAACCTCAGCACTATTACTCTTTTGGGTCAGATTATTCTGTGCGGTGGGAGCTGTCCTGTGCATTGTAAAATGTTGTAATTCTAAAGACGTCTATTTAAACTAACTTAAATTAGCTTTAATATTAATAATTTCCCAAGTCACACAATCTTTAAAAGCTTTTGGGTTAGTTTTTGTTGTATTTCTTAATTTATATAAGCACTTAATTTCTTTAAGACAAACAGCTCTTTTTATAAAATGACTTTAGTAATTTCCTTTGGAAGTAGTCATATATGCACCTATATAGATAGACACGTAATTATGATTTTGATTATTTAATTCTTGGATAGCATTTGTTCCAGAGACATGCTAGAAACCCATTAATTTATAACAATGGAAATAAGTTGTTTGTTCATTGAGATGGCTAAGGCTTTAAGATTTTTATTTGTCCTTGATGAACACTTATTTAAGGAGAATGGGGAGGTGACTGCTTAGACAAGAGAACATTTTTAGCTGTTTGTGCTTTTGAAAAACTTTCTTTTTCCACTTTTTTCCTTTAGTTTGTTTAGTCTCAGGCCGTTGTGGGCTGTGTTTACTTCTCTTATTATCTGTAGGAAGGCCTTGAAAGTTCCTGAGGAGGTTTTAAAAATCCTATCTCTAATATTGCCAAATTTCTGATCATAGAGTATTAAATTGTTTGAAATATCTTGTCAGGTTTCAGGCAGGGCAAACAGTAAGAACTTTTAAGGTACCTGCTTAGATGGCCAAAGTTTCTTTTAGGATTCTTTTAGAGCTATTTTTCTTCGTCTTTTAAAAACTTCTGATTATAAATCAAAGAATGTATTCCAATTTCCCAGAGAGATTTGGATTCCTCTCCTTATGGAATCTTTCTTATGACAACAGAGACAAGAAGAGGAAACAAAAGAGTATACAACCATATGAATCCTCATCCATCAGGGAAACTCGTGCAAGCTGTTCACCCCACAGAGCATTTATAAGGGTGAGAGCTGTGAAAAGTCCCTCCTAAGGAAAAAAATATTCTTTTTTGTGTGGTAGCAAGGTCCTGTGGCATCCTGCTGCATGCTGGCACCAGGACATTCATCCCTGGGGCAATCACCCACCTTGAAGGAAAAACTCCCTTGAGAGAAACCCCTCCTGATCTCAAAGGCATTTGACCTCATCCAAAAAAGGAGAGAGGTCTAAACCTAAGAGGACTTCACAGTTCATGGAAACAGCTGTAGGTACTATACCCAGTTCCAGGGCACACGGTCTATGAAAGTGAGGCCATTTTAGATCCCCATTCTGATACAAGGTATGTTAATCTAAGAATAAAAAGCCAAAGTGAGGGGGCAGCAAGCATTTATTGAAGATACAAGAAAAATAGCTATTCATGAAGCACTGATTCAGGCAGAAAGCCACATTAGTGTTCTGATTAGGAGACAAAGACAACGGGTATTTATGAGAAAGGGAAAAAAGAGCAATCATCAATAGAAGGCAGGTGTTTCTATTGGTGCAGATATATTAACATTGTGACACTAATTCTGAACAATGTTTTTAATTTCAGTCATATCTGCTTTTTTTTATCCTTGCAAACAGTTATTTGGGACACAGTGTTGCTTTAGGGTCAGTCTAAAGGATATTTTGCCCTGTTTTAACATTCCAAAGATTGGAGACAGGAAGTGCAAGGCAGTTCCTCTTCCTCTGGGACGGCAGTTCTGACTCCATTTTAAATCGGCGTCATTTATATTTTACAACACTAAGCACTGTCTCTCATGGGCCTCAGTACTGGCCATCCCCAGTCTTTGTTTATTTCCTGCATAGCCTCGCCACAATCTATATTCTATATTTATTGTCTTTCTCTCACTAGTCATAAGCTCCAGGAAAGCATTGACCTTACCTGTCCCTACTTACTGTTCATGTTCCCATTGTGTCCCAGCATTTACTTAGTTCCTGGAACGCAATGAATGCTTAATAAATATTTGTTCAAAGCTGTCATGAATTATACTTTCTTAAGGACTAGCATTTTATAAAAAGCCTATTTTTATTCTCCCACCCCCTCAACTGCCACTGCCCTGAACAGGCTATTCTAAAAGAGACTCGATTCGTTTGTCTTCCTGGCCTATACATGTAGTATAGGACAGTGCAGCTTCCTTTTCTTTTCTTTTCTTTTCTTTTCTTTTCTTTTCTTTTCTTTTCTTTTCTGATTATCTATTCAGAGAAATGTCACCCAATGAATGTTAGTCATTGGGTCAGGATGAAGCTGCCATTTAAGGCCCAGAATGTGCTAGAGACTAGGAGTGGAGGGGTATGTCGGGGAATGAGTCTGTCGGAGCCTGCTCAGACCAGTTTTGCATCATAATCATGATTTTGATTTTTTAATTCTCAGGTAGCATTTTTTCCAGCTTCGTAAGCTCTTATGACAGGTGCGAATACTTCTGTGCCCAGGTTTTTTAAAGCAATATGGATGCATTTTCATTTTAAGACCAAAATAAAAGAGTTCACGCTCAAAATCTGAACCACTACAAAAACGGTTCTCTCCTTTCACTTTCTGCCTTTTAAAATTATGTTTCCTGATGTCCTATGTAGCATTTTATAGAAATGGGATACCAGAGATTTTAATCCAAATGGGAGCATAAGCCGAGTGACAAATCTCTTGTGTTTGAGAGGTTTTAGGTTTTTCAACATTCGATATCCCTCTAGAATCTTTTGTAAATAAAATTTCTCCTCGGTGTAATAAAAAAATTAAAGTTCTAGTATGGCTTTCACAGCCATCACCATGTCTGTAAGGTTTTCAGTTCCAAGCCTTTCCCTGGGAGTCTCTCATGTTATAGCTTGGGCAGCAATGGGAAACATCAATTACGTGTCTAAGTTAATCATTTCTTTTGGAATTGTAACAATCCCACACATTTCTCTCCTAATATTTTGTCTTTCACACTTTTATACAGAATCATTATTATAGTACTTTCTACATATACATTAAGCTTTGAAATAAAAATCCTATTCATATTATTTTCTTATTTTAAAAAAATGACTAAAATGCAGAAAAATATGGCAGTTACTGCCTCTGGTTCCTGACAAGATGCTGTATTAGCATGTCTCCAGCCTAACCTCAGAGATGCACAGAGGCTATATAACCAGCTGTGTTCAAGCCCTATCATGATCAATTTAGCTGACCTGATGTGGAAGAACACGGTGGCCCAGAGACAGAAAGGCAGGCAGCAGGATCTAGAGATGGGGTAGGGAGGGGGATGAGCACTTGCATATGCTTTGTCTTCTTTCCCCTGCTGCTCCAGGCAGTTTATTGGCACCTTTTTGAAGCTCTGGAGTTAAGAAAATAATGGGGCCCTGTTTGTCCAGTATTTATTTTAGGAGAATTTCAAATGTAGCATTTTACTATAGCAGTTTAGTATGGTGGTCTCTCGATGTTCAGGGTTACAGGCAATCAACAACTGCTTTTCAGGTGGCGATTGTTGACCTGACAGGTGCCCTGCTTTTGTCTGACAGCTGATGGTCATTCATTCTGAGTCTCACTCAAAGCTGATGGTCATGAGTTCTGTTAGTAATTAGCACACTTCCAACATGGGTTCATTTATGAGGGCCAATTGTATTAGTGAATGTAGTAATTGGAAAGCTCTTTGAGCAGTACCTGGCACATATGAACACTGCATAAATGTTTGCTGTTATTGCTATGTATTTTAAAAAGTGCCAGAGCGAATCTTGCTTTCTTATTGGACAACATGAATTTTGGAATTATTTTGACAAATGCCATGAATTCTTGGAATTTGGTTAGAATTACATTAAAGTATATTCGATTAAACTTTTAAAAAATAATGTCTTCCTATTCATAAGCCTTTCCATTTCTTAAAGTCTCCATTATGTATTTAAATTGAAGTTTAGAGCCTTGTATATTTGTTTTAGGCTTTATTCCCATGAAGTTTATATATTCTGTTATTGTGAAAAGTATCTTTTTCCTGTGATATTTTCTAACGGTGCTGGGGCTGGAGGGCTCAGGCTGCCTCCTTCCACAATTGCACAGGTGTGGGACCCACAGCTCTGGGGCACTGGGCACCAGGAACCAGGCTGGTCTGCTGAGAGGCAAGGGCTCAGAAGCTGGCTCTGTGGGGAACAAGGTATTTGCCTAATTAAAAGCCCTCACCTACACATATGCGTATTTCCACACTGAGGGCTGATTTTCGTTAATCTGGACTGCCTGGCCCAAGTGAGGCCTGTTGGCCCGTCCATGATTCCCTTCAATGAGAGACACCTGGAGGTTTTGATGGCTGGAGTAGAACAGGACCCCTACCAAATAGCAATCCAAATGAGGACTGACAGAGTCATTACCACTTTAAAGCTGCTGCCTCATAAAGATATTTGATTTTCAAGAAGGGTTTAGGGCTCTTTCCATCCTGGGGCTATGCAAGGTACTGAAAACCACCTGACAAGCTTCTGTTGCTTAATGGGCCCTGGCTGCCTGGGGAGCCTATTGCACATGCTGCTCTGAGGCACCAATACACTGAGCCAACCTGGGAACCAGAGAGGCAGGATTTCAAGGACTGGCTCTATGGGGAACAAGGCATTTGCCTAATTAAAAACACATATGTACATTGCCCCTGCTTAGAGCTCAGCTGGAAAAATGTGAACTTCACCAGGGTGACATCTTGCTAGTCAGACATGGTTGTCCCCAATGAGATACTCTGGGATGTCTTGAGGGCTACAAGTCCGAATGTGGACCTACTGGACTGTAGCAGCTTTAAAACTGCCAAATGTGGACCTACTGGACTGTAGCAGCTTTAAAACTGCCAACTTTTAACAGTATTCAGAAGGGGTTGAAGCTCTCTGCAAGCTGGGGGCTAGGCAGGGAGTTAGGAGCTGCCTCGATGAGCTCCCTGGGCTTGAATGGCTGCTCCGGGAATCTATTGCACATGCACGGGTAGCACGGGTCTAAGGCACAGGGCACCAGGAATCCGGCTGGTCTCCTGAGAGGCAGGGTCCAAGGGGCTGGCTTTATGGGGAACAAAGTATTTGCCTAATTAAAAGCCCTCACCTACAGATGGGCATTTACCCCTCTGAAAGTTGATCCGGGTAAATCTAGACTGCCTAGGAACTGTGAGGCCAAGCAACTGGACAAATTTTCTCTCTAATAAGACACTCCTGGACATTTCAAAGGATAGAGCAGCCCTGGACTCCATCAAGCAGTAAGTCTAAATGTGGACTGACAAGAGTGTGGCCACTTTAAAGCTGTTAACGCATAGCAGCCTGGGGGAGCAATGGGGTCTCCTGCTATGTTGGAAGCTAAGCAGAATGTTGAGAACCAACTGTATGATTCCCCTAGGCCTGGTAGCCCCTGGTTGTCCTAGGCACCTATTGTTTATTTGCTGGCAATGCAGGTCAGGGATGCTGGCAGGTGTAGGTAGACAAAGTCCAAGCTTTTAGGGAGACAAGACTTATGCCTAATTCTAAGCCCTTACCTACACATATGCACATCTTTTTTTCTGAAGGCTAATGTGGGAGAATCAGAACTGCCTTGCCAGAACAAGGTCAGGATGCTCGGCCGCAGTTCCTCTAACGAGAGACATCTGGACGTTTTGAAGTCTGAAGAAGCCAGAGATCACAACCAGAAACAAATCCAAATAAGGACAGACTGGACTGTGGCTGCTTTAAAGCTGCCACCACACTAATATTTATGGGAGGAGTGAAAGCTCTCTCCGTGCCAGGCTATAATGCTATTGGGAATTGCCCAGATGAAACTCCCAGTTCTAAAGACCTCCTGTATGCCCCTCGTATCTATTAGACATACATGGTTCATGCAGGTTGGGGGCTCTGGGCACTAAAAACCATGCAGGGGAAGGGAGAGGCAGATCCTAGGAGCTATCTATTAGGGGGATACAGCATATGCTTAACTAAAAGCCCTCACCTATAAATATGTGCATTTCTCTTCTAAAGAATGAGCTGGGATGACCTTTTCAGGGCAAATCCTTTCAGCCCTGCCATGATTCCCTCCAATGAAAGACATCTGGACTTCATGGGTGGGGAATCCTTGGACCACAATAGGCAGCAATGCCAAATGGAGACTGACTGGACTGTGGCCACTTGAAAGCTGCCACCTCACTAATATTTTCAGGAAATGTGGAAGATCCCTCCAACTTGGGGCTAGGTAGGGGGTTGGGAACCATTCTGAAACCATCAAGACCAAGAGCACCACTGACTGTCCCAGGCACCCATTGTGCATGCTCTGAGACACTGGGCACCATTAACAGGGCTGGTGACCAGAGAGGCCAGGTCCCAGGGATTAGTTCTTGGAGAGACAAGGCATACGCTTAATTAAAAGCCCTCCCATATGTATATACGAATTTCCCTCCTGGAGGCTGAATTGAGAGTATTTAGATTTCCTGGCTGGGGTAAGGTCAGGTGGCCTGGCAATACTTCCCTCCAATGAGAGACACTTGGATATTTTGATGGCTGGGGAAGCCTGGAATTCCACCGGGCAGAAAGTCCAAATGGGAACTGAGTAAAATGTGGCCTCTTTAAAGCTGCCTCCTCACAAAGATTTTTGATAGCTCTTTTCATGCTAGGGCTATTAAGTAGGTTAGGAACCCTTTTGAAGAGCCTCCTTGGACTGGACCATCCCCCACCACCCCCCAGGTGCCTATCGCACATGCTTGGGCAATGCAGGTCAGGGACACTAGCACCAGGACCAGGCAGCTGTAGATAAAGATCAGGTCCCATGAGACAGCTCTTAGGAAGGCAACACCTATGCCTAAATATAAGCTCTTACACATATATACTTTTATTTTTCCCCCAGAAGGCTGAGTTGGAAGAATCAGGACTTTCTAGCCAGGGTGAAGCCAGGCCAACTGGCTAATTCTCTCTGCAATGAGAGGTATCTGGACGTCTTGATAGCTAGGCAAGCCTGGATCTCCTCGGGCAGCAGTCCAAATGGGGAATGCTGCCCGAGGCTGTAGGCTCACATCTGTTTCCAGGAGAAGTAGCAGCTCCTTTTATACTAAAAACTAAATAGAGAGTTGGAGATCACCCACAAAAGCCCCCAGTTCTAAAGGATTATTCTCTGTTCCAGGTGCCTATTACATGTGCATGGTTAATGCAGGTCAGAGGTGCCAAAACCAGGAACCGGGCAGGTTTAATGAGAGGCCTGGTCAGAGAAGTTGGCTCATTCACAGAACAAGTCATAGACCTAATTAAAGCCCTCATTCACACATATGCACATTTCCTCCCCGAGCCTGAGCTGGGAGAATCTGGACTGCCTTGCCAGTATGAGGCTGGGAGGCCTTGCCATGTTCCCTTCAATGAGAGATACCTAGACCTGTGGACAATTGAAGAAGCTGAGGACCACAGCAGGCTGCAAGTCCAAATAGGGACTTATTGGACTGTGGATGCATTAAAGCTGCCACCTCATAATAATTTCTGGAAGAAGTCATTATGCTGAGGGCTGTGTAGGGAGTTGTGAATCGCCCCCAAAGAGCCACATAATTCTAAAGGGCCCATGTCTGTTCCTGTGCATTTTGCACATGTGCCAACATTGCAGGTCAGAAACACTGGAACCAGGAACCAGAAAGGTGTAGAGAGTGGCCTGGTCTGAGAAATCTGCTTTGGGAGACAAAGCACAGAAGTTTTAAAAGCCCTCACCTATACTTATGCACATTTCCCTTTGAAAGGCTGAGCTGGGAGAATCTGGACTGACTTCTCAGAGTGAAGTTGGGAGGACCACGGTACTTCCCAATGAGAGACACCTAGATATCTTGATGGCTACAGTCCAAGATAATCCCAGTGAGGATTGACTGGCTGTTGCTGCTGTAAAGCTGCCACCTCACAATAATATTTGATTTTCAGATGAAGTAGGGGGCTCCCTCCCAGCTGAGTGTAGGCAGGATGGTGGAAACCACCTTGATAAGCTTTTCATGCCTGGAGGACCCCAGCTACTTTGAGTACCTATTATGCAAGTAGGGAGGAAGCACTAGAAATAGGCTGATGTCCACAGAAGCAGGGTCCCAGAAGCTGGCTCAATGGGGAATAAGGCATTTGCCTAATTAAAAACCCTCATCTACACATATGCCCATTGCTCCCTTAAAGCAGAGTTGGAAAATATAAACTTAGAAGGGTGAGGCCTGGCTGGCCCAGTATGGTTCCAGAACTCCAATGAGAGACACCTGGACATTTTGATGGCTAGAGAAGCCTGGGACTGCATCAAGCAGCAAGTCCAACTGGGGACTGACTGGGCCATGGCTACTTTAAAGTTGTCCCTTTACAGAGATGGGGGCTCCTCGTCACTGGGGGCTAGCCATGGATGCGGAGAGAGAAAGATGGCTGTAGTCAAGCTCCCTCCCAACACCCTTAGCAGCTTCCAGGTGGAAGTGACTCAGCACTTCTCCCCTTAAGCATGTGTGAGCTTCTGGCAGTGTGCCACTATTGTTTAACCTGTGTACATAAAGGCGCCGCCACCATGTGAGGCTGGCTGTGCCCTTGCTGGAATAAAGAGCTATGTCACATTACCTACGGCTCCGCCTATTTTCTTTCAACTGCCCGAGCCTTGTATCCCTTACCTCGGTACCTCAAACCTGCAATACAGGATGGGGCTGAGAACCACCCCATGAGCTTCCCTGGCCAGGAGAGTCCTGGCTGTCCTCAAGGCTTTATTGTGTATGCCTGGTACACACAGTTCTGGGGCACTGGGTACCAGGAACAGGCTGGTTTTTTCAGAGACAGGCTCCTAAGAGATGGTTATGAAAATCAAGGCACTTACAAATTAAAAGCCATCACCTACACATGCATATTTCTCCCCTGAAGGCTGATCTTGGTTAATCTGGACTGCCTTTGTACCATATGGCTGGGCAAACTGGCAAAGGTTTTTTTTTTGCAATGAGAGACACCTGAACATTTTTATGGCTGGAGAAACCTGGGATGCAATTGAGCAGCAAGTCTGAATGGGGACCTACCAGCGTTAGAGCTGCTGCCTCACAATGATTTTTGATTGGGAAGAGGGTCAGGGGCTCACTCCATACTGGGGGATAGCAAGGGGTTGGCAGTCTCTCTAAGGAGACCTCCGCCTCAGGCCTGGAAGGCTCTGGCTGCCTCAGGTGACTATTGCACTTGCGTGGGTCATGCAGGTCTGGGACACCGGGTACCAGGAACCAAGTAGGTCTCCCGAGAGGCAGGGTTCCAGGGACTGGCTCTGAACAAGGTACTTGCCTAATTAAAAGCCCTCACCTACACATATGCTCATTTCCCCCAAAGGATTATTGGATAAGTCTGGACTGCCTTGGTAAGGTGAAGCCAAACACTGGGGAGAAGTTTCCATCTAATAAGACACCTGGACCTCTTGATGGCTGAAAAAGCCCAAAACTCTATCAGGCAGCAGGTCTAAATGGGGGCTGACAAGACTGTGACCACATTAAAGCTGCTGACTTTCAACAGTTTTCGAAAGGAGTGGAAGCTCCCTCCAAACTAGGCAGGGGTTCAGGAAACGCCCCAATGAGCCCTTTATGCCGATGCGTAGGCTCTCTATTAGTTCTTGTATGTCAACCTTGAATCTAATAACTTATTAATTTCTAATAGTTTGTTAATGGATTCTCTTGAATTTTGTATAAAGATAATCATATTGTCTACAATGACAATGTTGCTTTTTATATTTTATTTTTTCACTTTTACTTTTGTTGTCTTGTTGGCTAGGACCTTTGATATGGTATTGAAATATGATGCTAGCGAAACTCTTGGTATTGCTCCAGAATTTAATGTGACTATTTCTAAATTTGCACCATCGAGTAAGATATTTGGTAGAAGATTAGTGGATAATTATCTACCTGATGAGAGATAAACCTGGTGACCGGAGGATTGTCTCCTCCCCATTCTCGTAGCTTAGCACAGAGCTAGCTTAGCAGAACTTTGGTAGCTCAATAGAACAGACCAAGACCTATTGGGCTCCTGAGCTTCCCCTTTCTAATAAGGCTACTTCCTGGACCAGGGAACTTCCACTTTGGCGTAGTTACATAGAAGTGCTCTGCCTCCATGACTCTATAAATATGAAGAGTGTTACAAGCAGGGCCCCTCTATATGGAGCATTGCCCTGGCACGTACAGACTGTCTATGTGCAGTCTAAGCTCTGAGAAAATGAGTTGGAGAGGGGATGAGTGAACTCTATTATCTCTGCACTGGATTTCCCCAAATACCTTATTTTATATCTGCATTGTGAAGCACTAATGGTGTGTGTATAGTGTCCCAATGAACCACAGTTGGGATAATTGGGACAAGGACTAGTTACAGGACATGGTACCCTCTGCCTTCTACATACCAGAACTTATATGATTGCTATTTTGATGTTTTTGTATTTGTGTGTCTGGACTAGCCATTCTTTTATCCACATGTATAATTGCTATGGTTCTTTTGTGTACTGGAATGCATGCATTTATGATTGGTTACATGCTGTGACCCCTGGCTTTTGCACCTATAAAGTCAGTTAAATATATGGGCAAGAATGACCTGTATATCTTGCCAAGATTGCACAGTTGAAATGTCTCAGACAAAGAGAAGGTAAAAGACTTAACCTCTGAAAAGATAGCATGGTTTGAAAGTGAAAAGAGCTTGCCTTAAGGTGGAAACATCTAATAGAATGCTGTAACCAACTGTCCTAGTGATAATGAATTGCCAGTTGCCCACAGCACTGAATGCTTTCACAGTAGGCTGAACTTCAAATGGTGTTCCTGGCTAGTGAGCACACCATTTCCAGACAAATTAGAATAGTTTTACACAGACCAATGGACCAATACTAATGGCTTAACTATAATTCAGGATTGGATTACTAAAGGCCTCTTTATGGAAACATACAATTTACTAGGTACTCAACCTTTATGCTACATGTGCATACATGTACATGTGCATGAAGCAACTCCATCTAAAAAAGGTATCTGGACTGACAAACCCAAGCAAACATGTACAACCACTATAAAGGAGTGGGATGCCCAAATACAGTTCTTCTAACATGTATTGGAAGGTACCATTCTCTCCAATGATGACCTCCATGAAATCAGCTCGAATGGCTATCTTCAGTTATTTACGTGTTGCACATGACCATACTGCTTTATTCTTGGTTGAGTCTCAAGGTACTCAGAACTCAGGAGATGGGGAACTACGAGAATCTGAAGAGGAATAGAACATTTTTCTCCATTTTTTTTTGGTACAGTACCCATCTCTTTTTTCTCTTTTGTATCTGCTCAACCTCAGAGATAGATGGATATAGATCTTACTGTGCTTTCTCTGACATCGATGGATGATCTGACAGTTCATATTGGTCAGAGCCTAAACTCTCTCTTTTCCTATTACAGAAAGGGAATGAATAGCCCCCCAAACAGCCTTCACTACTGTTTTAGGCCATGATTCATTATTTGAGCTCCTTGAGATGCTGGATATGTCACTTTCATCTGTCCCAGACCATGGGACGTTGTTGAGGTCTCTCTCCCAGACAGATTTGTAGAAACCACTGTGCTGTGCATCAGTCAGAAGTGGTAGAGGTAGTAATTACATTTAATGAGACTCCAAGGACCTGGCAATGGACTGATGAGAGATAAATTTGAATGGCCCTGGAGTCTCTTGTCCTCCTCAATTCTAGTTAGCAGAAAGCTGGCTCACCAAGTCTGAATTAGGCCTTGCATAGTAGGAAAGATTTCAGTCTACAAGCTTCTTACCCTTCTAACCATAGAAACACAGATCTGTTTGGGAAGAAAATGGAGGACCTGAAACTATTTTGTAACCTGTTAAAAGCTTAGCTAGAAGCCATTCCTCATTCTCCTTTTAATTTTTAGCAACCTAAATTTTTAAAGAAAATGCAAATTCTGCTCATTAGTTATCTGTTCACTTATTGAAAATGAAATCTATCTTCTTGATCATTTTCACTGTCTGGTACAAGGGAGGAAGATTGCAGGATATGTTCATTTAGCTAACTTTAAACTAGAACCCTATGTATGTTCCAACAATAATGTTGAAATTTACAAGTTTACAATTCTTTACCTGTAATTATGACATCCACAATACTCTGTAAAATCTAAAGTTGTGTTTATTTGTTTGTTTGTTTTAACCACTCAATTGGTGTTAAGCTTGACCCAATGTCAGTTAATTTGGAAACAAAACCCATTACGAACTGACATGGCACTTTTTAATTGTCTGGATTTATCTCTCTTAATGTGGATACTCAGATGTTTCATTGCTGAAATATTAATATATTTTTCACGATTGTTATAGATTTATTTTGTTAAAATATCCTTTTCTATGATTTCAGCTTGGTGCAGGTTGGGTAGTTGAGCAAGTGCGCCTGGTACTTTGTGGATCCAGTTCCAGGCTCTTCCACTTACTTTGGGAGAGTTGTTTAGGCAAAGCATTGGTTCTGCAGATATAAAATGGGGTCACATTTGCGCTGGTTTCAGTTGCTTCCTGTGAGGTAGAACCAAGATTACAGCGATATTTTGTCTACTGTTCAGCACAATGCCTGAAGCACGGTGAGCTCTCCATAAATATCTAAAAGCTGTTCTTGTTGTAATGTCTTGCTCATTTTAGCAAGCAACTTGTTACATGTGAGTGAGATTGTACTGTGCATACTGTTCTGTAACTTGCTTTTCAAATTTAACACTACATTGTAGACATGTTTCCATGTTATTAATTTGATCTTTATGTTTCAATGGTTTTATAGTTTGGTCTCTATTTACCCCTACAACGCATTTTTATCCACTACCACCAGAAGTGTTTGCTGAAATATAAATTTGAACATGTTCCAAACCTTCACTAGCTCTTCTTTCCTTAGAGAGTCAAGTCTAAACTCCAGTCATAGTCTGAGCACTCTGCTTCTGCAGCATCAGCTGCTAATCCCATCACCTTTTGTTTTGTTCTACTTTAGGAATTTCAAATATTCTCTATTTCTGGAAAATTCCTTATAATTTCTTGTCATTGTATTTTCGTACTTTTTGCTATGGCCTCAACACCTTTCCACATTTATACACCTGGTGAATTTCTCACCCTTTAAGAGCCTGTTCAGATGAATAAACTCTTTCCTGCCTGAATGAACCCCTCTCTCCTCGTAATGCCTGCGCAGAGCTCTCTCTACTGTGGCGCTTAACATACTGCACTGAGGCTTGAACTTCTCTTTACATGACTATCACCTTCTTGAGGCTGAAAGAGGATGGGAAACATATCGTTGATCTTTGGATCTCCAGAGTTAGCACACAGTATCACCCAGGAGAATCACAGATATTTTTGAACAAATAAAAACATAGATTATGTCTATATCTTGCATATACTTCTCTAATTCTATAATTCAGAAAGTAAAGAGTTTTATTTTTCCTTAAAACAAAACAAAACAAAACATGTCTATTTCCTTTAGTTAAAGGTAATCTTGTTGAAGACCTCTGCCCGATCTCGGTTGTTGCTGCTTCCTCATTGTCTCACACAGCACCTGTCACAGAAAAGAACAGACGATGAAAAAGCAACAAATAAGACTAAATTTAACCACAAGGAGAAACATCTCAGAGAAGTAAGTAAATTCTCTGAAGGCATGCATTTAGAGGAGCTGGGGTTAGAATTCTGGTTTTCAAATTCCTGGGAAATATTTTTTTTCTTTTCTTTCTTCAGTTCTCAGCTCCCTGCTGACCATTTGATGTGCTTCTCCTATGTTACCTAGAGTTTTATTCAATTCTTTGCTTATTCTCTGATGGTATTTTAGTTTTAAAGGAAACTTTGTTTCTCTCTTTTTAGGCAACCAAATTTTTCTCAAAGCAGGTTGCTTGCCTGGGTGTACTTTTCTACAGTTCTTACAGGGAGTTTTGGTATCATCTCTGTAATTACTCAGTAATTAAATAAAACAGCTACAGTAACCTATTGGCACAACTTAGAATTTTATATTGTATTTATCCTCACCACAGAGTCTGACTTCCACATCATCGGTACTGCTGTACAGGTAGAAGAAGAAAGTATTAGGAAACTTAAGTCTCCTTTAGTTTTCTCTTTCCTCATTTTCTCTGGATATATTTAAACCAGAGGTGGAAAGTGGGCACTGGAGTTAAGGGATAGCCAAGGGGCGAGTCTCCTCTGTCCTCACCTCTTTACTTTCTGCCTTTTCATAAGCCAAGTACCTTGTGCCTGGATCTCTTTATCACAATCCCTCACTTCTGATCTTCCCACACACTTAGTTCCAGTGTTCCTTTGACTTTTCTCCATTATTTGGCCCTTCCTTACCCTTGGAACAGAAACGTGAGATTAGCTTCACTTGTTTATATTCTCGCCCTTCAATTTATTTTCCTCTTGGCTATATCACATACCAATTTTTTTTTCTTTTTAACCAAAAGAAACTTTCTAGACCCCAATCCCAGTGCTGATCTACTTGAAAGGCCCCTTGGAGGAAAATTGACTTTCTTTTTCATTATTAGTGTCTTAGGGTCTATTGTTCCAGTTCAGGTCCCTCTGTGAACTGGAATGATTTGTCTCTAGCTAGAATAGTATCCCAATCCACCATAGATTAAGACTCTTACACTGATTGAACAGTAAAGTCCTTCATCAAGGACAGCCATCAGATATGTTCTTAACTCTGGGTGTTCCCTTTCCTATATTATTGGGAAGCTAGTTTATGGATCAGGCTTTAAAAATACCCATTCATCTCTTCAGTTACAGTATCTGTTCTTGAAACCAGTTCTTATCTTGGCCACAAAACTTTTATGGGCTGCCCTCCCCATCCTGATAAAATAGACTGAGCTCAATCCCCTAGGTGGACACTAGCTCCACTAGTATGGATTTTAGAATGCACTAACCCCAGATCACAGAATTAGTTATGGAGACATGTGAGCTTACAGTTCTTGTTTTTATAAATATTTTTCTTAATTTCACTCTAAAGTGAAATAAGAGTTTACGTGAGTTTCAGTATAAGAAGACTTTTGCAAAACCGAGAATACTTTTGACAACTCAATTCTAATAGTATTCCTATTAAACTGTGCATGATTTTTCCAGCCTAAGTATAGTTGTCATAATTTGACTGAAGTAGTTTCACAAAGACCAATGACTTTTTATCTTCTTTTTATCTCAAAGAATGGCCAGTCCTGTCTTCTCTACTTCTTGTCGTCCAAACTGATTTCCCAAGACTCCAGCGGCCTCCCTCATTCCGAGCCCGGTACTTCATGTCACAGGCTGTCATTTCTTTTTTATAAGAAGGCCCCAACCCTCCTCCTGCAGCTGCCCAAATCACTTTAGTGGTCAACAAACCCTTACTGAGGGCTCGTTATATGCCAGGTGGTTTTTCAGGTGCTAGGATCCAATAGTGATTTAGACACTCAGTCTCTGCCTTCACAAAGCATGGATTTGTGGGAATTGAATACTTTTTTTTGAAAGGAAGAGGTGGACAGCATGATTTTATTGCAATGTTTTAGCACAATGTTAGAGGATCTTAAAATCCTATATTCTAAACTAATACTAGCATGGCAGATGATATCTCCTGAATCTAGCTGACTTATCTAACTAAGGAAAGTCAATTTAATTTAACATAATTTAAGTTAGAGGCTAAAAAAGTTTTGTATATTCATATTTTTCTGCCCCTCCCCCTTTCGACATACTCCAAGCTCCCTCCCATTCAGTAGAGTTGGACAGGACCAATATAGTTGGTGGTCTCACGTAAAAGTTTCTACACCACAAGTAGCAAGAAATGCGAGCATTCTGGGATAAAGATATAGTCAATCAGTATTGAACAATTGACTTCGGTTTACCAGATTGCAATATCATTTTTTCTCAAAAGCCATTTTAAGATACAGCAAAATGCCAGTTTCTATAACAACTAAAATGATACTTTGTTCAAGTTTGTTAATGACTTAAATAGATTTGACTTTCTACCCATAGAATTTAGGTCAGAGAATTTATTCTCTACAAGTTTTAAGATTCAGCAGAAGAGACAGACTGTCGTTTATTATTCCTAGACTTTGTTTATGTGGACAAATCTTCCTCTTTCAGGGATGGAAAAATTCAGTCGATTTTCTACCAATGTGTCTGTAATACAATTCACAGAGTCAGTGCTACACTTCAGCCACAGAAGCTGCAAGGTACCTCACTTAGGAGAATGCTATGCAGGGCCATCTGGTGAATAATGCAATTCTCAGTGGATTCCCCTTATCCCCATGCTCACTTTTGGGCTACTTTTTGAACATTATCAGAATAGAGCAACTAATGTTTACCTCTTTGTACATTTTTCATAAACCTCTCCTACCCACATTTTTCACAAAACTGCTTTAGTTAAAATAATTGATCGTATTGAGACTTGCTACTTCTGATTATGAAAGGCAAAAGAATATTTAATTGAAACTAATGAAATAATGTGTAAATATGCATTGGTGGCACTCATAAAATTTCATCTTTTTATTTATGTCAAAGCAAGGTAATAACCAGACTAGTAAATTTGAGGGGACTTAAGGGAGTCTTTGTTTTATTAGAAATCTACGATATGAAATTATTGGAAAAACACTAAGTAAAAGTAATAGCTGAAAATATAAGGTAAAAGAACAAGATGATAGGACGTGAGGTGCATCTCAAAGAATTATCCATCTGGGATAGACAAAGGAGAGCATCAGTGTAAGTAAACTCGGAGACTATATCTCAAAATGATTTCTAAATGAGATCTTTTGCTGAACATAATTTTGGAATTTTAGGACATGGAATTTCAGATAAGTGATAGTTATAACATGTTTTTAAGAAATGGTAATAAAAATAATAATGCTGAAATGCATTGCCTCTGATATATCTGATGTCTGCCCCCAAATAAATGTGTCAGTGGCCACATTAAGCAAAATAAAATTTGGTTTAAATTAAGTACAATAACCAAAATAGTTTATTTGGAACCTGCTTACTAAAAGCAAAACATCAAAATTCACAGCATTATAAATTTTCTAATTTTACTCAGAAGTAAAAGGCTAATTCTACATACGTTTTTTCCCAAATGTCCATAGACATTATTATTATATATCTATATAGAAGGCTTTATCCCAAAGTCACCTTTGGCAACCTCAAAATATATAAACGACCATCAAATACTCTGTGAGAGAGGAGAGAAGGCATTTGAAAAAATGCAAAGGAAAGGGCGTACAGAAATGACCAACTCAGCCAGTTAAAACTGCTCTCTTCCCCTATTCTGTCCTATGCTCTCCAGCTAACATGTTTTCTCATAGCTACCTCCCCCACCTCAAGGACTCTCCATCTCACATTTGTTGATTCATGGCTTGCCAACCAACTAATGTTCTTATCTCTGTATCTGTGTAGGAATAACTAGACTGTGTAAAACTGCTTGTTATGTTACAATTAGAGCTCAGCCTTTGGATAGGAATCCACTGAGCAGGAGCCAGCATCAATAAGTGTTTCTCCCTGCTTAGAGCCTAGGAGTCCCGTCTCTCTGTTCAAAAATCCTATAATGGTGCTGATAATGCCAAGGTCGCGAGTTCCGCAAAACAAACGACCTGTAAGACTACTGGTCTGAAAATTCCTCTTCCTCTTGCAGCCCCCCACCCGAAACTCCTCCTTCCCATCCTGAATAAGGAGACACATGTGAAACCTCAGACAAAGGAATCACATACCCCTTGCATGGACACTATAAAAGTATATAAGCTGTAATAAATCCAACTAGAATAAGCCCGTGCATGGAGTTGTTAACCCCATGGACTCCGCCGGCCTAATAAATTCTCCTTCCTCTAAACAAAGTTGTCTGAGCCGCTGAATTCCTCCATCGGGTGTCGCTTCCTGCAACATTTGTATCTATGAGCTTGTTTCTGTTTGTTTATCCTGTTCTCCAGATTCCAGGTATGACATTTGTCTTTCTCTGACTTACTGCAGTCAGCACAATATACTCTAGGTCCATCCATATTGTTGCAGATGGCAAGATTTCATTCTTTTATGACTCAGTAATATTCCATTATATATATATATACCACCTTTTCTTCATCCATTCATCCATTGATGAACACCCAGGTTGCCTCTATATCTTGGCTACTGTAAATAATGCTGCAATGAAAATATGGATTCACATGTCCCTTCGAAGTAGTGTTTCAGTTTCTTCAGGTAAATATCCAGCAGTGGGATAACTGGGCCCTTCTTTGTCTCTTGTTATAGCCTTTGTTTTAAACTCAATTTTGAATGAGATAAGTATTGCTACCCAGCCTTTTTGTTTGTTTCCATTTTCATGAAACATTTTTTTTTCATCCCCTTACTTTCAGTCTGTGTGTGTCTTTTGATCTGAAGTGAGTCTCCTTAGGCAGCATATGTAAGGGTCTTCTTTTCTTGTTCATTCAGCCACTTATTATTTTTTTTTTTAGGATCAAAAGGTTGTGGTCTCCTCTCAGAGGCAGAGAGTGAGAGGGACAGTGAGAGGAACAGTGAAAGGGAGACAGAATAAAGGCACTGAGAGGGACCCTGAGTGTTCAAGAAATTCAGTTTATATGTCATTCTTTAGTTCTCATTTTCTTAAATATGGACATATAGTGAGGAAGGGGAAGGGGAAAAGTATGTAGTGCTAAAAGCCCACTGGCTGGGACTTCCCAGCCTTTAAAACTTAGGTTCCCCATAGTTTTAGCCATAGAGAATGACTCCATTGGTTCCTGTGGAGAATGAGTTGTTAGCAATCCCAGCAGAATCTTTCTTTGTTCTGAAGGTGTCCTTCTGATGTTTTACTAAAAGCAAAACATCAACAAGCAAAACAGCCCTGGCTACAGGGCTGATCAGCATATTGCAGTTGCTGAATAAAGCTTGATTAACATTTTTAATTCTCTTGCCTCCTCCCTACATTATTCCCTCCTCAGAGATTTTATTCCCTTATTCTTAAGGGGATGTGAGGGACAAAGGCCTGTCTTCTGTAACTTTTTCAAAGCTAAGATAACGCTGTGGTCCCTGCCTACCGGGAATAAAAATCTCCGTACTTTATTCAAAGGACCCCAGAGGCAGAGAAGATGAGGTTGGTCCAGCATATAGAAGTAGTAGGAAGCCTCGCAGCTTAGAAGATATAAATTTAACAAAAAATTGAAAAGACAAAAGTCAAAATTAATAGAAGAGGTAATTGACAATTAAGTTACTTTTTCATGACAATTTGTTAATTCAAGGTTAAGATATCTCCTGAACAGAAATTGAATTATTTTGAAGAGAGTAGTGGCTTAGACACGAGGTTAAAAGAATAATTATTCAGTAAAGTCCCCTGATTCCCTGAGACATGTGTACTTAGCTATTTTCCAGAACAATAGCTTAAGATCTCACATGGGTTCACAGGAATAGGGTGCCCTTTTTGGTTCATTTTCTGGTGGAATCTGTAAGGACTCATAAGAAACTGGTTTAATTTGAGACAAATGTACCCAGCAGTTGATCCTTTGAAATCTGACAGCAGTTGGTGTACTTAACAAAACTTGATAGGGCCCTTTTATTTGTATTGAGGGCTAACTTTCAATAGATCGGAGGGAGGGAGCTGCTCTGCTCATAGGAAACACGTAGAAGCAGGTCATCTACAAACGGTTTAGCCTTAGGTTCCCAACAAACGTATTTTGTGTGATGGGCATGGGGGCTGCCCCCTTTCGGCTGTGACCCAGTTTCCCAGGATAGATAATATCATACTCAAAGGTGAAAAGCTAAAAGCTTTTTCTCTAAGATCAGGAAGAAGACAAGGGTGCCCACCATCACCAATTCTATTCGACATAATATTGGAAATCCTATCCACAGCAATCAGACAAGAAAAACGATAAGACATCTAAATCGCAAAGGAAAAAAGCAAAACTGTCACTATTTGCAGATGACATGATATTACATATAGAAAACCACAAGGAATCCGCCAAAAAACGATTAGGACTAATAAATAAATTCAGCAAAGTTGCAGGATACAGAATCAATATACAGAAATCTGTTGTGTTTCTATACACCAATAATGAATAATCAGAAGGAGAAATGAAGAAAACAATCTCATTTAAAATTTCATTAAAAAGAAAAAAACATTGCATCAAAAAGAATAAAATCCCTAGGAATAAATTTAATCACAAAGGTAAAGATTGGTGTTATGAAAAGTATAAGACTTTGAAAAAAGAAATTGAAGAGGATACAAATAAATGCAAGCATATCCCATACTCATGGATTGGAAGGATTAATGTTATTAAAATGTCCTTACTATCTAAACTAACATACAGATTCAATGCAATTATTAAAATACCAATGACGCTCTTCTCAGAACTAGAATAAATAATCCTAAAATTTATATAGAACCACAAGAGACTCCAAAGAGCCAAAGAAATTTTGAGAAAGAACAAAGTTAGAGACATCATGCTCCCTGATTTCAAACAATAATATAAAGCTACAACAGTAAAAACAATATGATAGTGGGATGAAACACATACATAAACCAAAAAATAGAATAAAGCCCAGAAATAAATATTTTCTTATATGGTCATTTAATCTACAACAAAAGAAGCAAGGATGCAAGGATATACAATGAGGTAAAGACTGTCTCTTCAATAAGTGTTGAGAAAACTATACAGATACATGCAAGGAAAATCAATTGGACATCACTTTTTTACGCTATATTAAAAAAAAAACCTAAAAATGGATTAAAAACTTAAATATAAGACCTGAAACCACAAAACTTGTAGAAAAAAACATAGACAGTAAACACTTTGACATCACTCTTAGCAATATTTTTATATCTCCTCAGGCAAGGGAAACAAAAGAAGAATAAAAAAATGAGATTATATCACACTAAAAACTTTCCGAACAGAGAAGGAAATCACCAACACAATGAAAAGACAATCTGCTTAAAGGGAGAAGATATTCCCCAATGATACATCCAACATGGGGTTAATATCCAAAATGTATGAGGAACTCATACAACTTAACACCAAAAACCCAAACATTCCAATTGAAAAATGAGTAGATGACCTGAATAGGCATATCCCCAAAGAAGGCATACAAATGTCCAACAGATATATGGAGAGATGCTCAGTATCACTAATCCTCAGGGGAATGCAAATTAAAACCACAATGAGATATCACTCATATCTGTCAGAATGGCTATCATCAATAAATCAACAAAAAACAGGTCCTGGTAAGGATGTGGAGAAAAGGGAACCCTTATGCACTATTGATGGGCTGCAAACTGGTGCAGCCACTATGGAAAACAATATGGAGATTCCTCAAAAAATTAAACATAGAGCTTTCATATGATCCAGCCATTCTACTTCTGGGTATTTGTCTGAAGAAAACAAAAACACTAATTTGAAAAGATATATGTCTCCCTATGTTGATTGCAGCATTACCAGTAATAGCCAAGATAAGGAAGCAACCTAGATAGATGTCCATCAATAGATGAATGAATAAAGAAGATGTGGGCACTGTTCTAAGGTGCTGTTCTATATAGCTTTGAACAGAACAGTCCTGCTTCATGCTCTCATGAAACTGGCATTCCACCGTATATAAAAAAATGTAAATACAGAAATCACTTTATATTAACTCCAAAGTGTCCCTAGATCAGTTCAAAATATGAGTGGTCTCATCTAAATAGTACTGATAATAAAAGATGCAATTGACAATTTTTCAAACTGTAAGCACAGGCTGTTTCCAGTTTGTTTTTATACTTAGGCTTTTTCTCTCTGCTATTATAAGAATGAAATTCTCAGTTTAGATAAATTTGATGTATAGTTAACATTTACTATTAATTATAGAAGATGAAAATTCAATTAAGACTAAATTTATAGTTCTCCATAATTTTGTCCCAGCTTTAAATCTCTTTACCACCTTTCTAATCTTTTCCAGTTGCTTTCACCTCAAAAAAAAATAAAAAATAAAAAAATAAAATAAATAAAAAAGCTCATGCCTCATAGGGTTCTTACAGTTTAAATGAATTAATGAAAGGCACCTGGAACAATGTTTGTTACAGAATAAGCACTCAATAATGTTAGCTTTTTTAAGTTCATATGTGTACTCAACGAATATCTATTGAGTAGCTTAGTCTGTACTAGGGATTGTGCGTGTGTATGTGTGTGTATTCCTGCTCTCTTGGAACATATATTAGCAGTGTGGGGAGACAGACATACAAAATAACTAAACTATGCGGCATGTCATGAAATAAAAAATTAGAGGCTGATTTTGTAACAGAGAGAAATGTTCAGTCTCTCTGACTCCTTATTCAAGCTGAGAGCGAGTGCAACTGCCTGCTTTTGAGTTAGTCAGAAAGGTCAGCTGTCGGAGCCTTTTAAGTTTCACAAGAATGTCTGCCCTAAGGTGCCACCTACTGCATCAAGGAGCCTGGGGAGGCATACAGGCAACAAGGGACTTTCCCTATTGACAAGGGACTTTTCCTATTGCCTTGCTAGCAGTAAGGCCCAAGGATGTCCTAAGGTGACCTTTTCCCAATTTAAATACTAAAAATCAGTCCCAAGGGTGGAGATTTACCATGCTAATGAGACATGTGACACATGAAGAAGCATGTGGTTGCACTGTGCAGGTGCCAAGAAACCTCCACTTTCATATGCCTAGACATAGCTTTTACCCCACCTAGCTCCCTTAACAACCCTGCCCCAACTTCTCTCATGGGGCCACCTGAACCTTTCCTTTCTCGGTGTTGGTTCCCTTGTGCACAAGCTTAATAAACCTTTGCCTCTTGCCTGAACTTTCTTGTGGCCATCCTTCTTGATTTCCTTCCTGGGAGATCACAAGAATCCAGGACGATGGTAACAGCCTGCGATGGTGCCTGCTTCGTCTTACATAGGACATGCTGATCATTAGAGGAATTTTGCTTGCAGCTTGAGTTTTCCAAAACAGCCCTCCCATTTTCCTTTCCCCTGACATAAAAACACCTAAACTCCTCTCTTTTAATGATGCAGGACAGGGCAAATTTCCCTGAGCGTGGGGAGCTTAAGTCCTGTACCGAGAGAGAGAGTTCTTGGCTGAGTGCAAGAAAAAATTTAAACACACGCCAGAGTTAGAGTCAAAAAGAAAGTTTATTAGAGAAGGGGTAATGCTCCATAGACAGAGCGTGGTCTCCTTTCAAAGGCAGAGAGACAGACAGAGAGGCTCAGAAGGACAGAGACAATAGAGGGACAAAGCAAAAGACAGTGAGAGAAAAAGACACAGAGGGATTCCGAGTGTTTGGCAAATTCAGTTTATATATCATTCTTAGTTTCTCTGATTACAGTTTAAAGACTTTGTTTACCCATTTTTCTTTGGTGACATGGGCATACAGTGTGAAAGGTAAGAATATATAGCGTGAAAAGGTAAGAATATGTAGTGTGAAAAGCCCGCTGGCAATTCCCAGCCTCCGATTCAGAGGTTCCCTATGGTTTTAGCAATAGGGAATGATTGTGTTTATTTTGTGTAGGTGCACTTAATGGCTCTGTTTTCCTGTTTTTCCTTCACAGTGTGGGGAAATGGTTTGTTAGTAATTCCAGCAGAAATCATCCTTTGTTCTGCAGGTATCCTCTTGGTTTGGCTGTAGGGCTGATCAGCATATTGCAGTCATTGAATATAGCTTGATTTAACATTTTAATTCTCTTGCCTCCTCCTTACATTAGTGCAATTTCATCAGATGTCCTTAAGTAGTTGGGAAACCATGAAAGAGATTAATATAACATTCAGTGAGCTTCCTAATTCTGTGGAAGTACCTCCCCTCCAGGTGGCATGAGAAAGAAGCCAAGACCCAAGACGGGAGGCAGTATGGATAACCTTGGGACACCCCCACCCATAAGAAAACAAAAGCCCACAATTCAGACCGTTCAGGGTAGACTCACTGAGCTGCCCTCACTTTTCTCTTAAGTGTGTACTTTTGCTTTAATAAAACTTGTGCTTTCCAGCTTACTGTTTGTCATGTCCTTGAATTCTTTCTCGTGGCCTAAGACAAGAACCTGGTCACCAGAGCTTCGGGGTGAGGGCTCTCTTTGGACTCCCACCCTGTTGAGCTCTTTGACACTAAATCTACTGCCTTTCCCCATTTATAATCATTCTTCAAATACTACTGCAAGTGTATTAACCTCGACATATCTCCTGGTTTAAAAAAAATGAAAACTAAAAAGATAAAAACGTGCATTTTGCCTCTCAAGTAAAATTCAAGCTTCTTAGCCTGGCATTTTTAACCCTCTAAATTCGAGCTCAGGTTATCTTTTCAACTTCTTTTAACTTTCTTCTCCATACTCACTCAGACCACCATAAGCTGAAATATAACATAAGCACCCTCCTCACCTGCACCCAACACTCAGGAGGGTTTGGGCTTTGCTTTTTGTTTTTGCTTCTTATCTTTGCTTTTTCTGTCTTGATCTCTTCTTCGTTCTTCTCCAGTAAACTTTCTTTTTAACTCTAACTCTGGCGTGTGCTTGAATTCTTTCTTGTGCTCAGTCAAGAACCCCTTTCTCTTGGTGTAGAGCCACTTGGGGGAATTTGTCTTATCCTGCATCAATATCATTGATGATATTTCTCATGAATACCATCAATTTTTTTTTTCAGAGAAATTTCCCAAAGGGACTCAACAGCAGGGTGACGATGTGATATTTACAGCGGAACATCAGAAAGCTTGGAGCTATTGTATGGCATTTTTCAGTTACACATAAAAACAACACACAACACACCAAAAAATGCTGTTCAATAGACTTATTGAAGAATGTCTTCTGTGCACCAGGAGCACTGAGGACAGCAGGAGACAAATCTTGCTCTTGTGGGGCTGACTATTCTGGGAAGTGGACTGACAGAAAGCACACAATTCCATTACATGATGTCGAAAACAAAGACAGATGTACACACATGTTTGGGCACTACAAGAAGTTGTTTAATAACCACATAGTGACATTAAATAGGTTTTTAAAAATTTCTCCTATTGTCAACTCTTCAAACTGCATTCTAGTTTAGTCTGACTAAATTGAGGAAAGTCAGATTGCTTTATTAATAAGGAAACAAGAATTTCCAAGTCTTCTAATATTTTAATAAAGTTTTCTGTTTGTCATAACTTATTTTATAGATCTGTCAGTTTAGAAGCATTTTATTTTCCCATTTAATAGTTACAAATTATACTTTCATTTTAAATGCATTGTATGTTCTTCCTAAAGCATTTTCCTTTAGATTATCTCTCAGATTTGTACTGTGTGGTGCTTTCATGTAGCTGCCAGTTCATAGATATCTGCTGAGCCCAGTTCAGCTGAACAGAATTGAATTAATGAATATTTGTACAATATGAGACCTAATGACTATTAAAGATCATTCAAATCTCAGCTTTGTCACCAGCCTGCTGTTACGACTTTACACAAGTCACTGAAACCTCTGTGCCCTGGCTGCCTCATTGCTAAAGTAGGGATCATAGTAGTACTTATTTTATGAGGCAGTGAGAGTTGAGATAATAAATATTAATGCTTAGAACAGTACCTGGCACATGAGTGTTATTCACTGTTAATAACTGAGAAAAAACCTGATAAAAACGAATCACTTTAGGGCAAGGCTTTTAACATTTTCACAGACAATTGCCATCCAACTCTCACCTTTATAGATCATATTATATTCAAAGAGAGCAAGCAGCCTGCTTAATGGATACCCCATAGGGTAATTTTTCCTTCTCTCTTGTACCGTTGAAAAACCTGGCATTTTTCCGTAATCAAACCTGCACTGCAGCAGAGAGCCATCTTTCCACTCAATCTGATCACTTATTAACTTCAATTCATAAGGGAAAACACTGTTGATAACACATTTTAACCTTGGATCTTTATCTAGAGCCATGCATGCTTTTCTATTTCCTTAACTGATGAATGCATCTAGCAGATTTGGTCCAAAAATAAAGTTTTTTTATTTTTTAATTTTTTATAATTTTTTATTTGAGTGACACTAAATCAGAAGTAGCAGCCAAGATGGACTGTCTACCACTGAAAACTTCATTTAGAGATTCCAGCTCTTGAGTATTATCCTGCTGAGGAACAGAGCTGAAATGAAGCTGTGTTTCATTTCCCTTTACTAGGAGCCCCTCCATTTGATATGCAGCATATCCATTTTATTTACATCGGAATCTATTGCAGGTAGTCGTTAATTTACTTTAAGTTTAAATGTTTATATGGAATAAACTTAAAACTAGGGACCTGAAGTTTTCTAATTAGCAAGAATAAGTCTGTCATCTATCCCTCTGTCTTTATTTATCAACTATACATCAGCATGGGTCAAATTAATTACTGGGAGACTATTGAGTCCATTTTACAGCTCCAATGAGCATTTTTCATTTTCTATAATAAATATCTTACAACTTAAGTAAACAGTTTTCTAAAACAAGAATAGTTGCAAGAAAAAGTGGCTAAATTTTCACTTTTATAAATTTTGCTGCTTTTCATTAACTATCAATAAACCTAGTGTCTTAGTCTGCTCAGGCTGGCATAATGAAATACCATAGACTGGATGGCTGAAGCAATGGACACTATTTCTCACAGTTTTGGATACTGGAAGCTCAAGATCAGGGTGCCAGCATGGTCAGGTCTGGTGAGGACTCTCTTTCTGGCTTATGGTTTTCTTTCTGTTTATTCTGCTTAGGAATTATTAAACATCTTGGATCTGAAGTAAACATCTTTACGGCAAAATGAAATATTTTGGCCATTATTTCTTCAAGTATTTTTTTCTACTCAACCCTGCATCTCGCCTTTTGAGACTACAACTACACATATGCTGGACCACTCAATGTTGTTTCAAAAGATACTGATGTGCTGTTTATTTTTCTCTGTCCTTCATTTTAGACAATTTCTCTTGCTATGTGTTCAGGTTCACTGATCTGTTCTCTGTAGTATTTAACATGCTGTTAATTCATCCGGTATATTTTTAATTTCAGATATATTTAATTACTGGAAATTCCATTTGGATGTATTCTAAATCTTCAGTTTTTCTCTTTATCATGCTCATGCTTTCATCACTCTTCTTTACCACGTGGAGTGTAATTATAATAGCTATTTTTCATATTCTTCTCTGCTTAGTTCTTCATCTACATCACATGTGGTATGTTTCTATTGATTCAGTTTTCTCTTGATTATGCATCATACTTTCCTGCTTTTTATATGACTGGTACTTTTTTATTGGATGCATTTTATGTTGTTGATTGCTGGATTTGCTGTAATTCTTTAGATATTTCTGGGCTTTGTTATGGGATGCCACTAAGTTACTTGGAACCAGTTTAATCTTTTCAAGAATTGTTTCTTAGCTTTATTAGGACTCTACTTGATTTCTTAGACATTAGAAGATCATCTGTCCATTCTAGCTAGTAAAATGTGAACTATTCCCATACCTGTGCAAGACTTAGGATTTTTTTCTGCCTTTTTAGTGGTTCTTTCCATGGTCTTGGTAGTTTTCTCATATGCACGCACAGTTCAGAATTCAGCTAAAGACTCAAGGGAACCTCTCTGCATATCTCTGGAACTCCCTTCTCCTCTCTGGTACTTTTTTTCTACAAAGTAGCTGCTTTGGTCCATTGTAGCTGCTTGGTCTGCCTACATTTTGATCTCTATTTCCTTAACTTAGAAAAAATGTTCGGCTCTATTTGGGTTCCCCTCCCTGTGCTGCACTCTGGAAGCTGCTTGCAGGCAGTAAGTTCATGCAATCATAGGGCTTATCTTTATCTCAGGGGTCACAGATCTGTGTTGTCTGCTCTCCGATGTCTGAAAAACATTGTTTTAAATGTTTAAAAAATAAATAATAAATATCCTTTCCAAATATTTTTGTCTGGTCTGGTTTTCTAGTTGTTTAAGTCAAGAGGGTAAATACGTTCCATGTTACTACATTTTGTCCGGATGAAGTCCTCTATCTAGATTTTAAGATTATAAAAACCGATTTAATTTTTATCTTATTGAAATGCCTAAGTTTACTGAAGGATAAGTATGAGAAACTGGATGATAAACAGTTTGCTAAAGTATGAATAATTAATTAAGAGTTCTAGATTAATTTGTAAGGAATTGTCAGAGGTTAGATAAAACATATAAATTTGGGAACCAGGCAAGGAGCCTGAATTTTTTTTTTTTTTTAGAATTTTAAGTAATATTTGTGAAAGAATAATAGTTTTATGATCAACATAATCAATATAACATATATAATATAATTTCTTAGTTACGCTTTTTAATATTTTAGGTGGTAATGTATTTTCACCCACAAAAATTAATACCATAATCTTTTATTTTATTTAAAATTTTTTCTTGAAGGTCACTAGAAACATAATGAGAGAAACTGTGTCATATATTCATTATAGGTATTCTACCCTATTTCCCCCTAATACAAAGGAATCTGGCATGTATTTTTACTACAGATTATTTCCATTTCTTACTTCTTAAGATCATATAGCATTTTACTCCTTTTATCTGACAATTTTTCCTCCTGAATACAATTAGAATAAGCTAAAGATCTATTTTCTTTTCTGCAACCAAAATCCCAGCAAGTTATCTGGATATTGACAAATGATTCTAAAGTTTATATGGAAAGGTGAAAGATCCAGAAGAGCCATCACGATGTTAAAGAAGAATAAAATTGAAGGACTGATGTTACTCAACTTCAACACTTACTGTAAAACTACAGTAATTTAGATAGTTTGTTATTTGTGAAAGAATAGACAAATAGATCAGTGGAACAGAAACAGACCCCACAAATATGGTCAACTGATCTTTGACAAAGGAGCAAAAACAATACAATGGAGCAAGGATAGTCTTTTCAACAAATGGTGCAGGAACAATTGGACATCCATAGGCAAAAAAAAAAAAAAAAAAAAAAGAATCTAGACACAGACCTTATACCCTTCACAAAAATTAACACAAAATGAATCATAGACCTAAATGTAAAATGAAAAACTATAAAACTCCTGGAGGATAACATAGTAGAAAACCTACACACATTTATAGCAGCTTTATTCATAATTTCCAAAGCTGCTATAAATGTGTGGGGGCAGTTTTGTGTGGAAATAAGTTTTCAATTCATGTGGGTAAATACCAAGGAACTGGATTGCTGGATTGTGTGGTAAAAGTATGTTTAGTTTTATAAGGAACTTCCAAACTGCCTTCCAAAGTGGAAGGTATCCTTCAGTAGATGAATGGATAAACTGTGGCACAACCAGACAATGGAATATTATTCAACGATAAAAAGAAAAGAGCTCTCCAGACATGAAAAGACATGGAGAAACTTAAGTGATACTACTAAGTGAAAGAAGCTAATCTGAAAAGGCTACGTACTGTATGATTCCAACTATATGACATTCTGGAAAACACGAAACTATGGAGATGGTAAAAAGATCAATGGTTGCCAGGGGTTGGGAAAAGAGAAGATGAATACGTAGAACATAGAGGATTTTTAGGGTAGTGAAAATACTCTGGGTGGTATTATAATGATAGATATATGTCATCATACATTTGTCTAAACCCCTAGAATTTACACCACCAAAAGTGAATTGTAATATAAAACTATGGACTCTGGGCAATTATGATGCATCAATGAGGGTTCATCCTTGGTAAAAAAAAAATAAATAAATAAAGTACCATTCTGGTGAGTGATGTTCATAACGGGGGAGGCTCCATACGTGTGGAGCAGAGAACATATGGGAAATCTCTGAACCTTCCTCTCATTTTTATTGTAAACCTAAAGCCGGTCTAAAAAAGTAAAGTCTTTAAAAAAATTTAAACACTGAAAAGAAGGAAAGAAAGTAAAAGTAAAAATAAAGAAAAAATCTTGAAAGCAGTCAGAAATGATGCCTTATATAAAGGGGAACCCCACTTGGAATTATAGTCAATTATGAGACACAGACTAGAACCCTATTATATAGAGGTCAGAGGAAGTAGCACAATATTTTTCAAGTGTGAAGGAAAGAAATTACCAACTTCAAGGAAAACTTGTTTCTCTTTAGTCACACAGTACCTCTAACGCCACATTTGTGGGTTTTCCCACACCAAGCATTTCTGCAACTCTAAGCAGATACCAACTGTGTGTCTCACAATTTAATCCAATTCTGAAAATAACTGCCTAGGGTTAGCACAGACCCCACAGGTTAAGGGCCCAGCCCCCATGAGTCTCCCTATCCCCAGTTCAGATGCCAGTTCCAGACTGTCACCTGTACTTTCTGATCGACTGGCTACAAATCAGACCTCCTCCTCATGTTTGATAATTTGTTAAAACTGCTCACAGAACTCTGGGAAACACTTACTTTGGTTTACTGGTTTATTATAAAGGTCTCAACCTTATGGAACAACCTTATGGAAGAGATGCGTAGGGCCAGGTATGGGGAAGGAGCATGAAGCTTCTATGCCTTCTCTGAATGCATCAGCCTCCTAGAATCTCAATATGTCCACTGACCTGGAAGCTCCTTGAATCCCTTCAGTTAGTTTTTATGGAAGCTTTATTATGTAGGCATGATTGATGAACTCATTGGTAATTAACTCAACCTCCAGTAGTTAGTGTTGGGAAGTGGAGTGGGACTAAAAGTCCAACTCTCTAATCACATGGTTGGGTCTCCTAGCAACCAGTCCTTCACCCTTAGGGGATTTCCAAAAATCAATTCATTAATATAAACTCAGGTGTGGTTTTTATGAATAACAAAAGATGCTTTTCTCATCACTAAAAAGCAGGAAATTCCAAAGCTTTTAGGAATTTCTGTGTCAGGAACTGGAAATGAACTTTAAATATATATA
>NW_006431288.1:4156175-4240901 GCF_000325575.1 Pteropus alecto
TACATATATATTTCTCATTAAATTACAATATAACACAACAGCAAATTCTATATTTGGCAAAGCATCTTTCAGGAAGAGAAGTAGGATAGTAATGTTATAGCAAATGAAGAGGCTTTAAGTACTTGACAAAAATCCAACACTGTTCATAATAAAAAAAAAACCCTCAGGTAATTAGTAATAGAAGAGAATTACTTCAACTTAGTAAACAACATATGCACAATCTCCACAGCTAGCATTATATTTAATGTTTAAAGACTGAATGTTTTCCACCTAAGACTGGGAATAAGGTAAGGATGTCAGGTCTCACCACTCTTAACATAGTACTGGAAATTCTAGTTACCACAATAAGGTTTTTTAAAAAATAAAAGACAGAAATTGGAAGGAAAGAAAAATGTATTTGCAGATGACATAATTGCTTAAAATTAATGTCAGTGTACCAAGTTCACAGATTAAAAATCAATACAAGAAACCCAATTGCATTTCAACATGCTAACAATGAACATGCTGAAATTGAACTTAAAAATATAATACCATTGAAAATTGCTGAAAAGAAAATGATATATTGAGGTATAAATCTAACAAAACATGCATAAGATCTTATGTTAAAAAAATCACAAAATTCTGATAAAAAAAAGTGAAAGAAGACCTAAATAAATGAAGAGACATAACATGTTTATAGATTTGAAGACAACATAGTAGAGATGTCAATTCTCCCCAAATGGATCTATAGGTCTAAGGCGATTCTTAACAAAATTTTAGCATGGCTTTTTATAGAAATAGACAAGCTTATTCTAAACTTTATATGAAAAGGCACATACCCTAGAATAGTTTTAAAATTTTTACATTGAAAGATAAAGTTTTGTGGCTGCAAATTCAAATTTATTAAACATGGTATATTCGAAGAAGTTAAATATTATGCTTCTGTGTTAAGATGTAGAGAGTCTCAAGAGTCCATTGCTTTCCAATTAAGAATGAGAAAAAAAAGGATAATCTATAAATTTTTCAGGGAGCTGAGATTTTAAAGAGGAAAGTATACCTGTAATGAGTGAGATAATAGAAAACACACACACACACACTATTCTCTGAAAAATATAGTCCTGATTTTGGCCCAATATCACAGGCTTTGTACTTTCAAATGGGAGAGTAGAAACAAAGGTTTCAAAGAGAAAAGATCAGAAGAGTTCTCTACATTACAGAAGCTTCAAATCCAGCATGTCCAAAACTGGTTCACTCTTCTCTCTCTGTTGGAACTTCTATTACTTCCTATGTTTTTGATCTCAATAAATGTCATCACCATCTACCCAACTTGTTTAAGGCTGAAACACGATGGTCAGCCTAGACTCCTCTCTGTAACACCTATCTCAACCAATCAACTTTCAAGAGCTACCAATTTTACCTCAACATTTTTTCTTGAGTCCATTCCCTCTTCTTGCTTACCAGAACAACTCAAGACCCTCTTCTTTCTTACCAGAACAACTCAAGACCTCATCCTTGCATCACCAAGTCTGTTGAAATGACTTATCTATTTCCCATCTAGCCTCCACCTTGCAGCCAAGTAATCTCCATAAAGATAAATTCTGACTTAGTTTCTGCTTGAAATCTCTGTCAAGAGACTGAGCTGCTTATTAGCATTGCGTCTACAGTCCTCCCTGACCTGCTTCGTCCCGTTCTGATCTCTCCAGCTGCATCTCCTGCTACTTGTTAACCAAAAAATTCTAAACTGTAGTTCCTGCACATACTATGTAAATCCTGGAAGCTATCCCACCGATAGGAAGAGCATTCACACTTTTCTTTGCTCTGATAATTCTCAATGATTTACTAAGAATCAGTTTGAGAAAACTATACTCCTCCAGAGTAGCCTGTGCCCCTGCCTGTACGTTCATTGCACTCTGTGGAATCTGCATTTCAGCACTTATTCGTCGTATTGAAACTATTTCACTGTGCGCACCACCCATCCGTTAGCCTAAAGCGCTGACTGGAACGAAAAGGTCCTTGCTAAAGTTGCTGAACCCGCCAAGTCAAAACTTATCTGCTCTCTGGTACAAGGCGTGGGCTGAGTTATCCTCCTTTCCTTCAACTCACCTCCGCCTTTCTCTCCCAATTGGCTGATGGCACACAGTTTAAAGAAACTAAAGATCAGGGAGGCTTCCTCCTTACTTTCTGGCTGAAAGTCTTCTGCACGCAGGCGATTTGGCGCTCTGCTCTTCTCGCCGCCCAGAGCCTCAGACTTGCTACTGGATACTGCCCGGCAGGCCTCCGGACTCCGCGCTGGGCTGCGGCGGCCGCACGTAGGTCTCCGGCTACAGGAGCGCCCCGGACCTGAGACCAGAGGGTTCGCGCTGCTGCAGGGAGGCGGCGGGAGTAGCGTGGGACCTCGGCGCGCCCCGGCCTTGCGAGGATGGGTTTTCCGTCGTGCTACAGGTGACAGTCACTGCCCATCCTCTCCATACATGGAGCAAAGGCCCCTTTGGTCTGGGGACGCCCTCCTGGACCCTCAAATCTGCCAGAAACTCTTCTTATCAGCTCCCCTTATAAGTCTTTCTCTCCTCCATCTACCCATATCTTAGTTATGCCCGTCCTGTGGAGGGTCTTTCCATTGCTCCAGACAGAAGAAAATCAGGGTGTGGATGCTGACAAGGTGCTCGGGTTGCCGGACATCGCGTCCTTCCTGAACGTGGTGGACGAAGTGCTCCCATCTGTCACTGAGCCCCTTCCTTACCTGTGCCTCTTGCCTTTAACCTGCCTCTAGGGCAGCTTTCTGGTCCTTATAGATTGATGAGGCCAATGCCTCCCCCTTATTGTTATTTCTTTCTTTTTTCAGCTGGTGTCTTTCCTGGAAAGGAATCGTGTGCATCTTTTTCCTGCCATTTATCTTCTCAGGTTTCACTCTGAAAAAATCTAAAGAGCATCTTATATCCGGAGAAGTGAAGCCGCAGCTGACCCAGAACAGGTTGGCCAGAGTGGGGAGAGTGGGGAGCTTTCTGTCTTTTCTTGGGAAGCAATCACAGGACATGTCCTGCTAACAAGAACTTCTTTGTCCACTAGGCCTTGGTAGTGTCTCTCAGTCGCGCTCTCTCTCTCTCTCTCTCTCTCTCTCTCTCTCTCTCTCTCTCTCTCTCTCTCTCCCTCCCTCCCTCCCTCCCTCCCTCCCTCTCTTTCTCCCCTTTCTCCCTCCCCCTCTCTCCCTCCCTCTCAGTCTCTCTCTTTCAACAGGTTTAATTGGTCTCATCTGACCCCTTTTGAGCTGAAGAACAGATCTGTGGGACTTCAGGCTGAAAGCAGAGCTGAGAGTACCCCATACTTCACGCTAGGAGGGCACAAGTTCCGGATCTTTGGGGGCTCCATTCACTATTTCCGGGTACCCAGGGAGTACTGGAGGGACCGCCTCTTGAAGCTAAAGGCCTGTGGCTTCAACACTGTCACCACGTAAGTGCTGCCCTCAGCCCTCTGTGACCTTGCTGCCTCTGAAGGCTCATAACATTTGCACCCAGGCTCAGAGCTGGTTTTGGGACCCTGACCTGAAGATTTACCCTCTGAATAGTCATGTCCAGCATGTCCTTTTTATGCTTAAGGATCACTAACATGTCATACTTAGTTTACTGTAGTGAAAGCCTTGGGTAAGTTTTAATGGGAGAAATATTAAAAGAGTTAGTGATTTCCTCAAGAATCTCTCTAGTGGAAGAGTCATTGGGCTGCTTAGGAGCACTCAGTTTAATGACCTATACTTAAAGTATACTTATAGATGAACACATGGTGTATTTAAAACAATTCTTATTTATGTATATGGAGATGAATATGTAGAGGAATGATATCAATGTGAATAATATCAATATGAACATGTAAGGAAACACTAGTATCACTAAAGTGAAGTTTAGTGGTGTAGCTTAACAGTCGGACAGACCTAGTCTTCAGTTCCAGCTTGGCCTTGTAATGTTGTGTTGATGATTAAATGAGATAAAAACTTTATCTTATTTCTATCGAAAATGCTTATCACAATGCCTGGCATATACATGTACTCAATTAAGGTGGCAAGAAGAAATACCCAGTCTAGTTCAACAGAAGAATATGAAGATAAATTTAACATGATAAATTTAGTGTGATAGTTAATATGATTACACATATAGTAACAAAAGGTAACGTGTAGTTAGGGTTTACTGATGACTAGGCATTTTCTAAGTATTTTTCACAAAACTGCTCAATCCTCATAACTGTCCTGTGAGATGGACAGTATAATTCCCATTGTGCAGGAGAAGAAATGGAAGCATAGAGGGCTTAGCTTGCTCAGGATGAGCGTCTTTCCTAGCATCTCCTTAAGATATGACCACACAACTGTAAGGATGACACCCAAGTCACACACAGAGCAAAGACTCCTGCCTATGCACAGATGACCAAATAAAAACCGTACCCAAAGCAAAAATTATATTTGAATTAGGAACAGTGGAGTTCCCTTCATGAGAGACCTATTTCCAAAAAGTCTTGAAACTCAAAAAAGTGGGAGTCAATAAAGGTGGCTTGAAGGGTGCCTGAAGGAAAAATTCTGTGGAAGGCTATAATGTGGCAGCTGCATACAAAAGGATGTGTGGTTAATGTCATGGGAAAGGTGTTCCTGAAGGCTGAGGAAAGGCAGGGAAGCCCACCCTTAGTGTAATGATCCTGCCATTGTCAGAACACGGGTGCTAATTGAAATATATCTACCATTATAAAGTAAGACTACTGATTTTATTCAATTAGCACATATATAGTATTTATACACAGCCATGCATGTTCTAAGCCCTGGAAAATATTAATTCACTTCATCCATATAACAATTCTATGTGGTAAGTAGTGTTATCACCATTGAGAAAACTCAGGCAAAGAGAAGTTAAGACACTTTCCCAGAGTCACACATTAATAGTGGAGTTACGCTTTGAATTGGGTCAGGCTCCAGGGCCCAGCTGCTAAACAATTCAGCACCTTTCATAATTGTGTACTTTGCTTAGAGATTGAGGATCATGTTCACAACACTTTATAACCCTTATTGTAAAGAGTTGTAAAATCTAAGTGCCCTTTCAGCGTATTTTATGATTTTATGTTGCAGAATATATATATATATTCTGATTTTATGTTGCAGAATATATATATATATATATTTGATGAGATGTTTGTAACCAGCAATTAAAAAGGTCTGTTGTTTTCATGGTCAGGCTGTGGATGTTATTAATATCAGGAAAAAGTAAAGGAATTCCTGAGAATCTCAGACTTACAATATAGAAAGAGGAAAAGCAGAGGAGTGGCAGCAAAAACTATGGAGCATGTAATGTAATGTTTTACATCTTCAACTATGCTAATTATGTTAATTCCAAAATACTTGTTGCCTTTCTGGGTTAATTCTACATTGGTTGTTATGGATTATACTTATAATGTATGGAATTTTTTTTAAAAAGAGAGAACCATCGGGTGTCCTCACACACCTATAACACTGACCAACAAGACTACAGAAATACAAAAACTGCATCTCAATCAAGAGAAGCCCCTCCCTTTTTGAATGCCCCTCCATCGCCCTGTTGTGGCAGAAATAAACATCGTACTCACTGTATAGGGCAAAATGCTTAACCAGCACCATCCATTATTGCAGAGCTGATTCCAAAGGGTGAATTTGAAGCTGAGGGGCAGTAAACTGATAATTGGCTCATATAATAAGCAAATAATTTAATCACAAATAATTTTTAAATTTTACTGAGAGGCTTTTCTGAGATTATATGGTTTTTCTTTTCTCTTAAAGCAGTATATTACATAGACAATTTTTCTGATATTCAAGTAATCCACAGCTTTGAGATACATTCTGTTTGGTTATGAGACATGCATATGTACATGCGCACACACACAGATTGCTAGACTTGATTTGCTAGTGTTTTATTAGAGATACGTATCTAACCAAATTGATTTAAAATTTTATTTATGTTAGTGTCTTGTCTAGTTTTGATATTAATCTTATAATAAACTAACCAAGTGACTATATCTCTTTTTTATATTCACTGCAAATATTTTGCAAAAGAATTTTTACCACGAATGTTTCCTACAATTCACCTGTACAACTTTGTGGCTACTATCTTTTGCCAGTGAAGATTTTGGGCACAATATAACTTTCTTAAATAGTTATTGTTTAACTCATGTTTTTTATTTCTTCTAGAGTATATCTTATTTTTATTCCATAGACCTTTTTTCCTTTTTGAAACTTAAAAAAATTCTCCTTCCTTTCTTGGAAATTATATATCATTTTGTGAATTGGAGCTTTTTTCCTCTTTTTTCCCCCCCTACTAAATCTTGTCTAAATTTTTAGTCTTTTTAATGAATTAGCTTGTAGTTTTATTAATATTCTCTATACCTTTTTGTTTTTTATATGACAATTTCTGAGTCACGTATAAGTTTCTTTCCTCTACTTTATTTGATTTATTATCTTTTTCTTCCTCCCTTCCCCCTCCTTCTTCTCTTCTTATCTTCCAAGTTAAATATTTAGCTCATTTTATTTCCAGGATTTTATGTTCTCTAATATATTTATTCAAGGCTATGAGTTTATCTTGAAGTATTGCTTTGGTTCTATACCCCACAAATTTTGCCATATAGTACTTTGAAAGTCACTTGGTCTCAAACATTTCAGCTATTTGGGAATAGCTTTCTGTTTCATTTATTTATTTATTTTACTTTTTACTATTTTAAAGTGCAATTTTCTAATTTAGTTGCATTTGTCTGAGGTCATGGACTGTGTGAAGAAGAGTTTTGAAATTTGTTGAGATTTATTTTGTATTTTACAACTGTTCCTGTATATTTTAAGAATATATACACTCCATCTGTTGGCTACTGAATTCTCTATGTATTTATTAGATACAGCCTTTTAATTGTATTGTTCAAATCTATATCCTTACAATTGTTTAAAAGTTATTATCTTTGTTTCTTAGAGAAATATTTTAAATCTTCCTACTATGACTGTGGATTTATCCATTTCCTCTCTGATTCATTGAACTTCTTCTTTACTTAAAGCTATGATATTAAGATCATGGAAGGCCATGATTATTATATCTTCTTGATGAATTATTCCTTTTATTATTATTTGATGCCTCTCTTGGCATCTATTTGTGAAGGGTTTTTTTTTTTGCCTTAAAATCCATTTTGCTGCTATTTAAGATGCTAGATTAATTTTGCCTTATCTATATTTTTTCTCACCTTTTTGTTTCTGACTTTTTTCATCAATTTTCTTTAAAGTAAGTCACTTGTAAGCATCATTTAGCAAGATTTTTTCATTCTATTCTGTCAATGTTTGGCTATAAACTTTACTCTGCATATTTAAAGTCTTTAGCAAACCAACTTTTCATTCCTCCTCACAACAAAAGATCTTTAAATACAGTCAGTTCTGCCACAATGCAACACATGCATTCTTAAAAATCTCTACACTGCAAAATTGTGTAACAAGAACTCTAAAGCTCATAAAAAACATGAAGTTGGGCACAATACTCAAAAACTTTGTTGGTAATACACACGAAATATAGTCATCTAATAAAAATAGCACCTAATAAAATTTCGCACATGTCCCTTTGGCCCTCCAAACTCAGCCTTATGGGAGAGGTCCCTGGCAGCATCCTTCTTGCTAGGTCAAATGATGGCACCTTTCTTTATTTGTGTTATCCTAGTAGAAACTCCTCCTCTGTTCTTATTCTGCTTAATTCTTAGTAATACTTTATTGAGCATATGTAGATATTTGTGTTTTTTCCTTTTCTTTATATTTTTAATGGATATTACAAAGAATAGGGTGGTGAAGGGGGTAATTTATCTATAAATTGAAGGAATCTATAATCAGGATTATTGGCAGCTTGGACTACAACTGAGTAACAGAGAAGGAACTATTGAAAATAATCATTGTTCATGTAATAAAGATTTAATCATCATTGGAAACTTCAGTTATTCCAACTAGAGCTATCCCAGGTTTTGGTGTGGGTTTGGGGCTCACCTAGGAATCTATAGGAAAGAAATGAGAAGATGTTTATTGTATGTCTCTCTTTCCTATTATAGCTACGTTCCCTGGAACCTCCATGAGCCACAAAGAGGCGCATTTGACTTTTCTGAGAACCTGGACCTGGAGTATGTGCTGTTGCTGCTTCTGTGACCTGGCCAGGGCTAGGGAGGCAGGAAGGGGGCTGGCTGGGATTGATTAGGGACTGTAGTGGCATCTTGGCTTTGCTTGGAGAACCAGAGGGAGATGGGGGGTGGGGGGTGGAGGGAGGGATCCGGAGCCTTGTTCTCAGGACACTGTGACAGGCTCTCCACCCAGGACCCGGATGCTCTCCAGCCATGAATCTGTTACTCCCAGGTGTCTGGGCCTGTCTCCACCTAGCCCAGGCCCCGTCACTGTAGCCCAGAGGTGCCTGATCCCCAGTGTCAGCCCTGCTCTGCAGTGGGGTCCACCCACCTAGTCTGGGACAGGGATTGCCCCTCGAGGGTAGCAAGGCCATTGGGGTCAGGTTCACTGTTAGGGCTCCTGTCCTGTACCCTGTCTGATGCCCTTCCTCCTTATGACCCCAGTGGGGTTATGCAGACTGTCCTAACCCGGGAGCCAGTGAGAACCCAGCTCCCAGGGCCTCTGGCCTATGACCTGGTGTAGGATTCCCTGCTCTGCTGGGGGTGGGGGCTCGGCCTCCCCTTTACTCACCCCAGTCTCTGGTTGAGAGAGGAAGGCAGGCAGGTAGAGGGCCAGGCAGCTCTGCCACCCGGCAATACGTGCTTGGCTCGTCCCCACCCTTTGCTCGGAATGTCCTGAGAGTTGCTGACATTGACCTCCCTAGGGCCTTTGTCCTGATGGCTGCAGAGATTGGGCTGTGGGTGATTCTGCGTCCAGGTCCCTACATCTGCAGTGAGATCGACCTTGGGGGCTTGCCCAGGTGAGCGGGGCTATGAGTGCAGGGTTGTGTTTGTGGTAAACTAGTCTGCTTTACTAAAAGTAAAACTTGAATCTAACAGCACTGAGTACATATTCTGCGCCTTGCACTGTTATGTGCTTTTCACACAGCATCTCAGGGAATGCTTGCAGTACCATGGTGATGCGTGGGTACTACTGTAGTCCCCTTGTTTCAGATGAGGGACTTGAGGGGTTGAACCTGGTGCTGCGGGCTTGTGGCCAAGCGTGGGCGGTGAGAGAAGAAGCATCAGGATGATCACAGTCCTTTCTTCATGGGAAGGAACTGTACCCATCTCTGTTCTCCTGCGGTGGAAAGAATGGAAAGTGACGCTTTCGAGAGCATGAGGGAGGCTTCTGACAACTGCTAGAATTGTTCTGAGGACTTCTGGCTCATCTCTTATTTTGTTAATGGAAGACCATGTTCTCCACTGAGCTAAGAACCCTCAACTCCCTTCCCTTTCTTCTCATTTTTCTTTGCCTTGTTCTGTGATGCTGGTCTTCAGTCCAGACAACTAAAGTTCAGGGTGAGAAGCCAAGAATGCTGTTCTGTTAACTCTACAGGCTGACAGGACTCCCTGTTTAGTCCATGGCTCTGCCTCTAGGTGAGCACTTTTATTCCCCCCAGTCAGGTAAAAGTTTGTTTTCTACAAGTTTCAGCTTGTCCTCCCATCCCAGCTCAGGAGCAGAAAAAGCCTGGCCTTGAGGGAAGTGGGTGTTTTAGCAAAGCTGTGATGTCTTGTACAAGTCAGCTGAAAGCCCTGCCCAGCACCTTAAAAGTGACTGAGGAGTGTGTTTAATGGTTTAAAAGCTCTCCTACTCTGTGCTCAGAATTAGGTTTTAGAGGAGATGTAACCCTGTGCCTTAGGTATATACATTGTGCTCAAGAAAAGTGTTTTTAATAAACCAAAAAGGAATGGAGGAGAGTATTCAAAGAAAGGTTAAAAAACCTCTCATTAAGATGTGGATGTACAAGCCATGATGGAGCTGCAAGTACTTCCTAAGTTGTTAAGTGTCATGATAACACTTTTCTTCTAAATCTCTCAAGTTTGTAAGAATGGTCCAAAGAGCATTTTTTAAAAACCTGAAGGGAGCTCCGAGAAGGAGCTGGCTGTCATGCATGACCCCAGGCCCGACTCATACTTCTTACTGTCTTCCTACCTCATACATTCAGCTTGTCCCATTTTGCCCCTAGCTGGTTACTGCAGGACTCCAACGTGAGACTGAGAACAACCGACCAGGGCTTTGTTGAAGCAGTTGATAAATATTTTGATCATCTGATTGCTAGAGTGGTTCCTCTCCAGGTAAAGCCAAAGTACCTTTTACTTTTTTCTTATATTTGCTTTAGGAAAATAGCTTGTTCTGGCTCATTCACAGAATAAGCCAGGACCCATCTCTATGAGAGTTGAAACTGACATTCTTGCAATTATGAATTCTAGACCCTCATCTTAAGTACAGCCTTTGCTCCAGGGCTTCTGGAAAGATATGCATCACATGAAACAGGACTGACAGAAAGCTTGGGTGGAAAGTGTGGGTGTGTGTCCATGTTCTGAATGTACATGATGTTCACTAGACACAGTGATCTTTTTACTGCTTATTTCTACTCTTAAATGATCTTTGCTGCTTTGAGGTTAATACACATACTTGGTGAAAAATCTCAAAAAAGTTCAAAAGAGTTTATGGTGGAATAAAAGTCTCCCCTCTTACCCTGTCCTAAAGCCAGTTACCTTTTCAGGAGTCAACCAGTTTTAGCAGACTTGTGTATGTCTTTCCAGAGATTTTCTACACACCTGGAAGCAAATTTTTTATACACACACTTACACAAGTGTATGTGTGTATGTATACTTTTAATCTAAAATATACAATTTGCATTGAGTATTTTTCTTTTGTCGCTTAAAAAAATGTATATATATATTTAAAACCTGCTATTCTTTTTAATGACTGCAAAGTATTTCATGATGTGGATATATAAAAATTTATTTAACTAGTACCCTTGTCATGGGCATTTGATTTTTCATGTTTATGTTATAATGAATACCTTGATTCATGTGTATCATTTTGTACCTATAAGAGTATATTTGCTATTATATTCTAGTTCATTTTAATTTCATAAATGCAAAGAGCAAAGATACCATGTATTTTTGTTTCTTTATGGTGTTCCCAGACCGTACGCACTTGACAAAAAATGCCTTTACTTTCACAATGTCAACCTATAGCACATAGACCAGTCTGTGACAAAAAAAAAGAACATTATACCTTGCAGTTTGTAAGACAGCAATTATTTAATCATTGTGTTTGATTTTAAAAATATAACTCTCTTCCAAACAAGAGGAGGCACATGGTTATTATTTAAAAATAAATGTTATTTTAAGGACATATATCTTGATACAGCTTGAGGAGGGATAAAAACCAGGATTATTAGGTAGTAGACCAATAGCTTATTATCTTAGACTTTTCTTTTTTGAGGAAGATATGATGCAGATCCAGCCCTTTATAAATAATTCTGAATTGTGAATTTGAGTTAATCTTATTAGGATAATTATAAAAAGAAGAAATAGGAGGTTATAAATGGAAACAAAGCAATACAGCTTTAGGAGAGTGAGCAATGCAGAGTGAAAGATGACCTTGTCTTTAGGATTAAACTCTGGGTCTGTTCTGTGGAGTTGAGGTACATCCTTTGTAAGAAGGGCTGAAGCTGTGTGTTTCTGTCTTCCTTTCTGCAATCATGGTGGGACTCAGTGAGGAGTGAAGAATCTCTGAACCTTAAAACTAAAAGGAGTCTGAATGTTTGGATGGAAGTTCAGGCACAAGTACAACTGCTACTTAACATTCAAATAGATTCAGCATGCAAAGCAAATTTATAAACATTCATTGAAATTGTAAGGTAGGAAATTCTAGAAAAGTTTTAAGAAGCAAGGAATTGTAAGTGCAAATGAAATGTATAGGGCTCATTATTACTAAATTATTAGTATTTTAAAGTCTTTCATTTTGATTGGTTATCTTTATTGTTTTAATTGTTATATTTAAATAATTTTTAGAGTGTATTTACTGTTTAACTGGGGACATTTATTCTTCTAATCTTGTTTATTCCATAAGGATAACTGTGAATTCTCCTACCATGGGGTTTTTAGAAATTTCACTCTCAGGCTGGAGAGAAGATATTCTGCAATAATACAAAAATTAGTTCATCAGTTCAGAATACTTACATTTATTTAACAAGTAATTATTGAGTACCCACTATATGCCAAACACTGTGCAGTAGCTAAGAAGCTCCAGTGGTGAGAAGCACAGACATGGTCCTTGCCCAAGAGAGCTTATAGCCGAACATTAGAGACAAACAAGCACTTACGACATGAGTGATAACTGCTGCAGTGGAGAAAGTGTAGGAGAAAGGGAGGTTCAGAGCACGTTTTTTCAAAAAATGTAGCTTAAACAGTGTCCTGAAATGTGGGCAGGCATTAGACAGGCCAGCATGAATGGTCAGGAGTCTCCACATGGGTGAAGCCCAGATGGCAAGAGATAGAATGAAGAGTTTGAAGAGCTAAAAGAAGTCCAGCTTGTCTGGAGCATAGAGTATGAGGTAGGAAAGAGACGAAAGGTGAGGCTGTAAATGAAAACCCACCAAATGTGCTTATTCTCTTCTGTTCCATCTCAGGAGCTCATGTCCCAAAGGGAACACTGCACTCTAAATTTGACATTTATTCGGAAGCAGTAAGAACCATGGGAGGAGTGAAGTGATCAGTTGTTCACTGTTGACGGTTTGCTCTGCCTTCAGTGTGGAGAGGCTCCGAGAAGCAGAGAGATGACTTGAGTGTAGAAGGATGTTGAAAAATTAAATTCAACATGGAAAAGTTATAATTTCAGCACAACTAGGTCAATGTTGATGGCTTAGGTGGTGTGACAGGGTGAAAGCTTTACCACAGTGCTTTGAGGAGTGGGATAAAAGTGAGAGAGAGTGTAGACAATTGGTAACTCTTTCAAGGAATAGGGCTCTTAAAGAGGAGAGGGCACCCCTAAAACCAACATAATAGTGAATGATAACCATAATTGAAAAAAAAATTTGCCACAAAGCTATAAAAAATAAGAGCAGAGAGCAAGAGAATGGTAGGTGGAGGGAACAGTCCTGCAGCTCACTCTCTCTTTCTGATGTGACATTCTGAATAAGCTTCCAGGATGGTGGAAGTCAGTCAGTTTGGAAGGAAATGTTGAAAGTACAGGAGGGAAAGACATGTATTGAATGGGAGAAGATATTTGGATATGAGACATCCGATAAGGGATTAATATCCAAAATTTATAAAGAAGTCGTATCTCTCAACACCAAAAAATAAATAATCTAATTTAAAAATGGGCAAGGGACCTGAATAGGCATTTCTTCAAAGAGGAAATACAAATGGCAATAGACATATGAAAAGATGCTCAACGTCACTTATTATCAGAGAAATGCAAATTAAAACCACAATGAGATATCACCTCACACCTGTCAGAATGGCTTTCATCAGTAAATCAAAAAACAATAAATGTTGGTGAGGATATAGAGAAAAGGGAACCCTCGTGCACTGTTGGTGGAGTTCCAAATTGGTACAGCTACTATGGAGAACAGTTTGGAGGTTCCTCAAAAAATTGAAAATAGAACTACCTTATGACCCAGCAATTCCACTTCTGGGTATTTACCTGAAGAAAACCAAAACACTAATTCGAAAAGATATATGCACCTCTATGCAGCACTATTTACAATAGCCAAGATAAGTGTCCATTGATAGAAGGCTGGATAAAGAAGAGGTGGCACATGTATTCAATGGAATATTACTCATACATAAAAAAATGAAAACTTACCATTTGAAATGACGTGGATGGACCTAGAAAGTATTATGCTAAGTGAAATAGAGAAAGAGAAATATATGATTGCACTTATGTGTGGAATCTAAAGAACAAAATAAATGAAGAAAATGAAAACAGACATATATACAGAGAACGAATTAGTGATTGCCAGACTGAAAGGGGTTGGGGGACTGGGTGTAAAAGGTGAAGGGATTAAGAAGTACAAATTGACAGTTACAAAATAGTTATAAAATGACCAGGTGTGTACTAGACTAATTGGGGGGGGGGAGCACTTCATAAGTTATATAAGTGTCTAACCACTATGCTGTACACCTGAAACTAATAAAAAATAATGTTGAATGTCAAATCTAATTTAAAAAAAATACAGAAGAGAGAGGGAACAGTGCAGAGAACCACCTCCTGAGCAGGTGGTGGAGGCTGTGAGACTCTCCACATGATTGGTGGGATTACCCTAAGACAGGAGGAGGGAGAAGGGATGCCTCTTTCTTTGTCAGGTGGGAAAGTGGATAGGTAGAGTAGGCGTGGAAGCAGGTGAGTTTGTTGGTTTAAGCTCTCATATTTAAGCAGATAATTAGTACGAGAAATTGAGGGAAAATTGTGGGCATTGCTACAAAGACTCGGGAAGGTAGGACTCCTTGCAGCATCTGAAGTACCTGGAGGTGACTCTGACTATAGGGCCTGGGGGAAGAGAGAGAGTGCCTTCAGGTAAGGAAACAGTTTGAATCAGAGTCCTGCGCCAGGTGTGTTATTTTTAACAGCAGACCCAGAGACTCTGGCTTTCTCATCAGCAGCCTCACTCTCCCCGTTCCTCTGCCTGTCTCAGTACCGCCAGGGAGGCCCCATCATCGCAGTGCAAGTGGAGAACGAATATGGTTCATTCGATAAGGATAAATATTACATGCCTTATATTCAACAGGTAAGAGGCACTTGGTTTGTCTCCATATTTACATGCTTCTTTCCTCAATCTGTCTCGTTTACAGCATGCATTTCTGAGTCTGCTGCATGACTCTGTTAGGCATTGTGGGTTATGTGAATATATGAAACCGAGTTTAATTTCTCTGTGAATCTACGATATGGTCAGGGTGATCGAGATGTACTTAAATGACTTGATGTTTAGATAAAATAGGATGTTGAAAGATTATTCATTTCCGTTGCTATCTCTATGGCCCACAATTCTCACGAAAGCTGGGGGCTGGTGAATTTATATCTATAGTAAACAAATATCGCTTCATGTGGGGAATGCCTCCGGCCAGGGAATACCTCAGTCTTGCCTAGTGTCCTTATTTGTGTCAGGCTTCTCCTTGCCCCTGACTTTCTACATTCAGGATGCTGATGTGTTCTAGTCTAAACTGGATCCCTCCCCAGGCGCTAAAGCAGGAGGCAGGGACCCATGTTAGCTCTGTCCACATAGAGACTTCTGGGTGGGATGGCTTGGGGAGGAGTGGGGAGGAGTTGCCAGCTGGGCAGGTGTTGCGAGAGAGAGGAGGCTGGGCTGGGCTCCATGGATGTCCTGGCTCCTGCCTTATAGCTGTGGCTTCTGGAGTTGGACAAGTTCTGTGAGAAATTTTTCCCCTAATGTTCTCAGGGGCATCACATCAGACATGCTCAAATCAGTCTCATCAGCTAGCCTTTATTGTTCCTTGATTTTAAAAATTTACCATTCAACTCCACTCCCAGGCCCAGATATGGCTAAATGAACATATGAGACACAAAGATAGGGTCCTCTCACCCTCTGGCCATCTGTCTACTTCCTATTCTCTTAGCAAATATGATTTTCAAATTAGATCCTCCCCTTCCCCAATGCAATGGCAGTTCTTTACTTCCTCTGAGTGTCCAGGTAGGACCCAAGTTTTGTGAAGTTTCTCTCCGATCTTACCCATAGCATTGGCCACTCTCCTTCAAGCACAAAGAGTTTCCCAAGTCTTCTCCCTTTCTCTCAGATTTAGATGCTGCCTCAGGGTGTTTTCTCATAAACTTAGCCTTGAGGCTATGACTGTGGGGTGTCGAAGCCTGTATTCAGCTGCTTTGTGGTCATCCTGGAGACAACACCAAACTGGGATAGAGACTACAACCTCCTCAATTTACTGAGTTGCGGATGGCCAGACTCTCAATTCAAACCTTTTTTTTAGCTTACATGCTGCCCATCTGAACCAGTTGTATTTATTTCTTAATTTTCTTCTTCCCAAGGGAGCAAGGGAAGTAGGTTCATTCTACAGTTTTCTCAATAGGCCCTGCTGAAACGAGGAATTGTGGAGCTGCTCTTGACCTCAGATGCTAAGACAGAAGTGCTGAAAGGCTACATAAAAGGAGGTACGAATTTAGACTCACTTTAAGGGGGAACTGAGGCTCTTAATCTGCCAGTTTGAATCTTGAACAAACATCAGAAAGAACAAAGAATGTCTCTAATATCTCTTTCCTATGTAGATTGAAGTGGACCCTAGAGATTTGATATTACAATAGATGAGGACTCAAGGTCAAAGTGAAGAGTTCACTTGGCAACTGCATCACTTTTCCTTGTTCCTGTTGTCTTTCAAGATCAGAGCTGTAATCGAGCTCTTCTGCCCCCAATGTACCTTTCCATCTTTCATAACTTTTCTGTGGCTGAGAATCTGCATTGGTGCTGGGAAGGGTTAGAATGAAGGCATTCTCCAACAACATTGACAACTCCATGAAGAAGCAGAAGATAGGTGCTGTGTCTGGAAGCCAGCCTCAGCAGAGTCCCAGTCCTGAGATCCTGCAGCCTAAGGCACACTAAGGACTCTGAGTAGGTCCTAGAGAATAAAGGAGCAGAATAATTCAGAACAAAATTATAAGGTGACGAGAGTAAAAGAAATGACCAAGGTATGAGCAGCCAGATGGAGCCAGAGGAATATCTGTCAGGTATTCCTTAGCTCAAAATTAGCTGCTTCTGGAGACTGCTGTTCTCTCCACCTTTTTGGTGGCTCTTCTCCACATTATTATGGTACAGTGAAAAGTGTGCTGGACTTGGGGTCATGAGACATGCATTCAATTCCTAGATCTAATCATGTTGTGGTGAGATTGGCCTGTTCCATTTCTCTGCACAAAATACAGTTAATTTTAACTGCCCTTCTTACCTCAAGTCCTTGCAAGTGTCCAATGATGCGAGGATATGGCACCTTTTTTTACATTGCAACTTGGGATACAAGTAGTATCTCATTATTCTTACTACTCAACACACCTTTCTTCAGAGTGAAAGGTGTGGACCTCCATCCCTCCCCTGTTGGCGCCTGTCACAATGTCTCATGCAGCACTTCTTTCTTCTCTCTACAGTGTTGGCTGCCATCAATATAGAAAAATTTCAGAATGATGCTTTTGAGCCCCTTTATAATATACAGGTAAGGACATCTTAGTAATGAAGAGTCTTAGCCCCTTCACCTGCCATGACCTCCCTAACCTGTGCAACTGGTGTTCAATGAGGAGAGGAGGCTTGGCAAGAAGACCCTCTGGGGCCTCAGCTGGTTTCAAAAGAAATTTGGGGAGTTTACACCTTGCACCATGGGGAACGAGGAAGAAATTCTGCTGCTTTCACTTTTGTTAGTGAAGCACCTCATGGAGATGATCAGAGGAAGGGTGAGGGGATTATGTGAGGTAAATTAGAGGGAGATGATGTTCTCTCTCCTCTGTGAGGACAGAGCTCAGAAATGGGCCCTGCATGTTGCTGACAGAGGATTCATACCTGGCTTTGGTGGGGTCAGCCTTTTTTAGTCAGCAAATCAGCCTAATTTAGCCAGACTATGTTGCACATGAATTCATTTGACAAAAAAATTGAATAAGTAGCTCCTAGTTTCCTCTCAGTGGATGACCCCCTGTAATAGTTACAAAGATGGACAACTTGTCCCTTCATGATTACAGCCACTCTCCAAAAATAACTAGGTTGAGCCCTGACAGACCAAATGTGATTATGGTGTCTTCTGCTTAACACATTTTCCTGGGTTTCTTTTGTGCCACGGCCTGTGTGCCTGACACAGTCTTCGTTTCTAGTTTCAGCCCACATTGCTCTTCTTGCTCAGGCAGGAAGGCCTTCAGCAATTCTTGCAAAATATGGTGCTCTCTTTGGGCCGGAGCCTCCCGCAGTGCTCCCTCCAGTGCCCTCTCCTCAGCCTTACACCCTCCTCCACAAGTTGTAATCAAGGAATGAATTAATCTTATATCCTTTTCACATTAACTTCTATGGAGTTTCTGAGCTAGTAAAAAGGAGAGACTCTGCCAGGGGTAGATCCATGGCTCTCCCTAGTTTTTAATGCGTGTAGTAAGTCTCTTTTGTGGTCGTTTATTTTTTTCTTGTCACTTTTTAAAACAGCTTTATTGAAATATAATTTATACACTATTAAATTCACCCATTGCAAGTATACAATTCAATATATAGAGTCTTAGAACCATCACCACAATCTAAAGTTTCCTTGTGCTCGTTTGTAGTTAAGGCCCTGCTCCCTCCTGCAGCTCTAGGCAACCACTCCTCTACTTTCTATCATTATAAACTTGCCTTTTTCTAGACATTTCATATAAATAGAATCATACAGTTTCTAGTCTTTTGCATCTTTTTGGCTACTTTCACACAGCTTGATGGTTTTGAGGTCTATTTCTACCATAACATGAATCAGTACTTCATTCCTTCTGATAGCTGAGTGGATGATGCTTTTGTTGTCATACGTTTAAAGTTATAGCTAAACCCAAAGGTCATGCAGCTCTTCTCATATGTCTTTCCTCTTTCATATGCTAATATGATTCATATGGTCTTTCAATATTGACCCAGTTTTGAATTTCTGCATTTGATTTGCATTTGATTTTGATGTATTATCATTTTATATAGTGCTGGATTCAGTTTGTTCATATTTTGTAGAGAAGCTTCGCTTCCATGTTTATGAGGGATATTGGGCTTTGGTTTTCTTTTCTTGAAATATCTTTGTTTGATTTTGGAATTACAGTAATCCTGGACTCATAAAATGAGTTTGGAAGTATTCTTTCCTCTTCTATTTTTTGGAAGAGATTGTGTATAATTGTTACTAATAATGTTTGGTAAAATTTATCAGTGAAACCATCTGGACCTGAAGTTTTTTTTTAGAAAATTTTTGTAAAATAAGTTTTTATTTTTCAATTATAGTTGACATACAATATTACATTAGTTTCAGGTGTACAGCATAGTGATTAGATATTTATATAACTTACTAAGTGATCTCAATAAATCTAATACCCATCTGACACCGTACATAGTTATTATAATATTATTGACTATATTCCTTATGCTATATGTCCCCATGATTATTTTGCAACTACCAATTTGTCCTTATTAATCTTTTCCCCTTATTCACCCACCCTCTCCAGTCCCCCTTCCAACTGGGAACTCTCAAAATGTTCTCTGTATTTATAAGTTTGTTTCTGTTTTATTTGTTTTTGTTCTTTAGATTCCACGTGTGAGTGAAATCACATGGCATTAGTCTTTTTCTGTCTGACTTACTCCACTCAGCACAGTACCCTCTAGGTCCATTTGTGTTATTGCAGATGGCAAGATTCCATTTATTTATTTATTTATTTATTTATTTATTTGTTTGTTTGTTTGTTTTATGGCTGAGTAATATTCCATTATATATGTAGACCACCCCTTCTTTATCCATTCATCCATTGATAAACATCCAGGTTGCCTCCATATCTTGGCTATTGTTAATAATGCTGCAATAAACATATAAATGTACATGTCACTTCAAAGTAGTGTTTTGAATGTCTTTAGATAAATACCCAGAAGTGGGATAACTGGGTCCTTCTTTGTCTCTTGTTATATAGCCTTTGTTTTAAACTCTATTTTGTCTGGTACAAGTATTGCTACTTCAGCTTTTTCGTTTGTTTGTTTCCATTTTTATGAAACATCTTTTTTCATCCCCTTACTTTTGGTTTGCGTGTGTCTTTTGATCAGAAGTGAGTCTCTTGTGGGTAGCATATGTTAGGGTCTTGTAATCTTATCCATTCTGCCACCCTGTCTTTTGTTTGGACCATTTAATTCTTTTTTCATTTGAAGTACTTATTGATAGATATATAGCTATTGCCATTTTATTTATTCGTATTTTCGATACATATTTTTATTCTTCTTAAAGAAGTCCCTCCAACATTTCCTATGATATTGGCTTGGTGGTGATGAATTTCTTTAGCTTTCTCTTGTCTGGGAAGCTCTTTAACTGTCCTTCAACTCCAGATGATAGCTTTGCTGGGTAAAGTAATCTTGTAGATCCTGAGTTTTCATCACTTTGAATATTTTATACCAAACCCTTCGGTCCTGTAAAGTTTCTTTTGAGAAATCATCAGCTGACAGTCTTTTTATTTTATTTATTTTTTATTTTTTTATACCTCTTTAATTCCGCCCCCCCTCCACTTCTACCCCTGACCTATGGATGTTGCCATTTCCCCTTAAGAACTGGATCTCTGAAGGTGGGGCATCTCCTCCCACATGCTCGTGGCGTGCACTTGGGGCCTGGAGCACTTGAGGCCAGGCGCACCTGGCGCACCTGGGGGGCCTGGTGCACCCGGGATATGGTCCGTGGCTTCACCTGGGGTGCGAACCCAGGATCTTCTGCGTGTAAAGCAGATGTGCTAACCACTACACTATGGAGCCGCCCCCAGCTGACAGTCTTATGGGAGCTTTTCTCTTGCTGCTTTGGCACTGTAATTATGATGTGTCTTTGTGTGGGCCTCTTTGGGTTCATCTTGTTTGGCACTCTCTGCACGAATTGTTTATCTATGTCCTTCACCAGGTTAGGGAAGTTTTCAGTCATTATTTCTTCAAATAGGTTTTCAACTTCTTGTTCTCTCTCTTCTCTTTCTGGTACCCCTATGAAGAAAATGTTGTTACGTTTGAGGTTGTCCCATAGGCTCCTTAAATTATCTTCATTTTTAAGAATTAATTAGTTAATTAATTATTTTATGGTGACATTGGTTAATGAACTCCAGTAAGTTTCAGGTATACAATTTAACAGTAAGGCATATATATTGTATTGTGTGTTCACCTCCCATAGTTAGATTTCTTTCTGTCATCACATATTTGACCCCTTTTACCCCATCTACCTCCCTCCTCCCTACCTTCATTTTTTGAATTCTTTTTTCTTGCTGCTGTTCTGATTTGGTGTCCTCCGTTACCCCATCCTCTATACTGGTGATTCAAACCTCCACTTCATCCACTCTGTTGATTCCCTCTAAAATACTCTTTATTTCAGATACTGTATTCTTTATTTCTAACTGGTTCCCTTTTATAATTTCTATCTCCATTTTTATCTTTTTGTTAAAGTTCTTACTGAGTTAATCTACTCTTCCCCTAAATTCATTGAGCATCCTTATAACCAGTGTTTTGAACTCTGCATCTGGTGACTGCTTGACTCCATTTTTTGGAGCTCTATTTTGTTCTTTCATATGGGACGTACTTCTTTGTCTCCCCATTTTGGCTACCATTCTGTGTCTGTTTCTATGTACTAAGCAAAGCTCCTAAGTCTCCTGGTTATTAGCATGGCTTTGTGTACCTGGTGTCCAGTGGCATAGTCCTGAGAGGGTTCCAGCTGTGGGCCCAGTTTAGCCCCAGCCTGTGCCCCTCTGGGGCCAGCAAACAATCCCCAGATGGCTGATACCTGTGCTGTGCTGAGAGTTGCTTCGAGAGGCTATGCCAGAAATCAAAGGTAGGTGCCACTAGTGCGGGGCTTGGAGCTGCTCAGCAAGGGACATAGGGCAAGCTGAGGACACTACTGGATATAGCTTCAGTAAGTCCACAAGTTGAGAGGGGTGGAGTGACCTGTGTTATTCAGTTTGATAATGTCTCAGCTATAGCGGCACTTGCATCTGCACACTGGGAGTGGAGAGGGCTCAAAAGAGGAACAGCAGATGCTGCCAGCACTTCTGACCTGAAGAAAGCCTTGCCTCTGGTCCTTGTCTTGAGCCCAACAACTCAGTGTTCCCTCATATGTCCCTGGTGCCCCTCAAGCTGTTGACTGGGCGTGCTGGAGCTCAAAGCAAGCAATCTGTCTCTGTGAAAGTTCAGTCATGGTTGCAACCCCTCTAAGAAGAACATCTGCACCTGCTGGTTGCTGCTGTTGCCGCCTCTGTCTTGCGCAGCTGCATGGGACCCGACAGCTTCACATCTCCACCTCCTCCTGCCATTGGAGGGTGATTTCTTATTTCTCTCCTAGTTGTAGTGCCTCTGTTCATCCAGGGCCCAGGTGACTCTGTTTGCTTTTTTTTGCTCTGTGGTTTCGTCACAACTCTGGTGTGGTCACAAGAGGAGATGCACAAAGCCTCTACTGTCTATGCTATCTTTCCTGGTCCCCAGAAAAAATTTAACTGGAAATTTAATTTCTAATAGAGCACAATTGAGGTTATTTCTTCTTGAGTGAGTTTTGGTAGTTTATGTCTTTCAAGGATTCTATTCTACTTCATTTAAGTTTTTGAATTCATAGGCATAGAGTTGTTTGTAATATTCCATTAATATCCTTTTAATGTCTTTCTTGTCAGCAGCAATGGTCCTTCTTTTCTTCCCGATGTTGGTAATTTTGTGTTTTCTCTGCCTTTATCTTGGCCAGTAAGAATTTTATCAGTTTTATTGATTTTTTTTTTCAGCGAACCAGCCTTTTGGCTTGCTTTTTTTTCCATCTATTATTTTTCTGTTTTCTATTTCATTGATTACTTCCCTGATCTTTAGCATTTTCTACCTTTTGTTTCCTTTGGATTTAATTTGCTCTACTTTTTTCCAGTTTTTTTTCCTCTGGTGGAAGCTTACGTTACTGATTTGAAACTTTCTTCTTTTCAAATATAAGCATATTCTGCTATATGTTTCCCTGTAAGCACTGCTTTTGCTGCATCTCACTAATTTTGATATGCTAAATTTTCATTTTTAAAAAATATTTTTTAAATTATCAGAACATTAGTTTCCCTTGAGAATTCTTTATTCCATGTGCCAATTCAAAGTGTGTTGTTTAATTTTTGAATCTTTGGAGATTTTCCAGATATCATTCTGTTACTGATTTCTATTTTAATACTATTAAAATTTAATACTATTAAAATAGAACATACTTTGTATAATTTGTTTTTTTTTTCGTTTTTTGTTTTTGTTTTTGTTTTTTGTTTTTTGCATTTGGTGCGATTTGGTTTTGGCTCATAATATGGTCATTCTTGGTGAATGCTCCATGCATGTACACTTGAAAAGAATGTGATTTTGCATTTGTTTATAAATTTCCATGAGGTCTAGTTGATTAAAGTATTGTTTAGGTAATCTGTATACTTATTGATTTTTTGCCTACTTATTCTATCAATTATTAAGAGAAGAGTGTTGACATCTCTAAATATAATTGTGGATTTGTTTATTTGTGTGCCAGTCTCAGCCTATTGATAACTAATGTGGTTGGACAGGCATTTGTAGTTCTTATTATGATTGCAAGATACCCTTCAGCAAAAAACATCAAGAAACTTTGAAAAAAAGGGTTTATTTCTTAGAGGTCTTGAAATAAACTGGGGCCACACAGTGAGGTCAAGGGTAGAGAGAGAGTGCATGGGTCTTAGGTCTTTGCTTTTATTGAGGTCAAAGGTGGGGGACTAGGGTTTCTTGGGCTCACTCTTTCTTGGTGAATTTAAAATTTAAGAGCCAGAACTTAAAGTGCTGGAAGAGGAAAACCAAGTGGCCAAATGGTCAGTTATCTTGAAATCAACCAAGATCTCTAAAACAAAGGAGCTTGGTGGTGCACGAGTTGATGTGTCCTGGCTCTTTATCTAATCCTGTGGCTGGCAATGTGCTTATTTGAGAGTGGCCTCTTTGAGGGGGATACCTCAGGATGCGAAGCTTAAGTCCAGCACTTGCATTACAAAATAAACAAACAAAACCACCAACTACAAGAGCTTGCATTACAATTTGTTTTTTTGATTTATCAGTTTTTATTTCATGTATTTTAAAGCCATTTTTAGTTGTGTATACATTTATAATGGTTATATTTTTTTGGTAAAGTTACTCTTTATTATTATGTAATGCCCGTCTTATTTTTCTGAAGTCAATGTTGGTTGATATAAATATAGTTATTTTAGCTTTATTTTGGTTAGTGTTTGCATGGTGTATCTTTCTTTTCCTTTTTACCTATCTTAAAGTCTTTGTTTTAAAGTGGACTTCTTATAGACAGCATATAGTTATATATTGCCTTTTTGAAAATTCAATCAGATAATTTTTGTTTATTAACTAATGTGGTTAGATAATTCACTTTAAAGTGTTCATTGATATGGTTGGACTAAATCTACCATCTTGCTAACTTTTTTCTATTTGTTCCATTTGTTCTTTCTTTCTTTCTTTTTTTAAAAAAAGCCAAGTTTATTTGTTAATTTCTTGCATTTGAAGTACTCCTCAATGACATCCTTGGCCTGAGACTCTTTGCCATAGTCCTTAACCACCACACAACTACAACCAACCACTTTATTGGGTTTTCCCTCTTTCAGTTTTACAGAGGCCTACCCATTACCCTAGTTTCTTGTTGTCATTAACTTTAATTAGATTGACTTGGTGTTCAGCACAAAAGGCCTCCATCAAATTGAAATACATGGTTTCATCAAAGTTGGATTCAAACACTCAAATATGGGTTTGGTGCTTATCTAAAGCTTTGGCAGCTTCATGAATTCCATGTGCTAGGCCATAGTGAATGAGGGTGGTCTTCAGCACCTCTTGTGAAGTAGTATTAATGTCCATTATATTTCCAGGAGCAATGCCTTCCCCTGCCATGGTGGTGGGTTATGGGTGGAGCAGAATCTTGAACACACGCAAGCCTCAGCCTCTGCACTACTCTGGATAGCAGGGAGAGTTGTTTCCTTTATTTTGAGTTAATTGATCTTTTTTATAATTTCGTTTTATCTCCTTTATTTTACAGTTCAACTTGGCTAATTTTTATTGACTTCGCATTAAGAACACTGATTAATTCCTCTCTTCTGTTTAATCTACTAATGAGCCCTCTAAAGGAAATCTTTATTTCTATTACTGTGTTTTTGATTTCTGGTATTTCCATTTGACTTTTTCTTATGGTTTCCACCCCTCAGCTAAAATTACCCATCTGATTTTGCATACTACCTTTTCTATTATAGTATCTAACATATTAATATTAGTTATTTTAAATTTCCTGTCTAATTATAACATTTGTGTCTTATCTGAGTCTGTTTTTGATGATTGATTTATCTCTTCAAAACAGCTTTTTTTCTTGTCTTTTTGTGTGGCTCATTGTTCTTTAATTGAAAACTGAATATCTTGTGTAGGACATAGATACTATTTTAGAGATAAGCATGCCTTTCTTTCTGCTTTTAATGTCAGGTTTAGTGTTAATCTAATCAGGAGTTTAGCTGGATTTCAGGTTTGGTTATCATCTGTGCATCACAGGCTTCAAATTCCTCTAGTGACACCTTATGTCTATGATGAGGGCTAGCTTGACAGGCATTTTCTGTATGTCTGCACTCACCTTGACTTTGGGTCTTCCCTTTACATTGCACTCTAGAGATTCTGTCTCTTCCACTTCTCTTTACTATACTACATGTTATTTTTCTTTACTCTGGTTGGCCTCATGGTGAAGGAGGAAAAGCATTCCCTAATTCTGATTAAACCTCAGTCATAAGCAGGCACTGTGTCCTTGCATCGGAGGGGTGTGACCTTTCAAATGTTTCTGCTTCTCCTCTAGGTGTAGTTAGTTATAGACTCAGCATGTATTCCTGCTCCTCTGCCAAGGGCCATTTTTTCCTTTCTCCCTTTTCTCAGATGCAGTGAGATTTTACTAGTGCCTTAAGATGACAGATTTTGTTTCTCTTCCTTCTGCAAATTAATGCTTTTGTTCCCTAGGGAAGGTATGAGAGATTTGGTGGTGGCTGCTGCTCCCCTTCCCCAGACACTAGCAGGAAGAAAGCCAAAGTACTACGGACTGGGTAGCTTAAACAATATTTATTTTCTCAAAGTTCTGGAGGCTAGATGTCTGAGATCAAGGTGTCAGCAGGGTTTGTTTCTTCTGAGCCCTCTCTTCTTGACTGTATCTACAATGTGAATGACTGATCCTTTTGCATCTTCACATGATCTTCTCTCTGTGTTTGTATCCTAATCGCCTCTTTTTACAAGGATACCAGTCATATTGGATTAGGACTCACTGAAACGACCCCATTTAACCTTAATTAACTATGTAAGTACCCTCTTTCCAAATATGGTCACATTCTGAGGTACCGAGGGTTAGGACTTCAACATACAATTTTGGGAGTATAATTCAGACCATAATATTCTGCCTTCTAGCCTCCCCAAACTCATGTCCTTCTAATGTGCAAAGTACATTAACCCCACTCCAGTAGCCTTGAAAGTTCAACTTTAAAAAAATATATATATTCCAGCATCAACTCTGAGTCCAAAATTTTATCTAAATATCATCTAAATCAGGTATGGATGAGACTTGAGGTATAATTTATCTTAAGCAAAATTCCTCTCTAGCTGTGAACCTGTGAAACAGACAACAAGTTATCAGCTTCCAAAATACAATGATAGGACATGCATAGGATAGATAATCCCATTCGAAGGGGAGAAATAAGAAAGAAGAAAGGGGTCATGTGTCTTAAGCAAATCTAAAACCTAGCCTGTGCCCTTTGCACTTGTAGTGATAGTGGTAGCCTATTGACCTCTCACCCACCTTCAGGGTTATCCTCCCTTGAAAGATAATGCACGTTTATAGCTGATAGCTCTATTGGCCCATCCTGTAGAATCTCAGAAGTCCAACAGTCTTGCTTCATTTTGTTTCATCTCTACCATCTTCAGTCCCAGTTGGAAACATTTCTGCTGGTATAAAATTCTTAAAAAACACGTTGGCTTCCTATGCAATTCATATGGGTCTAAGCCATAGGACTAGAGGTCTTACATGTATCTTTCTTGGATAACCCCATCTGGATTTGGCTGAGATGGCTGAATGAATCCATACATTATGTGCCCATAATCTCTTTAGAAAATGATTATCCAACCATATCTTTGATGTTCTGTAATTATGCTTTCTCATATAAGTAGGCTGAGAATTCTCTAAATCTTCAAGTTCTAGTTCCTTTTTGCTTAATAATTCATTCAGTTTATCTCTTTCCTTTTGTATTTTATTCCTATGAGCAACAAGGGGGAACTAGTCCTTCCATTCAACATTTTGCTTAGAAATCTCCTCAGCTAAATATTGAGGTTCATAATTACAAGTCCTACCTTCCACAAAATACTAGAACACAACTCATTTAAGTTCTTTGCCATTTTTTGACAAGGATCATCTCTCTCATCCAGTGTCCAATAACATGTTCCTCATTTCTATCCGAGACCTCACCAGAAACATCTTTAACTTTGATATTTATAACAGCATTTTGTTTTCTTTCTGAGCTCTCACCAGAATTGCCTGCAATGTCCATATTTCTACCAACAGTTGTTTCAAGGCACTATAGGCTCTTTTTTTTTTTTTTAAGCATGCAACTCAAAGCTCACCAAACCTCTACCCATTACCCAGTTCCACTGCCACTTCCAAACTTTTAGGTATTTGTTAACTACTAACAAATTACAGCAGCACCCTACTTCTTGGTACCAAAATCTGTATCAGTCTTCGTGGGCTGCCATTACAAGAGTACCACCGACTAAGTGGCTTAGACGACAGACATTTATTTTCTAACAGTTACAGAGGCTAGATGTTCAAGAACAAGGTGCCAGCTGGCTTGGTTTCTTCTGAGAAACCTCCTTGGCTTGTAGTTGACCATATTCTCTTCCTGGGTCTTCAAGTGGTCTTCCTTCTATGCATGTCTGTATAAGAATTTCCTCTTTTTGTAAGGATACCAGTCATATTGAATTAGGGTCCACTCTACTGACCTCATTTTAATTTAATTACTTCTTTAAAGCTCCTATCTCCAAATACAGTCACATTCTGAGATGCTGAGGGTTAGGACTTCAACATATGAATTTTGGGGGAATCTGTAACAGGTACTGAGAAGTCTCCCTGTCTTCCCTCATAACATCTGGTGGGATTCATGGAGGTAAAACTTTCATGGAAGTGTAAGATCTACCATATCTGGGTTCCCAGGGGCTTCACACTTTCTCACATCCAATTTTTACCAATTCTTTAAAAGTATCTCTTTATGGGCTCCGGCCCTAGGTATGCAAATGCAGGTACCAGGTTTACAATAAATTTTTATTTATTTATTTGTTCTGTGACTTCAGTTCTCTGATGAGCTCAAGAAAAGTAATTAATTTGTAGTTTTTCAAACTTTGTCCTTGTTGTAAGGATTGGATTTATGTTCTTTCTAGCTCTTTACATCTCTGACTTATAAGCAGCAGTCTATTTACTTCTGGGTAAATATGATTGTTATATTTTTTTCTAGGAATTTATTCATTTCACTTAAGTTTTAAAATATAATGACATAAAATTGTGGATAATATTCTCTTGTCTTTTTAATTACCACATCGTTTGTGGTGATATTTCCTTTTTAATTTCTGATCTTAGTTACATATTTGTTCTTTTTTGTTCGTTTCATCAATCTCATCAGAAGTATATCAGTTCTTTTCAAAGAACCAGTTTTTCTTTTTAAATTTTATCTATTGAAAATTAATTTCAATTTCAATACTTCTGCTCTTAGGTTTATTATTTTCTTTATTTTACCCTTTGATTTATTCTGCTATTCTTTCTAATTTCTTGAGAAGGATAATTAGCCCCTAAATTTTATGTTTCTTTCTGTTTGAATGGTTTAATATAAGCATTTAAGGATATAAGTTTCTCATTAGCCCATGAGTTTTTATCTTTGGTATATTTGTTATGCTATAATTTAGAATAATTTAGATATTTGATACAATTCCTTCTTTGCCTTCTTAGTAGTTCTAGAAGTGAATTTGTTAATTTTCAAGCATAGGGATTTTTTATTTTTACATACTTGTGTTCAGAGAACATACTCTGTACCACTTCAAACTTTTGTAGTTTTTTCCTTTTATCATTAATTCACGATATTTTAATGTCTAATGTATTTTAGTTAATTATAATCAATATTTTGTTGAAGTTTATTAAATCGTCTTCTTGTTGGCTAGTTGGAAGCCCCTTCTAGTTGGCACTCGTATTTTTTCCGACACAATCTTATTATAGTTTTCTTGGTTTCTGGCAGAATAAATTGTCCAGATTACCTTATACATTTCCTATCCAAGACCTAGAAATAGCCATTTCTCCCAAGAATTCTGTTGCTTCTACAGAACACAGTCTGTGCCATGGTATACTCAGTGTGTAGAGCCAGGACATAGGTATGTTTTAAAAGAGAGGAAAATCATGAGTTTACAGTGACTTTTTAAAAATAGAGACAATATGATAGGGTTTATATCTGACTTCTTTAATTTATATCTTTATTTTCTCTCTTACTCTGAAATCATAATTGCTAACAATATTAACAATTTTACTATTTGATCATTCTACAATATATTCATAATAGATTTGAAATAATAATACCAATAATATAACTAAAAATAAGAAAACCCAATGATCTTTAAGACTTCTGTGGGTTTTCTTTTATCATTAAGGTACATCCCACAGGAAACATGTAGTCAAAATTCTATATACTAAAGTTACATGGGATAATTTCTTTGTTTTATGTAGTTATTTTACCAACTCGATATAGAATTAGGTTTATTTCAATTTGTTTTTAATTTTTAAGTATTTCTACTTTTAATTTAATTTAATTTTTGTTTATGTCTTATCAGTCTATAATATTTCCACCTGCACTTCAAAAGTTTTATCAAAGTTTGTTTTATAGATTTTGAAGCTCTGCAAATTTGGAATTATTTTATATTCATTCAGATAAAATGTTTATTATTAGGAAGTGACCCTCTTTACTTGTAGAATTGCTTTTTTAAAAATCCTCATTTTTAGTTTTATTTTCCTATTTTAAATATTCAATTTTTATTTATCATTCTATATTATTTAAGCTCCTTTAATTTTTTTTTTAGATATTAATGGGGAATAGTTAATTTGATAGTTCTTAGTATGAATTGATAGGACTACCACAAAACAACCTGTCAGTTCCTGGAAACAAACAGCTGAAAATGCATTGACCTTTTGTAATTAGAAACAATACTTTGTTGCCGCCTATTCAAAATGTAATTTATGGTTTCTGGTATACTTGGCAATTATTACTTGACCTGATTTATGTCTCTTTTGTTCCAAAAAGGTTTTAAATTCAACTGAATAAACAGGGCTTATTCTAAACTATGGAAATCAAATGTCCTATGTTGTTCTAACATTCTGATGAATCTTTGGGTGATGTCTGAAGAATGAACCTTAACAAGTTACCACAATCACAAAGTTTTAGAGATGAAGGAACTAGGTAGTTATCTAGGAAGGGAAAAAAAAAGCAAGAGACTGAATAACTGTCGTTCAAAATTAAGAAAGGGGCAGAACCATTACATGAATTTAGAATTAGTCTACTATTCTTACCTCAACCATGCTGCCCCATACTCACAGGTCTCCATCCCCACCCACCACCAACTAACTGCCCCACGCTCCACCACAATACACCACATATGCTATTCTAAATGTTATTTAAAAAGACAAGTGTCTGGGTCAGACACATAAAGATAAACTTTCTTGACATTGTGTTTTGTGTACTTTAATAGTTAACCCAAACATAGACCTTTTCCTTAAGCTGATACTATCATAAGCCAAGAATGCATTTTTTTTTTCTGTAACCCCAGACTCCATTTGTTTATGAACAGGAGAATTACCATAAACCTATCATTTCTTGAGAAACATTTTAAGTGAGCAATTTTTTCATTTCTCAAAAAAAATCCATATTAAATAATTCACTTTCTCTATGAAGCACCTTACAGTGTGGAAATGTTTGAGAAAACTAAGCAGAAGTCTCCAGAGTTTTAAAAGCAAGCATGATGTTATCACATTTTTCACTGGTCAGTCACAGTACTTTTTCTTATTATAACAACTATTTCTTCAATCTCATTGTCTGCTGCATACTTCTAATTCAAGTTAAGAGATTGATAGGTGCAGGAGCATTTGTAAACTTACGCCTTGGAGTTATAAGGTGCCCTGCTTGATGGTATTTGACAAAGCTATTCACTACCAGGTTCTCTAGAGAGTCAGAGATGTCTTGTGGATATTAATTGAGGTCTTCAATATATTTTCCTACACATCCTTTTCCATATTTTTGGAAGCATCTCTATGTGAAGATAAGAGAATAACCCATGCTTAGGATAAAACTATTGTGTCTGTTTAGGACTCATGTAGAAGTGTTCAATAGATTTTTCTTTCCCTTTTTTTTCCTAAAGCTTTGTTTGTTTGTTTGTTTATTTGTTGTTTTTCTTTATGGTTTTTTTTTTTAAATTAAGATGTAGTTGAGAAAGAACATTATATTAGTTTCAGGTATCCAACATAATAATTTTCTATTTGTATATATTGCATACTGATCATCACAATAAGTCCAATTAACATGTCACCATATATAATTACAAATTTTTTTTCTTGTGATAAGAACTTTTAAGATCTACTCTCTGAGAAGCTTTCAAATATGCAATACAGTAGTATTACTATAGTTACCATGCTGTACATTATACCTGCATGACTTATTTATTTTATACATGGAGGTTTGTTTCTTTTGATCCCCTTTACCCATTTTATCAACCCCTCAACTCCCACCTCTGGCAACCACCAATTTTTTTTCCCTGTATCTATGAGCATGTTTTGTTGTTATTATTTTAGAGTCCACATATAAGTGAGATAAAACAGTATTTGTCTTTCTCTTTCTACCTTATTTCACTTAGCATAATGCCCTCAAGGTCCATCATGTTGTCGCAAATAGCAAGATTTCATTCTTTTTATGTACGAGTAATATTCCATTATATATGTGGATAAAGAAGTGGATATATATAGTACCTCTTCTTGACCCACTTGTCTATCAATGGGCACTTAGGATGTTTCTATATCTTGGCTATTGTAAATAATGCTGCAATGAACATGGAGTGCAGATATCTTTTCAAATTAGTGTTTTCATTTTCTTTGGGTAAATACTCAGAAGTGGCATTGCTGGATCATATGGTAGTTCTATTCTTAATTTTTTGAGGAATCTCCATACTATTTTCCTTAGTGGCTGCAACAATTTACATTCCAACCAACAAATGTTTTCTTTTCTCCACATTTTAACCAATACATTTCTTGCCTTTTTTAATAATAGCCATTCTAACAGGCAATATCTCATAATGGTTTTGATTTGCATTTCCCTGGTGATTAGTGATATTGAGCACCTTTTCATCTACCTGCTGGCTGTATGTATCTTTTCTTTGAAAAAATACCTATTCAATGCTCTGCCCATTTTTAAATTGGATTGTTTGCTTCTTTACTATTGAGTTGTAGAGTTCTTTATATGTATTGGATATTAATCCTTTATCAGATATATGATTTGCAAGAATTTTCTCCCTTTCAATAAGTTGCTTTTTCATTTTGTTGATAGTTTATTTTGCCATGCAGAAGCTTTTTAAATTGATGCAGTCCTGCTTATTTATTTTTGCTCTTGTTGCTTTTGCCTTTGGTGTCAAATTAAAAAAAACATTAAGACTGATATCAAGGAGCTTATTGACAATGTTTTCTCCTAGGAGTTTTGTGGTTTCAGGTCTTACATTCAAGTCTTTAATCTGTTTTGAGTTGATTTTTGTGTGATAGAAGATAGTGATCCAGTTTCATTCTTTTCCATGTGACTGTCCATTTTCCCAGCATCATTTGTTGTGGTGACTGTTCTTTCCCCATTGTATTTTTTGGCTCCCTTTTCATAAATCAATTAATTATATATGCATAGGTTAATTTTTACCTCTCTATTCTGTTCCACCGATCTATGTGTGTGTGTTTTATTCCAGTATCATACTGTTTTTATCACTATAGCTTTGTAACATAGTTTTAAATCAGAGAGTGTGATGCCTCCAGCTTTGTTCTTTCTCAAGATTGCTTTGGTTATCCAAGGCCTTTTGTGGTTCCATAAATTGGGATTTTATTTTCTATTTCTGTGGAAAATGTAGTTGGAATTTTGATAGAGATTGCATTGAATCTGTAGAGTGCTTTGGGTGGTATGAACATTTAAACAATATTAATTCTTCCAATCCATGAGCTTGAAATATCTTTCTATTTATTTATGTCTTTTTCAATGTCTTTTATCAATATATTATAATTTTCAATGTACAAGTCTCTAACCTCCTTGATTAAATTTATTTCTTGGTATTTTATTTGTGATGTAATTGTAAATGGTATGTTTTTAAGTCTTTTTCTTTCTGATAAGGTGTTATTAGTGTATAGAAGTGCAACTAATTTTTATATATTGGTTTTGTATCCTATGACTTTACCAAATTTATTTATTAAGTTTAACAGTGTTTTGGTAGTCTTTAGGGTTTTCTATATATAATATCATGTCATCTGCAAATAGAAACATTTTTACTTCTTTTTGATTTGGATGCTTTTTATTTCTTTATCTTGCCTAACTGCTCTGGCTAGGATATCTTATATGTTGAGTAAAAATGGCAACAGTGGGCATCCTCGTCTTCCTGATATTAGAAGAAAAACTTTCAGCTTTTCACTACTATGATGGTAACTGTGGGCTTTTCATATATATCTTTTATTCTGTTGACTTATGTTCCCTCTATACTCACTTTATTAAGAGTGTTTCTTTTTATAAATGGATGTTGAATTTTGTCAAATGCTTTTTCGTATCTATTGAAATGATCATACAATGTTTATCATTTTGTTAATATGGTGTATCAAATTGACTAATTTGCAGATGTTCAATTACCCTTGCTAGGAATAAATCCCACTTTATTATTATTCTTTTAATTTATTGTTGAACTCAATTTGATAATATTTTGTTGAGGATATTTATATAGATGTTTATCAAGGATATTGGCCTGAAATTTCCTTTTCTTGTAGTGTCTTTGTCAGATTTAGTATCATGGTAATTCTTGCCTTAAAAATGAGTTTGGAAGTGTTCTCTTACTTTATATTTTGCAAGAGTTTGAGAAAGATTGGCATTAGTTCTTTTTTAAAGGTTTGGTAGAATTCACAGGTAAAGCCATTTGGTCCTGGACTTTTGTGTGTTGGGAGGTTTTGATTTTCTATTTCTTCATGATTCATTCATGGTAGGTAGTATGTTTCTAGAAATTTATCCATTTCTTCTAGCTTATCCTATATTTCGGCATATAGTTGTTCAGAGCAGTCTCTTATTTTCCTTTGTATATATATATATGGTGTCATGGCAACATCTCTTCTTTTTTTATTTTATTTATGTAAATCCTCTGTATTTTTTTTCTTGGTGAGTCTAGCTAAAGGTTTGTCTGTTTTATTTACCTTTTCAAAAAACTAGCTCTTAGTTTCATTGATTGTTTTTATTGCCCTTTTAGTCTCTTATTTATTTCCACTCTGATCTTTGTTAGTTCCTTACTTATAAATTTGAGTTTAATTTTCTTTCTAGTTCTTTAAGTTGTAAAATTAGGTTGTTTACTTGAAGTCCTTCTTGTTTCTTTTTTAAATAACATTTTACTTTTTCAATTAGAAGTTGATGTACAATATTATATTAGTTTCAGGTGTACAACATAGTGATCAGATGACTTACGAAGTTATCACCATGATACCCATCTGACACCATACATAATTATTATAATATTATTGACTATATTCTCTATGATGTACTGTACATCTATGTGACTTTATATAACTGGCAATTTGCACATATTAATTTCTTCCCCTCCCAAACCCTCTCCCATCTGGCAACCATCAAAATATTCTCTGTATCTATGAGTTTGTTTCTGTTTTCTTTGTTCATTTATTTATTTATTTTTAGATTCCACATATTAATGGAATCATATGGTATTTGTCTTTGTCAGTCTGACTTATTTCACTTAGCATAATACCTTCTAGGTCTATGTGGTTGTAGAGGGCTATATTTCATTCCTTTTTATGGCTGAGTAGTATTCCATTGTTTTACTTATTTATCTATCGATGGACACTTAGGTTGCTTCAATATCTTGGCTATTGTAAATACTGCTGCAATAAATGTATGAATGCATTTTTTTTTTTGAAATTAGCGTTTTGTTTTTTTTTCAGATAAATACCCAGAAGTGGAATTGCTAGATCCTTCTTTATCTCTTGTTACAGCCTTTGTTTTAAAGTCCGATTTGTCTGATATAAGTATTGCTACCCCAGCATTTTTTTTCATTTCCATTTGCATGATATACCTTTTTCCATCCCTTTTCCTTCAGTCTGTTTGTATCTTTTGATTTACAGTGAGTCTCTTGTAGACTGCATATGTATGAGTCTTGTTTTTTTTTATCCATTCAGCCATTCTATGTCTTTTGATTAGAACATTTAATCCATTTACATTTGAAATAATTATTGATAGGTATGTAGTTATTGCCATTTTATTATTTATATTTATGTTCTACTCCCACCCCCCTTCTTCTTTGTAAAGAATTCCCTTTAACATTTCTTGTAATACTGGTTTAATGGTGCTAAACTCCTTTAGATTTTTCTTGTCTGGGAAGCTCTTTATCTGTCCTTCCATTCTAGATGATAACTTTGCTGAGTAGGGTGGTCTTGGTTGTAGGTCCTTGCTTTTCATCATTTTTTATATTTCTTGCCAATCCCTATTGCCTGAAAAATTTCTGTTGAGAAATCAGCTGACAGTCTTATGGAAGCTCTCTTTTAGATACTGACTGCTTTTCTCTTGCTGCTTTTAAGATCCTCTTTGTCTTTAAGCTTTAGCATTTTAATTATTATGTGACATTTTAATTATGCTGTGGGCCTGTTTGGATTCATCTTTGTTTAGGACTCTCTCTGTGCTTCCTGGGGTTGCACATCTATTTCTTTCACCAGGTAAGGAAAGTTTTCCATTATTATTTCTTGAAATAGGTTTCCAATTTCTTGCTCTCTTTCTTCTCCTTTTAGAACCCCTATAATGTGAATGTTGATATGCTTGATGTTATCCCTGAAGCCCTTTAAACTATTCTTATTTTTTTTAATAGTTTTTTTCTTTTTGCTGTTCTGCTTGGGTGTTTTTTGCTATCTTATATTCTAAAGTGCTGATTTGATCCTCTGCTTCATCAAGTATACTGTTGATTCCCTGTAATGTATTTTTCATTTCAGTTATTGTATTATTTATTTCTGAATGATTCTTCTTTATGTTTTCTATCTCCATTTGTATGTTTTCTCTTTTTTCCTCATTAAAGCTTTCTACTCTTCCCCCTAAATTCATTGAGCATTATTATAACCAGTCTTTTGAACTGTACATCTAGTAGATTGTTTGTATTCATTTTGTTTAGTTCTTTTTTTAAAGGTTCATTCTGTCCTTTCATCTGGGACATGTTTCTTTGTCTCCTCATTTGGGCTGCCTCCCTGTGTTTGTTTCCATGTATTGAGTAAAGCCGCTATGTTTCCTGGTCTTGGTAGAGTGACCATATGTAGTAAGTGTCCCATGGGGCCCAGTGGAACAGTCTCCCTGAGCCAAGTGCTCCAGATGTGTCCCTTGTGTAGGTTGTGTGTCTTATTGTGGTTGAGCCTTGTTAGCTGTTGGCACATCAATGGGAGAGATTGATCTTCAGGCTGAATGGCAATGAAGACTGGCCATTAGTACAATGGAGGAACTGTTGTTCAAGGGCTGACCCCACAGAGTAGGATTTGCTTTAGCAGGGCTCAGGGGCCTGCTGAGTCTGCCTTTTGGGTGTGTTGTTTGTGGAGGTGGTTGGGTGGTACTCTGGTTTGTTCTGAAGCTGGCCTCTGTGTTTGTTGGTTCTGGGGCCTTTTGGGATGGGCCCAAGGTTAGCCATTGCTTGTGCTCAGGCCAGGGTTACCTGGTATGAAGTAGAAACTGATCTGCAGTTGGTTGCCACTTGTGCTGGGCTTGGAGGTGGCTTGGAGAGGCTAAGTTGTGACCTGAGGCTGACTGCCACTAGTGCCAGCTTGGGGGCCACTTAGCAAGAGTGGATTTTGTGAACTTTTGAGAGATTTTAGGAAAGTCTGTAGCATGAGCCAAGACAGGCTGTTTGTATGGAAAAGCCACTGGAAGCAGTGTGGGTGGGCCCACAAGTTAGATGAGCCAGGGTCTCATGGAATTGCCAGGACAGGGAAAACTGTGTTAGCCAGGTTGTTCAAGACTCAGACTTGGCACCCAACTATACCTGCAGATTGGGGATGGGGAGGACTCAATGAGGGAACAATGACTTCTGTCAGCACTTATGTCTGGGAGAAAACTGCTCCTTCAGGCCTTTCCTGACAATTCATTTCCTCCTGGTATATCTCTGATACTTTTAGAGCTGCTGCTCCAGAGCTGGACCTCAGAGCAAGTGAATCTTCAGTGAGTAAATCTATGCACAGGCCCTTTAAGAGAGACGCCTGGGACTCCAGCAGCCCTTCATCTCACTTAGCCACAATCCATGCTGACTTTCACATCCAGAAGTTATGGGGACTTCTCTTTCCAGCACTTATGCTCTGACCTGGGAAACCCAGTGTGAGGCTGGGACCTCTCACTCTTCAGGGGGAACATCAACAGCCAAGATATTTTTCCATATGTTTAACTACCACATGTGGGTGTGTGACTAGCCTGTTCTGTATCTCCATCCCTCCTACCAGTCTCAATGTGGTTTCTGCTCTGTGTTCTTAGTTATAGGACTTTTGATTAGTCTTTAGGTGGTTCTCAATGTTTATTGTTTTATATTTTAATTGTAATTTTGATGTTGTCATGGGAGAAGCCAAGCACAGTGTTTACTTACTCTACCATCTTAACTGAATTTTTATTGGCTCTAGTACTTAAGAAAAGTTCCTATGAGAAAGAGTACATGACTCCATTTCAGGCTAACAATATATCTGAATGGCACATTGATGTATGCAGGGATGAATTCTTTTCTTCATCTACACCTCCCCCCACTATCCCCCTTCTCAGCACTCCCAGGCAGACAATTGAAATTACAGGACTGCCCTCAGATGCCTCACAAGTATTCTTCTTCCTGCTTATAGATTTTATCTGTGATTCTTCAATAATTAATTTCTTTCGAGCTTCTGATAATGTTGAATTATGCAAAGTGTACTCCTTTTACCAACTTGTGAACCCCATTCTGTAATTGCAAATAAGAAATTTTTGGTATTAAACTATGGGGTATGCTTTTTACTTGCTATCCTTTCCTGAAATCTTTAACAAAAAGCATCTTCTCTCTGCACTTTTTGAATCCTGATAGACTTTCAATACTTTGGCACTGTTTTCTCCTAATTTATATTTTGAAGTTTCAGATATCTCTTAGATTTATGAAAGATGTTGTTTGTGTTTCAATTTCTCATTTTTCATTTTGATTTTGAGGATTTCCAAAAAAAGAATGTCAAGTGCACCAATAACACAGTACCACTTTAATACCAGAAATCAGTCTTCCTTCTTAAATACAGTTGAAAATAAAGGATCTATATTTATTTAGTACAAGTTCTCCATGAGAAAATAATTAAATTACAAATAAAAAAAGAAAATGGAAATCAGAGAATATAGAGATAATTCAGGAAACAGAATAAAATGTTAAAAATGCTCATTAATATGCACAGAAACATAGATAAGATTATGCATGAAACAAGTGTGAGATAGTAAGAAAAAAGGATGAAACCCAAAAGAACTCTTTAAAATTAAAATCTAATATTTGAAATTAAATATAAGAACTGGATGGCAAAATTGAGAGAATTTCCTATAAATAGTACAAGCCAGCAAGATATAAAGTATGAGACAACATAAATGTCTTATAAGATCAGTTTAGGAGGCCTGGCACCCGACTAATAAAAATTACAAAAAGAGAGGACAAAGAACTGAGAAAAAAGGAAGTTACAAATAACTGGCCTAAGAAAATTTTCTTTAACTGAAGGATATGTATGTCTAGATTGAAAGTGCCTCTCAAATGGTTAGCACAATGAATCATGAATGAGATCTACATTGTAAAATTAATATCCTACAGAGAGAAAAACCACAGGCTTACATACCAAGCAACAAAAGTCAGATGTATAGAATTTTAAAATATTGACATTGGATGATAAAAAGCAATGGAACATGCTTTTAAAATTCTGAGGATAAATGAATTTCAACTTAGAATTTTATACTTGATCTAAATATTAAGCAGCTGTATTGATAAAATAAAGACATTTTCTGATATTTAAGAACTAAGAATACTTATTTTTTATTCAACTTTTTAATGGAATTTTTTGGAGGATGAAGGAAATGAGAGGTTAAATCAAGGTAGAAGAACATATGGGATCCAGAACACATAACATCCAACTCCAGGGATCAGCTAAGAAAAGTTGCTGGATGCCAGGTCTTCAGGCTTACAGTGTAACCATTTTTGATTACAGAAGAATGCTGGAAGACTCCAGGAATGCAACTGAGAATGCATAGAATGAATGCCTGACATAATCCCTAATAGAAGTCTGGCTATAATTTTCCATTGTAATATACATAGCACAACAACAGTTCTGCTGTGGAGAAGATGTCAACTTTTTAAAAAGAACCTACATTATTCAGCAGCTTTGAAAATGTTAGGCTAGAAGTAGAATGCAGGTATCAGGCTGAAAGAGTATAGCAACCAGCAAATGAGGCCACCGATAATACGAATTTTAAAAGAGATGTCTATGTTTTTAGGCAAGCATTAGTTCAGAAATTGTGGGTAATGGAATTGCTTTGGTATGTTTTCTTCTAGTTTTATGTAGTCTGGCTGACTTCACATCCCAGTTCTAACATATCTTAGCTGAGTGAACTTGGACAGGCTTTCTAAACTCAGTTTCTTTGTAAAATGGGGACTTACTAGGTTGTTACACAGATAAATTAAGTAAAGTATTTCATTCAAATACTCCTCAGCACATATTAAGAGTTTAATAATCATTAGTCACTTTAATATGATAATAACTTTATATACATAAAAGGTATAATCCATAAAGACATGGTAACATTTATGAATTGTTCTATACCAAACTGTTTAGTAACAAAAATATGCAGAGTAAGAACTGTTAGAAATAAAAATGAAATAAATAGAAATACAATTACAATGGATACTTCAACACAGATGAAGTAGAATAAAATTAAATAAAGATATAGAGAAAATGAATGATATACATAATAGACAATATAGCTTAGTGGCTGGTAGTTTGCCTCAGACCTGGATTTGTGTTGTGCCTCTGACCTTACCAGCAATGTGACCTTTGAATCTCATTAAGAATTGTAGTCAGGTCCTTGTGTATTAGAAGCTGATTCTTTCAACACCAGCTTCTCATATGATGCGGCTGAAATTATAGATGGTGCTATCCAGATGTATCAGGAGATGCATAAAGCTGGAAGGAGTCTGGAGATCATGAATGTTTAAGAGGAATGGAGGAACCAAAGGTGTAATGGGTGAGGGGGAGTTTGGGATGAGGTAAGCACTGACTTGGGAAAAAGTGAAAAGCATAAATTCTTTAAGGCTCGTCTGTTATATTCAGTTTTTCTGATTTTTTCTTTTTGTTACACTTAGCATTTTATTTGATTTGTTTCTAGAAAAATAAGCCCATTTTGGTTATGGAATACTGGGTCGGCTGGTTTGATAAATGGGGAGATGAACACAATGTTAAAGATGCACAGGGTAAGTATTTTGCAGTGTTTGACTCAAGTAGAGATGGCCCTGAGTCATGGACCCTTCAAACATTCCTCTGCTAGTTAATAAGCTTACTAAACTACATCTATTAATTCATATTATGTACAGGGACTTGGCTAAGCCTGAAGGCGCACTGGTGAATAAAAATTACCTGGTTCCTACCCCCAGGGAGCTTGTAGTTTAATAGAGCTGGTAATAAAGAAGTAAAACAATCAGTATACAGCTCCACATCTGACAAGTGCTTTGAAGCAAACAAAGAGGATGCAGTGATAAAAAAGACAGGGACAGGCCTGCAGAGTCGGGGTGAGGTGATTATAAGGGTCTCTGAAAAGGTGACATCCTGAAGAAGGGGATGCATTTGCCAAGTCTTGATCATCTCTGGAAAATGCACAGGCCATTGCTATGGAGTAGTCAACTGCGTGGTAGTAATTATCTGAAGTCTATGTGCAATAATGGTTAGAGAGTGGATTCTGGAGCCAGAGATCAGGATTTCAATCCCAGCTCTGCAGCACTAGCCACATACCCAAGGCAGCTTTCTTTTGCTTCTAAGTCTTAGTGTCTTAATCCAAAAATGGGGATTATCACATAGCCCACCTCATAGGGTTTGTTATGAGGATTAAATATGGCAATCCATGCAAACCACTCTGAACAGTGCCTAGCAGATGTTGTTAATAAAAGTATTTTGCTACTAAGGACATTTTGCTATTGCTGTTTTGAAAACAAGCTCACTTGTACCTGAAGTAAAGAAAACCATTTGAAAATACTGGGTAACTGAGAAAAATCTACTGTGGCCTGAAAAATAGAAAAACAAAACACAAGAAAACAAAAACTTACCACCACTGCCACCACCACCAAACAACAGTTTTCTCATCACCTGTATGTCAGGCACTATGCTATATTTCTTGCATGTATTCTGTCATCAATTAATTCTCTTATTCTATGAAATAGTAGGAATTAGTACCTTCATTTAACAGATTAGGAAAAAGAGGCTCTGAGAGAAAATAGGCTGTATAAGGTCATACAAACTAAAGAGCACTGTCAGTATTGAATCTTACATCTAGCTAACTTTTAACCATCCTGCTTCTCATTATGGCCAGTGGAAAGATGATCATACCTGTTAAATCATGATGACCAAATGAGAGTTTCTATGGCTAAAGATGAGAACAGCCACTTGTAGACTATTGGAGAGGTTCTAAGCTAGTGTCTCCAGAGATATTACCGTAGAAGAGTAATAATGAGGATGTACTAATTATTGTACAATTTCAAAAAATGTAATAAACATAAGGTTCTTAGGCTATTATTTAATATATGAAGTTTGAAGTCCAATTATGTCCATACTCTGAGAAAAATGGTTTTTAAAAAGGGCTCTAGGAAACAAGACATGGTTTCCTAGAGTAGTTCTGGCCAATCCTACCTATGTTCTGGTTAGAATCTTAGCAGAGTTTGGAGGACAAAAAGAATTAAGTTGATTGTGGGGTGGGGTAGGGAATGATAAGATTTCACCAGAGACTCAGTCTTCTCTAAATTTTTAATTTGCTCTATTTTCTCATCTTTCTCCTCTACAGATGTTGAAAATACTGTGTCTGAATTTATTAAATTTGAGATCTCCTTCAACGTATATATGTTCCATGGTGGAACCAACTTTGGTTTCATAAATGGGGCCACAAATTTTGGGAAGCACAAAAGCATTGCCACTAGCTATGGTAAGTGTTTGCTGATATGGTAACCTTCCAGCATAGATGGTGCTGGAGTTTAACCAAGGAGGTTCTGAAAGGATGTTCTGTCATCACTGGGTTCTTGACCTATAATCTATGCTGAGCATTGAGGATTTTCCTATCTATTTTCCTTCCTTCTGTGATATTCATAATGCCCCCAAGAGGCCGGCATTGCAGTAGACAGGGCTGCCTATGACCTAAAGCTCTGCTTCACTCATCATGTACACTGACCCCTTGACTTGAGCCTTCCAAGGGAGACAGATTACAGATGGTGATCGCTATAAGGGCATCAATAGGCACAGCTGGGCAACCCAGATTGAGGAAAGAAGACAGTGTCCATTATAAAGTGAAACAGAGGATGAACTCTGTGTCATGACAGCCTCAGATTCCCAGGAAGGGTTGTGCGGAATGTTTCTAGACTGGCATTAGTCCCTCACACCCCAGCCTGGGGTGGACCCAGCTGGGGGCAGGGAAGATGTGTCTTCTTTTTTTCTCTAGTGGCTCTGGCCCATGGCATGCTGAAAGTGCTATAGAAGATTGCTTGGCCAGTGACAGTGCCCTGGTGTCTTGCAGACTATGATGCTGTGCTGACAGAAGCTGGGGATTACACAGAAAAATATTTCAAGCTTCGAAAACTCTTTGGATCTGTCTTAGGTACTTAGCAACCATTCTAACTTGAGAGCGGGTTGTCCTCATGAAGTGGAAGTGTGAGGAAAGGGAAGGATCCCCAGAGGGCAGAAGCTTAATGAAGTGCTTAAGAGCAAGGGCAACTTAACTTCAAATCCTGATTTTCTCACTTAGAAGCCGTATGGTTTTGTGTGAATGTTTTAAAGCCCTTTAAGCCTTAGTTTCTTCCCTGAAACATGAAGACAGTGATACTTGTGAAAATTAAGTTACTATTTGTAAAGCTGTTAGTATGATGTATGATGTAATACCCCCATATACAATAGCAAAAATCATCCAATTTAATTTTACTTATTTAAATAAAGTTTATTAACTATCTAGTATGTGCTAAGAAGTAGTTAGGCATAAGGCAGAATTCTTGTTCTCTAAGAGCCTTTAGCCTATATAACTAATATTACCCTTTCTGGATCTGTACCTATGAGCTATCTGTGCATGCAAAATGGTTCCAACTTGGTTGTCGACAGGTTTTCATTATTCTTGGTGAAGTATAGCTATGTTCGAGGATAGGACCCATATCTCTTGTTCGCTCTGCAATACGAGAGCTCATGGATAGGGATGGGGAGGCTTTGAGAAGGCAGTACTTATTTCAGATACTTCTTGTCCCATTGCCCATTTTTACTGCAGCATTACCCCTGCCCCACTTACCTGAGCTCACTCCCAAGGCTGTGTATCCTTCTATGAGACCGTCCTTTCACTTGCCACTGTGGGATGTCCTACAGTACTTAAATGAGGTGAGTACTGCCTGGGCACTGGAATGGGGGGTGGGTGGCCATTGAAGACATGGGGCAGAATGCCATAAGCCACAGAGTAGAGATTCCTTCGAGGGCATTTTATTGGAAAACCAATTCTCTGCATTTCTTCCCAATTTAGAACTATGGGGAAAGACCCACAAGCTCTTTCTGGATGGACTGTGAGGGGTTTGAATTTAAAGAATGACTAGGCATGGGGGGAGAAGTAGACTATTAGAGAGTCCTGGTTTCCAGCTCACATGAACCATTTGGTAAATGCTCTTGTGGAGGACTGTATGATTCATATGGCTGCTGAGCTAGGAACTCATGAAACTGAGTTTCCGACTCTTCTTCACTGTCAACTAGGTTGAATCGCTGCACTTGTACAGGTCCCTGTGAGCCCTTTAAAATTAGACTACCTACTCTATTTTGAAGAAAAGGTAGATATTGTTTGAAAAATGTTAACTCTTGAATTCATATTGGTTTTACCTCCACTATCACTGTTTTAGATAAAAAGAAGTGTCTGACATATTACAGATGCTCAATGTTTGCTTAGCACATAATTCTTTACTCGACTTTAGTTATGTTAGAACACAACTTATTTACTCTGTTAATTCTTATGATTACAGTTAATTATTCCCTCTACCATGCCCTCCCCGTCTTCTGAGTTTTCTGGTCAATAGAGATATAAAGCATTAAGAGTATCATCACATAGCACCTATTTTAGTATTTCTCATTCAAAGAACTCTTGGGGACCATTAGAAGGTACAACAAAAAATGACAAGGATCTTAGGAAGAAGGATTCTGACTTCTCATTGCCCTGGCTCCTGTTTCTGCCACATCTCTATCATAGCCAGTCATATCTGATAAACCAATCAATATGGAGAATCTTCCCATAAACAGTGGGAACGGTCAGTCCTATGGATTCATACTGTATGAGACTGTCATCTGTTCTGGAGGTGAGCTCCATGCTGATGTTCAAGATACAGCACAGGTAGGGGTCCGCAGGCTGTCTATGGAGGTAAGCAGAACATTTAGCTTAACTTTGCTGCTGTTGGGGAGGAAAGTTAGTCACTGGTCAATTTTACAGTTTAATAGTACCTACTATTTAAGCACCCATGTGTGAGGCACTGAGAATATTAATTCAAATTAAAGAAACTTGCTTTATGCTTTATCACAACCTAGTTCTATTGGGGCTTTCCTGTCAGCTTAAACATCTGTGAGCACCAAGGCCAGTCCCTTCCTTCATCATGACCTTCTCCCTAAACTAGAGCCTCTCTTCTCCCTTCCTTCCAGTAGGCCTACCTGTCTGACACCGGCTCTTCTTTTGCAGGTGTTTTTGAATGATACCAGTATAGGAATTCTGGATGATGCTGATCAGTACTTGAACATTCCTAAAGTCAGGGTATGTAACTCAAGAGTCTAAATGCTGCCCTAGATCCCAGACTCAAATGCAAACACAGCCTGGTCCTGAGATAGACTGCCTCCTTTCTCTTCCACTGCCCTTTGGTATTGCTCCTCACTGAGGGGCCCAGCAGAAAGTGTTTGTTTAGCTATGTCAGTTATAAACAAAACTGCATCTCTCAGGCCCATATATATCATGAGTGGCAGTATACATGCTTTGGTGTGAATGGAATTTCCCCATTAAGCCCTGAGTCAACCATTAGCTGCTGATTGGGTCTCTTTTCAAAGGCACAGCTGAGTCCCTCTGCCTTTCCTAAGGCAGATTAGCTGAACAAAGGGGAAACTGAGTGTGGAATGGGAACATGCAGGGTCTTTAAAGGAGAGGGAGGACTGCTGAGCTCTGGAGGCTCCTTGTCTCCCATTTTCTTGTCTTTCCATCTAGGACTCAGAGAAAAGAAAAGATTCTAGAGTAAAAACCCTGTGTGACCTTTTCATTTCCATAAACTGGTCTACCCCAAACAGGGATGTCAACGTCTAAGGATCCTGGTGGAGAATCAAGGACGAGTTAATTTCTCATGGAAAATCCAAGATCAGCGGAAAGGTGGGCTCTAGGGCTGAGAGACAGGCTGCAATCTCTCTTTATGGTTACTTGGACTCTCACACTGGGGCTATGTTGAAGTCAGGAGGAAAAAATGAGCCACTCAGGCAGTGGGAGACTTAGGTTCTAGGACCAAAAATTCAAACTCCTTTCCTTTCTCTTGTCCTGCCTTCTCCATTTCTCCAAGGTAAGAAAGTGGAGCAATTTTGTTGGGTGCTGACTGCTTGTCCTGGAGCAGAGCCCAGTCTTCTTTCGGGAATTTCAGGAAAAGCTCTGATACTAAATGGGGAACTTCTCAGTAGTATGGAAGCATACAGCAAGAAACCTTTAGTCATAGCAAGTCAAACAAGTGTTTGCCCTTGTGGCTGAGACCTTATCACAAGGTATATACATTTTTTTTTTTGTCCTAGACACAGAGCAATCTAGTCCCTGACCATATTCTCTTTCCTACCGACCACCTGCAGGATTAACTGGATCTGTTACCATCAATAATACCCCCCTGGAGGGTTACACTATCTATTCTCTGGAAATGAAAATGAGCTTCTTTGAGAGGTATGCTCCTACTTACTCCCAATGGACACTTTGAGGGATCAGGGAACTCAGAGATTTGAAACTCTTCACCGTGCAGATGAAGAGCCCAAGATTCAGGGAAATGAAGTGATTTGCTCAGGATTATAGAGTGCTTTGGAGTCAGGACTAGAACCCTAGGACAAGTCTCTTTTTTTAAGGGTCCTAGTCTGACATGTCCCACTGAAACAGAATCCCAGTACCTGCATGGGGAATCTAGGGTCAATACTGGGACTTATTGCTCTCCTTCAAGGTTTGGCCCTTCTTCCAGGCTCCGCTCTGCCACATGGAGGCCTTTCCGAAGTAGTTATCTGGGCCCTGCCTTCTACATTTGTACCTTGAGGGCTGGCTCTTCTCCCAAGGACACCTTTCTGAGATTACTGGTAAGTGAGCACCCTCTTCTAACTCTGGCGTCCCAACCATCTATTCTTTCTTAAAGAGTTGAAGCAAAGCCATAGAGTTCCTGGCAAGAATATTTCCCTTTTTTCCTTTCTTTTTCTTCCTCACTTCCAACTAAGCCATCCAGCATCTCTCAATCTTCCTAACTTATCATTGTTCAAAAAATCGTACATCACAACACAATAGAAAAATTCAAATAACAACAAGATGTAGAGAGCAAATGGTGGAAATTCTGCATCAAACTCACCCGCATTTAAGTTCCTCTCTACTTCTCAGAACTAAGCATTACCAGTAGTTTGTATGATTTCATATACAACTTTGTCTGAACACACACACAATTACTTTTTGCACCAATGCAGCCATTCCATAAATTATATTTTGTGAATTGCCTTTTTTTTACCTCATATATATTTTTATGTATAAACACATAACAGATGTACAAAATGTGAGTGTACAATTCAATAAATTATCACAAAGTGAACATCAGATAATTACCATTGAGAAAAATAAAATATCGTCAACAGTCCTCCCCTTCTCTTTAAAAGGTAACCATTATCTTGACTCCTAACACTCTAATTCATTCTTTCTTCTTTTGACTTCATGTAAATTGAATTACATAGTAGAGTTTGTATAAGACTAGTATTATTTTTTAAATATTTGGTAGAGTCCATTAGTCAAAACCTCTAAGACAACTTTTTATTTGTGGGAAAGTTTGTGTGTGTGTTAAATTCCTTTAAGATTAAAGTACTCTTCAGATTTTCTGTTTTTCTGAAAGTTAGTTTAGATAAAATATATTTTATAAAATTTTTTCCCATTTCATCTTAATTTTCAAAGGTATTGGGCTTAAATTGTTTTTTAATGTCTAGATCATCTATAGTAACATCTTTTTTCTTGCTAAGTATCACCAGAACATTAATGTTTCAAAGAAAGAATGTTTGACTATGACACTTACTATATTATGTATTTCTTTTGTTTAATTTCTGCTGTTATTTTTATTATTTTGTTTATTTCACTTTTTTATCATAGGAGTTATCTGCTTTCTTTTTATAATCCCTTTAAAAATGTGCTCAGATAACTGATTTTTAATCTGTATTCTTTTTAATATATTGATTTAAGCTATTATTTTCATTTAAGCATGGATTTGGTTGCATCCATAAGTTTTAAAAAAATTATTGAAGATATATTATGGCAATATTTTTGTTATCAATTTCTTGTTTAATTGCACTGTGGCCTGAGAACTTTAAAACATGTTAATACTTATGTAGTCCAACATAGGATTAAATTTCTAAAGATTCTGATACATACTTGAAAGAATATGTGTATTTTTGCATGTGTTAAATGAATATTCTATACATATTAATTAGTTCAATTTTGTTAATCATCTTGTTTCAAATGTTTTATGTCTTGATTCATAATTTTAATTATTATATTTTTTAGTTCTAGAATTTTTGTTCTATAACTATAGCCTTTTTATTTACAATTTTTAAATTAAATTTATCGGGGTGACATTGGTTAATAAGATTATATGTTTCAGGTGTACAATATTATAATTAATCGTCTGCATATTGCATAGGGTGCTCATCACCCAAAGTTTAGTCTCCTCCCTCACCACATTTGACTCTCTTTATCCTCTTCGACCTCCCTCCACCCTTCCCATCTGTTAACCACCATATTGTTGTCTGTGCCAGTGAGTTTGTTGATTTTGGTCATTCACTTGTTCTCTGTTTTAAATCCTACATACAAGCGAAATCATATGATTCTTGTCTTTTTCCATATGATTTATTTTGCTCAATATGATACTCTCAAGATCCATCCACATTGTCGCAAATGGCAGTATTTCATCTTTTTTTATGTTGAATAGTATTCCATTGTGTATATGTGCCACATCTTCTTTATCCAATCATTCATCAGAGGACACTTGGGTTGTTTCCATGTCCTACCTATCGTGAATAATGCTGCAGTGAACATAGGGGTACATATCTCTTTACGAACGTTTTAAAATTTATTTGGTAGATACCCAGAAGAAGGATTACTGGGTCATATGGTGGCTCTATTCTTAATTTTTTGAGGAAATGCTATACTGTTTTCCATAGTGGCTGTACCAATTTACCTTCCAACCAGCAGTGTATAAGGGTTCCTTTTTCTCCGTATCCTTGCCAAAAGTTGTTATTTCTTGCCTTGCTGGTAACAAACTCTAGTCTTTTTTATAGTTTCCACTTCTCTGTCAAAATTCTGTCTTTTATCTCTTTAACATACTAATTTTGATATACTATACTTTTATCTCTTTAATATACCAATACTGAACATACTAATTTAGTAGGCATAGTCATTTCAAAGCCTGTGACTTAAAAATCCACTATCTGTATCACCTTCATCTGTTTCTATTGTTCGTTGTTCCTCTTTGTTTTTATTATATTTTCTCCCTCCCCATCTGCTTATTATTTTTTACTGAGTGCCAGACATTATGAAAAATGCTAGAAATAACTCAAGGCCTAAGATGATATCAGAGGATTTACATCTACCTCTGGAGGTGGCTAGGGATATTATACCTTGCTATAATTTACAAAGACTGAAATGGTTTGAATCAAGGCTTCCATCCAATGACTGGACTATTTTTTTCACTCTTCTCCTAGGTGTAGACTCTCAGGTTCCCAGCTCAGAGTGTATATTATTTAATAAGTTTCCCGGTTATCCAGTTTTTGTTCCCTTAAACTTATGAGGCTACGAAAAGTTCTGCTAAGCTTCTCAGGCACTTCTTCCTGAATAAGCAGATTCCTCTAGTGGAAAAACTGCCTCAATGTCTACTTGTCTCTCAGTTTTCTTCTCCTAGATCTTGGTCCTGTAATTCTTTATTGTATTGCAAGCAGATTTTTTAAAAAATGTGTAGCTTTTATAGCTATTGTTAACAGTAGTGTTCATCTCTATTACCTAGTACTTATTTCTGGAAGCAGAAGAACTGTGTTTTTGTTTGTTTGTTTGTTTTGTTTTTTAAAGTATAGCATTATATATCATAGGGCAGGAACAACAGTAATGTTAGCATTAAGGAGTGGGTTCATGTTTTTCTCTGTCATCCTTAGACCAGGTACTGCAGGGTAAAACTTCTAGAACATATCCCATTGTAAACTCACTTTCACTTTTAGTGCCATAAAGCATCTCAGTCTTGCTGTCACTCCCCAAGTACCTTAAGTTTTACCTTGCCAGTGTGAATCTGTTCCCATGTGTCAAGCCTCCGTCCCTTTCAGGACTGGAATAATGGATTTGTGTTCATCAATGGACGTAACCTTGGGCGATATTGGTATATTGGACCACAGGAAACACTTTACCTTCCTGGTACCTGGCTTCATCCAGGAGACAATGAGGTGAGCCACCACCACTTTTGCCTTTATGTCTCATAAATGTTCAGATGTGCCTTCATCCCTAGAATGCAGATTGCAGTGTCTCTCTCATTCTGTATTGAATAGGCTTACCCTTTCTAAATGTCAGCCTTTCTTTTTTCCTAGATCATCCTGTTTGAGAAAAGGAAAAGTGGTTCATACATCCAAACTAGTATAAAACCAAGCTTTAAGATTGTGTTATAATGTATTTTGAGGATTGTTGGAGTCCATCTACAAGCAGTTTTTCAGGAGAAAGATTTATGTCTAGAATTTCAAATGCAATGTTGTCTGCAGTAGCAAAAATATGAAAATAACCTAAAAAATCAACAGGGAAGTTGTTATGTATATTATAGTATATTCATATGATGCCTGTTTTTAGGCTTTAAAAAGTCTTCCAATCTCCAATGACTGATTTACCTAGTTAAATGCTTAATCCTTAGTAGGTTATTATTCTCTAATCAAATGTGCCTTTAGGCAAATATGAATAAAAAATAAGTTTTATTTCTGCTTCTCTTTACTTTAGTTGGGTGAAACTGAAGCGTCTCTGGACTAAGAAGAGTAAGAATGACTGTTCTCTCCATGCCAGACTAGCAAACTCCTGGGTGTGTGTGTGTGTGTGTGTGTGTGTGTGTGTGTGTGTGTGTTCAGGAGGAAGAATGCAGGGGAGAGTGAAAAATGTCTTCAGGCATTGCCCTGCAGCTTGTGTTTCTCCAAGGTGTTCTTGTATATAACATCCAACCAGAGAAGGAAGAGATTTGTTTATTTGGTTCTGATGTGTGTGATAGCAAAGCCTGGCATTGAGCACTCTCTGTCTTATTACTCCTCAGCTATCTGGGTATAGTCAAAACTCATACTGATAGTGGACAGATATTAGTGAGATAAGTCACATATACATGAATAACCCAACCAATTTCTCAAATAACACCATTGGAAACCAGTCACATTCTTATAATCAAATGATAGTACTTGGCCTAAATTCAAACCAATACACTAAAACAAAATGTTAACACCTTGTTAGAAATAGTGCCTAGGAGCTTTGAGAAATTTAGCTAACAATCTGGTGTCAAATGGGTGGAAGAAAACTTTCTGTTTGGAATGAGGACAAAGGAGTCAGATTATCTCCTCTCCTACTAATCTAAATGGCTGGTTTATGGAAGGAAAATTCTATCCTGTACCTACACAATTCCTACATAAAACTGTATTCTCTGGGGGCTCCAGACTGAAACCTATGAAATCTATGAATAAACTAAGTCATGAAAAATGACTAAGAGAAAAAAACAGCAGCAATAATCATGAAGATCACAAGAACATATATATTTCAGATGCAGTATGTACATCATTTCTATGACAACAACTGTGCAACATATCCGTTATGTAGATGGAAAAACAAAAGTTCAAAGAGGTGTTTGAATACATGTCTCCCTGGTTCACATCTCCTCTTTTTTTATTACACTTCAGCTCTATACCTATGTCAGTCTTTTTCAAATCATGAATGCAACCCTACTATCCAGAAGATACACTTCCAGTGTGCTTAGAAAAAATTCTCACAGTTTAGAGTTTTTTAACCCAGAAAAAGTGCCATTCAAGAAAAACAAAACAAAGGAAAACAAAATACAGACCTTTCAGACTTCCAAAAGCCCAAGAGATTTTATCATCAAAAGATCCACACACTAAATGGAATTCTGAAGCAGCCTTTCTCAACTGGGTTCCATAAGAGAATAAAACTTACAGAAAATGTTTTCCGGGAGTAGTTTCTTATCGTTTCATTCTAGATGCACATTAGAGAAATTAATCCATTATAGACCATGGATGCCTAAGGGTATCGCAGCTTAAATTTTTCAGGAAACCTAGGTTGAGAAAAGATGTTCTAAGGAATGTGCTGTCAGCAGAAAGAAAATGGCCCTCGAGGGACTGTCTGAGATTTAAGAAAGAATGTGGAGCAAAGAAAGGATGCTGACAAATATGTGAGTACATATGAACAAACGTTAATTCAATATAAGTAAACTAAGATCTAATTTGAGGGTAAAATCAGTAAAAATTGTAAGACAGGGGAAAATGTCATATAAGGTGAAAAGGATGTGATAGAAAAAAAATGGTCTAAGATTTCTGTAATGCTCAGATGTTAACTTTAGACTGTTGAATATGCATGTTAATAAATGTAGCTTAAGTGTTAAAAGAATAAGTAATGCGGCAACTTTCAAAAAAGGGCTAAATAGAATGAGAAAAAAAAAACAACAGTAAACAGAGTAGAAGACAAAGAAGTAGAAAAATAAGTATGAATAGAAAGCACCTACGAAGATAGTAGAAAAAACACACAACTGTATTAGCAAACAGTACATTTCATAAATGAACTAAATCCTCTAATTAAAAAGTAAAAGTTGTCAGTCATGATAAAAAACACCTAAATGTGTGTTTCATAAGAGACACACCTTTAACATAAGGTCACAAAATGATCACAAGTTAAAAGATAAAAAATACACCATGTAAATTCTTACCAAAGAAAGTTGGAGTTACCATATTAATATCAGGCAAGTATACTGAATGACAAAAGATGTTACTAGATGTAATGAGCATAAAGAAATGAGGATATTTTGGACTTTACAAAATGGATTCCATGGGAGCCATGAGTGTAATGTCAACTTGTGCATAATGGGGATGCCTTTAAGGTGTGACCAGAACACCCAAAACCACAGAATCATCAGCCTGGATACGACTGTCCTAGATAAGTCCACATATGCATGAGCTGATAAGCATAAGGATCTCATCTTGTAAGGTCCACATAAGCTGAACACCTTAGACAGATGCTGCTCAAGTCTGATATGAGAGCATCATGAATGGGTGGCACTAGAGCTGAAGACTAATGTGCCTGTGGTAGCCGCTGGCTTGGTAACTACGCACAGCTCTCCATGCCACCAGTCAACAGAGCTTGTTTTGGAGATGCTAAGGAGTTTCGTCCCTTCGCTCTGTCATGTAAGACTCTGTACTTCTCCCTCTCTGTGTATTATGTGTTAACCTGCATGAGCACCTGATTGGTTTATCTGAGAAGGTTCCACTCAGTGAACCTGGCATTGTGGAAAGCCATAAATGCATTCAAGAGTTTCACTTCAGCAGCTGCTTTCCTTTCTCATAACACTAGACAGAGAGGGTTACAAATAGTGATAAAAGATTTAATTCACGAGAAAGATATAATAATTCTAGAGTTGTTAATTCCTAAAACTTTAGCCTCAAAATATGTAAAACAAATATTTTTTGTTCTATACATAGAAAAAGGCAAATAGAAATGCTTTACACTTGAGAAGTTTTTGAATTGAGATATGATTCATATACTATAAAGTTCAAACTTTAAAATTTGTAATTCAGTAGTTTTTAGAAGAGTGTATTCTTCTAAGAGTGTATTCTTCAAGGTTGTATAACCATCACCACCATCTAAATCTAGAATGTTTTTGTTGCTCCAAAAAAAAAAAAAAAACCCATGCTTCCATCCCCCAGCCTCTGGACACCACTAATCAAGTTCCCATCTCTATAGATTCACCTATTCTGAGCATTTCGTGCATGCGGAATCATACGATAGGTGGCCCTTTGTTACTGGCTTCTTTAGCTAGCACATGTATGTAAGACTCATCTATGCTGTAGCACATATCAGTACTTCATTCCCTTTTTTGGTTGAATAATGCATATTTTATTTATCTACTCATCAATTGATGGATGTTTCAGTTATTTTCACTTTTTGGCTATTGTGAATAATTGCTGCTATGAGCATTCATGCACAAGGTTTTGTGCGGACATATCTTTACAATTCTCTTGGGTATATACCTAGGAGTAGTATTGCTGGGACATGGTAATTCCTTGTTTAATTTTTCCAGGAACTGCCAAACTGTTTTCCCAAGTGGCTATATCACTTTACATTCCCACCAACAATGTACGAGGGCTCCAATTTTTCCATGTCTTCACCAATACTCGTTTTTAATCTTTTCTTTTTTATTCTAGCCATCCTAGTGGGTATGAAATGCTATCTCACTGTGGTTTTGATTTGCATTCCACTAAAAATTTGTCCTCTTACTGTAAATAATGTAACTGGATTTTAAGATGACAAAAATCATCTCAGAAATCTCTTATGCATTTCTGTGTCACTTTTACAGGATCCTAGTATTCTTCAGTAGGTGCCACGTCAGGATGACTTTTCCTCTCAAGGCACGTCAGCGTGTTCCTTTCTCAGCAAGTTTAAGCAGATATATCGTTTGTTGCTTGCATGTTCTCCTATGTTGCTATTATTCTCTTTGAAGTATGGTATTGTGGCTTTCTATGCTGAAGCTTGAAAACAATTTTTTAAACATGTATTAGCTGCTATTCTATCTTTCTGAACATCCTGCATAAAGTGAGGAAACAAAAGCATTTCAAAACATCTTGTATGTGATGAAATTTATTTTTGAATGAAAAATGCTTGTTTTGTACTGTGCTAAAATTACTTTCTAAATACAAAGCTGAAGGTTGTGTATGAAACATACATATGTAATTCCTAAATCATTTATGACCTTAGCCATGTTTGTCCTTTGCCAACGACAATAACATGGCATCTTTGTTTTCTACTTTTTCATTTTCTAAATATGTTTTAGTTTGCTGTGCTAGATTCAGAAATCATGGTAACAAAATAAAGGAGAAACAGTTAAATTCATCATTCATCTATTAGGCTGTTGAACTTTAAGAAACTTCTATTTATTTCTGTATGTCCAAATATTTGATATACAAAATGTGGATGTTTCATAACATCACTCACTGGTGCACAGCAAAATATAACTCAGGAAAAAGGTTTTCAGTAGTGTGTTTTGTAGAAAGAACTTTGCACTAGAGAGTCATAACTTGGGCAGATTTTTTAAATACTTCAGCAGTTGAAAAATGACTAAAAATAGTAAGATAGAGCATTGTCTTGAGAAAATTTTAATTAGCCTCTATAAACTGCAAGCTATAAGAAATTGTTTTCTTAAAGTATTATTATAAGTCTGTCCTTTTGAAGTTCGGTCAGTGAGAAAAATTGTGCCTAATTTTTTCAAAATTTTATTATTAGTTTCAAGTATACAGTACATTGGTTAGATATTTACATAGTTTATAACATGATACCCCTAATTGCTCTTTCTCTCCTCTGAAAATGTGCCTAATTTTTGTTTAACACTTTCATCTTTTATTTTTATGTAGTTTATTCTTTATTCTGTCTGGATTGAGCATGATTTATCCTAGATGTAGCTGCACATCATTTGGAGATTTTCCTCATGAAATTTTGAGGTTGACAAAAATTCCCAAAGAAGACCTTTTTTGCGAGACTCATGGCTGAAATGAAATTAAGTATTAAAATTAAATTTGGTTTATAAAAGTTATATTGTTTAATGTTATGAATGGTAAACATCAAACAATTCAAAATGATAAAAATTTTAATCTTTATTAATACACCTTAATTATTATTTATATTTTAAAATTTAGATATAAATATATAATATCCATGCATTTTATTTTTTAAAAAATTATCTATTTTATATACATTTGTTTGCTCAAAGATTATATCATATTCTTCTTCAGAAGTTTTGAAGCTCTCTTAATATTATTAGCTGTCAATCTATTTCTCTATGTACTTAGGGTATTTGAAAAATTTTAATAATTGTGTTTGTACATTATATTAATAGTTTTCATAATAATCATTAATTATTGTTTTATTTTACTTAATAAAATCTTAATGTTTTACTTCATATCGCAACTCAAATGTATACCTACATTTGAAAGTGAATATTCAGATATTAACACCAAATTCAAATAAGAAGCCTACTTCTCATTTCTGATAGTATTACACTTTTGTATTTGAAATTAACCTAAACAATTGCTCTATCACCGAGAATGCAGTGATGCCTTACATGGTCCCATATGCTCATACCAAAAGCTTATCCTTCAGTCTGTCACGAGACCCAATCTACTTCACCTACTCAAGGATGTTGCCCCAGAAATTCTCTAAGGTCCCTCCTACTTCATTAATTTTCACCCTCTCGACCATGATCACTATTGGCACATAAGCATGCTGTAGTTTCTCTCATCTAAAATAAACTGGTCAACTTGCTTCTACTTTTGCCCACTCCTGGTGATTCTTAACACAGCAGCCAGAGTGGACTTTTAAAGCATAATTGATGTCATGTCACAAACCTGCAATGGCTCTCATTTCATTCAGTCAAAGCCTTGCTCTGAAAGGCCCTACATGATCAGGCTCCTGTATTTCTCTGACCTCATCTCCCATAGTTCTCATTCTCCCCTTCTCTTCTCACACTGATCATTTTGCAGTTCCTGAAACACTGTGCCATGCTCCTGCCTGAAGCCATTTGCACCAGAGGTTCTCTTTGCCTGGAGAGCCCTTCCTGCAGGCATCAGCATGCCTGGCTAACCCACCTCTTTCAGATCTTTGCTCAGATAACATCTTCTCATTAAGACCTCTTCTCTGTATTCCCCTTCCCATCACACTCCCAGTCTTCCTCTCTTTATCTACTTTCTTTTTGCTATAGAATTTATTACCTTGAAACATACTCTACAATTGACCCAATTGCTTGTTAATTTTTGTTGTCTTTCTTCTGCAGCTGGCATATAAGTTTTAAAGGAAAAGAATCTTTGTTCGTTTTGTCTATCAATGTATCCAAGCTCCTAGAATAGTGTTTAGCTTAAAATTGTGGTCATTAAACATTTGTTGTTGAATTAGATCTTTGGCTTTTCAATCTTCTGAAGGCTGAGGCTGAAAGTGTTATTTTGGGACTACCAAGGCCAACAATGATACTCAGTACACATTCTTTCCCAATGCACACAGGCCCCTTCCAGTTCAGTGACACATTTCCTGGGGTGAGAAGCCTTGACTGCTGACAAGGAGAAAATTCTGAGATGTTCTAAATTAAACTACAGCAGGCCAGATAGTGGAAGAAAGAGACAAGAGTTATCAGTTAACAACCATATGGCAAAACCAACAAAAAACTGCTTGCATTCCTGAGTGTATGTTGGAACTTTGAATTAACTTCCAGATGTCTATGTCCGTGATGAACTAAAAGAGAATAGCCAGGCAGCACTGCACCCTGGGAGCCTACACTACTTTCTTAACTATGAACTTTCCAATCTGTTACTAACTGCCAATCCACAGGAGCAGACACTTCTTCCTTAGGGACTCTGCGTCAATCCCTGAACTAATCCTGCTTCCCCTTCTCCTGTACCCTTTATCTACAGCCAATGTAAATTCTTTTAAAACAGCTTAGATCTTTCTTCTCAAATTGTTTCCATAAAAGAGCGCATCAACTTCAGGACAGTGGACATGGCTTTCTTTTCTATTTAGCTGTCAACATAAAAAACATCCAAACCTGTAGAGAATTTTTATAAGACTTTATTTGAGTGAAACTGACCACAAATGCTGGGGAGCAAGATCTCAAATACTCTGGAGAATAACAGTTTTTCAGTTTCTTTTATGCACTTGAAATTAAGGCGGGAACAGAAGAAAAAGTACATGGAGGTGGGAGAAAGCAAGGTGGGATTGGATTACAGGATAGTTAAGATTGTGTGCTCTCTTGAATGTGGTTACAGTTTATTTCAAATATGTGTTAACCTAGATGCATAAAAACAATAGACAGAGTTTGCTTAAGTCAAAGATAAACCTTTTACTAAAAAGTTATATGCCTGAGGCATGACAATCCACCATGATCTGCCCAGTTAGGAATTGATGATCAGATCACCCTGTGAGGTTACTTTCCATAGAACCTCTTTTTTGGTCCACATAGCCCTGTTGCCGGTGGTTTAGATTGCATTCCCTGGGACCTAGTCTTTTTCTTGCTAGCAATGGCTTAATAAACCTTTTCTTTTGAAAAAACTTTTGGCCATGAAAGTTTTTTGTTTAACATTACCTATCTTAGATCTCTTTTCTTTTTTCTTTTTCCAAGGCCAAATCTCCTTCATAAGACCTTCTACTTTCTTTCTGCCTAGGGCTGAAATTGCACTTATTTATTCCCAGAAATTCTCTCATATTCTTAATTTCTTTGCTCAAGACTCTTTGGCAACTTGACAGCATAACTGGATTTCTGTAACTCTGAGAAAAGGAGCTGGAGAAGGTGGATGGCTGTAAGGAAATGGTAAAGAGGAGGTGGTTATATCATTGTCCAGGGGCCTGAGTGACAGTGCTATCATAGAAGCCACATTTTGCATCTTCTCTTCACGATTTTAAGAGAAATTTTGTCAATAACATTGCAGTGAACATAGGGGTGCACATATCTTTTTGAGTTAGTGTTTTCATTTTGTTTGGACAAATACTCAGAAGTGGAATTGCTAGGTTGTATGGTATATCTATTTTTATTTTTTTGAGGAATCTCCCTACTGTTTTTCACAGGGACTGCACCAGTCTGCTGTCCTATCCATAGTGCACAAGGATTCCCTTTTGTCCATGTCTTCATCAGTGCAGGTTATTTGTTGACTTTTTGATAATAGCTATTTTGACTGGTGTGAGGTGGTTTCTCATTGTGGTTTTGATTTGCATTTCCCTAATTAATGATGTTGAGCACCTTTTCATATATCTTTTGGCATCTGTAGGTCTTCTCTGGAGAAATGTCTTTTTGTGTCCTCTGTCCATTTTTCCATCAGATTGTTTGTTTTTTTTTGTTATTGAGTTGTATGAGTTTCTTATATATTTTGAATATAAACTTCTTATTGGATATATCATTTGTGAATATATTCTTCCATTCAGTAGGTTGTCTTTTTGTTTTGTTAATGGTTTCCTTCTCTGTACAGAAGACTGAGTTTGATGTAGTCCCATTTGTTTATTTTTCCTTTTGTTTCCCTTGCTCAAGGGGACATATCCAAAAAGATACTAGTCAGACTGATGTCAAATAGTTTACTTCCTATGTTTTCTTCCAGGAGTTTTAAGGTTTTGGGCCTTACATTTAAGTCTTTAACCCATTTTGAGTTTTTTTTTTTTTTTTTGGTGTGTCATATAAGAGAGCAGTCCAGCTTCATTTTTTTTTTTTGCATGTATCTGTCCAGATTTCCCAGCACCACTTGTCGAAGAGGCTGTTGTTACTCCACTATATATATTTACTTCCTTTGTTATAGTTTAGTTGACCATATAAACCAAGAAATGGAAGAAACTTAGGTATCCATTGATAGATGAATGGATAAAGACTATGTGAGATATATATATATTTATATATAATATATAAATATTTGATATATGTAATATGTGAGATATATAAAATATGTGAGATATATATGGAATATTATGCAGCAATAGAAAAAGAATAAAATCTTGCCATTTGCAACAACATGGATGGATCTAGAGGGTATTATGCTAAGTGAAATAAGTCAGGCTGGGAAAGACAAATACCGTATTGTTTCACTTATACATGGAATCTAAAAAAGCCAAACCAACCAAATGAAACAAAACAAAAACAGAGTCACAGAAACAGAGACTAAAGGGATGGTTTCTGTTATGTTTGCAGAAGGAGGAATGCACAAGGCCGAAGGGGTTAAGAATGTTTTATTGTAGCAGAGTGACAGCTGGTGTCAGCCTCTAATGAGAGGGGACCTGAAACTTATATGGGGCTTAAGGCGGACTTTTCCAGTGGGAATATTTCAGGCAGGTAAATTGGTGGGGAAGGGAGGAGACTCCAGTGATGCAGGATGTGAGCATGTATCGTTGCCATCTGTATCTATGAGTATGTTTCTGTTATTGTTCATTTATTTTGTTCTTTGGATTCTACATATAAGTGAGATCATATGGTATTTGACTTTCTCTGTCTGACTTATTTCACTTAGCATAATACCCTCTATGTCCATCCATGTTGTTGCAAATGGCAATATTTCATTCTTTTTTTAATGGCTGAGTATTTTTCCATTGTATATATGTACCACCTCTTCTTTGTCTAACCATCTATTGATGGACACTTAGGTTACTTCCATATCTTGGCTATTGTAAATAGCGCCGCAGTGAACATAAGGGTGCATATATCTTTTGCATTAGTGTTTGGTTTTCTTTGGGTAAGTACTCAAAAGTGGAATTGCTGGGTCATAATATAGTTCTATTTTTAATTTTTTTGAGAAACCTCCAAACTGTTTTCCATAGTGGTTGTTCCAACTTGCAATCCCACCAATAGGACTCGAGGGCTCTCTTTTCTTTACATCCTTGCCAACATTTATTGTATTTTGATTTATCTGTGATAGGCATTCTGATGGGGGTGAGGTGATATCTCACTGTGGTTTTAATTTGCCTTTCTCTGATGATTAGTGATGTTGAGCATCTTTTCATATGTCAATTGGCTCTCTGTATGTCCTCTTCTGCCCATTTTTTGATTGGATTTTTGTTTTTTGGTGTTGAGGTGTATGAGTTTTTAAAGTAATTTTTGGATATTAACCCCTTATTGGATATATCATTGGCAAAGATCTTTTCCCATTCAGTAGGTTGTCTTTTCTTTTTATTAATGGTTTCCTTTGCAGGTGCTTTAATACATAAGGATGACATTTACCTGTGTTCAACCAGTGTGCAGGGACTGGGCAGCAGGTGCTCAGTATTTCTGCATTTGTTTTTATATCGCTTTCAGGAAGATAGCTTCTGAAACTTCCAGCACCTCTCTGAGACTAAGTGCAGCAAGGAGGGGGAGAACCCAGAGCCTCCTAGGAGCTAGAAAGTGCCCACCTGCTTGTTTGATCTGGCGGACACACTCGTCCCCTGGCACTCAAGGCCCAAGGCGTGGGGGCGGGGCCATGGACAGCAGCCAATGAGCGTAGGCAGGATAAGCGGGCGGTGGCCTGGTTGCCCAGGCGACCAACGCGCAGCCCCGCCCTCGCGCCCAGTCTCCCCTGGCGCTGGGCTGAATGCTAGCTAAAGTAGGAATTGGGTTTCTGCGCCCTGAGCAAACACGCGCGATGCCCACGTGGAGCGTCCCGCGGAGGCCCTGCCGCGCATTTGGACTCCTGATGCTGGTGATCTTGAGTTTCTTGGTGCTCCGAAGGTGAGAGAGCCCTGCCCGGCGCCTGCTTGACTGCAGACACCCCAACTCTCCACACGTACAGTTCTTGGTGCCCCTCTCACCGGAGGGAGGCAGCTCCTGTAGTTCGCGTTACCATGACCCGCGAATCCCGGGCTCCAATGGGAAACAGCCCGCCAGCTTCTTTTTTTTTGTATCTCCCCAACACCCCAGCGTTCCTCTTCGCTACCAGGCGCTCGGATTTTGTCTTGAGATCCAGGCCTCTGGGTGAAACTAGGCGCTGCCCTCCCAGTCCCCAGGTATCTATACCTTAGGGCTTCCCCACTCCTCTGCGCCAGTGGTTCCGGACTCTGCTTTTCTCATGTATACTCTCAGCCCTCTGGGAAGGTCAGTAGAACTAGCCTTCAGATCCCTCTCAGATGTCCCCCATCACTGCCCTGCCTCTAGTCCTTCTTGACGGGACCCCTTCTGCTAGTCTCCCAGGTCCAGAGGCCAGAGCACTAGTGTTCACAGCTAGACTTAATTCATTCTGCCCAGCTTGGTCATGAGAATGCTGCCCCAAGGGTCCTCCAAGATCCTTTGCCCTGTATTTATTTGCCTCTTTCTAGGATTGATATGTCTTCTCTCTCTACTTTCCCACCATTCACCAGTCCCCAGTTCCCCTTACAAAATGTCTGTGGCAAGGGGTTGCTTTTAGTGATAGAACGCTTTACCCACTGCCAATGTGGGCCTAACCCAGAATTTTTCTGAACTGTGTCTATTTATAGGATTCTACAGCTGTGGTCATATCTTTCAGGTAGTGCCTGGCACTTTCCATATTCAAAACTTCTAGTGTTGCTGGGAAAGCAGAACAGTAGTAACAAATGCTTTGGCATGGAAAGTTAGTGCTGAAGTGGCTGCTGGCTGAGGCATTGGAACTAGAGGCAAGTTCACCACCCTTGAGCTTGATCTTGTCTTCTCTATCTTCCTTCTTACTTTCTCTGACTTCTTCTGGGAGATAAGGAAGTTTTTGATGGAGATTGTATCTGAACTTTTGTTTGCTGCCTCAAGAACACATTCAGAAACTCCATTTATACTTTTCCAAGACTTAACATGTCTTCTCTGTTTTGTCTCTTTGTTTTGGAGACAGTGAAGATGCCATAATATTGTTTGGGAGAAGGAAATGGTGCTCCTCTCACTCTGGGGTCCAGAAAACAAAAAAGCATTTTGTTTTCCCAGATGTTCCCAAGAATGTTTCCCCCCCATCTTGTCTATAATCTCTAATCCTTTCCTCTCTGAAGACCGGTCTCAGCTCTTGTAAGATGTTCAGCTTTCCTCCTGGTACCAGGCTGATGCAAATCCCAGAAGAATTACTCAAAGCAGAGGTAGCAGGAGCCTCTGACATACAGCCGGGTATCAAGGAACTCACACCCCAGAGAGAAAGACCAGAGATGTTCAATAGCTGTGGTTTGCCCATTACTGGAGGTCAAATATATAGCAGTCCATGCAGGACCCCCAGGATAGGTCATTATGAGGGCTGGTACTGAGGGGCGTGAAATGTGCCAGGTAAGTACACCCTAATAGTTCTCAAGAAAAGGTGCGGGAAGGAGGCTGGGTGTGGGAGGATGAGATGTCCGACAGCTGACTGGCTGTGAAGAAGCCTGAACTTCTCACAGGTAAGTTAACTGTGTTCTCACCTGGGTGAAGTGACTGCAGTAGGAATCACTGGGGGCAGGGGTGTGGTTTATGAAATTTCCCAGAAATAGCGATGGAGAATGAATAGCTGAGACTCAAGTCTGTGGAAATAGTTTGACATGCTTAGGACGGTCACTGTTTTTCCTGCTACCCCTTCTTTCTCAGCAGATAAGACAGAGGCCAGAGAAGCTGTGAACCAAGTTCAGGGCCATCTCTTAGAGTCCTTTAGAATATGTTATTTGGGCATCTTTTTGATTCATGGGCATTTTCTGCCTAATTCTTTCTGTCCTATCTGGGCTGAGCATGAAAGATTATCTCCGGAGGCCAGAGAACATTGTCACATCCTCTTCCTGCTTTACTCTAGCTTCGACTGGGTCATTAACTGAGTGGGAGGTGGGGCCTCTCCCAGCTGTTGTTGGGAATGTGGATGTGGTCAGTGGAATATAGGTCACATGGGAACTGGCTACTCAGCTGACTGCTTTGTGGAGCTGAGCTGTCAGGAACAAACCTTTTTTCTGTACCTCAGAAGGCAGGTATTTGGGTGAAGGTAGGGGTCTGCTTAGCTTCGCTTTTTTTTTTTTCTCACAAATTTTACCTTGGGAGGGTTCATGGCCAACCATAGGTGTTTGATTACATCACATCCAAGAAATAGGACCAAGATAATTCTTTTCAATTTTGTTCTTTTTTATTAATAATAATTTTTTAAAATTTTTTATTTATAGTTGGCATACAATATTATATTATTTTTAAGTGTACAACATAGTGATTAGATATCTATACAATTCACAAAGTGATTACCTCAATAAATCTAGTGCCCCTCTAACACTGTTCATAATTATTACAATATTATTGACCATATTCCTTATGCTATACTTCCTATCTCCATGACTATTTTGTAACTACCAATTTGTATTTCTTAATCCCTTCTCTCTTTTTCACCAGTTTCCCAAACCTCCTCCCATCTAGTAACCCTCAAAATGTTCTCTGTATCTATGAGTTTGTTTCTGTTTTCTTATTTTTTATTTTTTATTTTGTTCTTTAGATTCCACATGCAATCATATGGCATTTGTCTTCCTCTATCTGACTTATTCCACTCAGCACACTACTCTCTATGTTCATCATGTAATATCTTTTCCCATCCCATTACTTTTAGTCTGTGTGTTTCCTTTAATCTGAAATGAGTCTCTTGCAGGCAGAACATGTAAGGGTGACCAAGATGACTGTTGAGGAAGTTTTCTACCTCTGGTATTTCAGCTTGAACAATGTTTTTTATTTTTATTTTTATTTTTATTTCAGTGTAATTGTCATACAATAAACTGCACATGTTTAACATGTAAAGTTTAAGTTTTAACATATATATCCACCTTCGAAACTACCACCACCATTAAGATAGCAAAAATATCCATCAGGCCCAGAGCTTTCTTTGTGCCCCTTTGCACCTTTCTCTCCTATACTTCTCTGCTCCCCCATCCACAAGCAAACTGATCTCTTTCTTTCTACTACCATATGTTAGTTTGCATTTTCTAGTGTTTTATAGAAATGTAATCCTAACGTGCTCTGCTTTGATTAGGCTTCTTTCAGCATATTACTTTGAGGTTGCTGATGTGTGTATTAATATGAACCATGTCTCTGAGCCAGTTACCTCTCATTCTCTTACCTCCTCCCACTCCAACCAAGAATGTCTGCTTGATAGTATCAAAGTATGGTTCCCACTCATTTTTTTTTTTAATATAAATGCATCACTGAACAAAATTCACTTAACTTCACATCTCTCATACCTGATATTTTAGCTGGCAAAACTCAGGAGAGAGGAAAGCTACCAGATAGGCAGCCTATATCATACCTCCTCAAGTATAAGTTCATCTCTACACTGACTGTCTCATTCACTACTCTTCGTTGTCACTATCTGGATTCTAGGAGGAGACCCTGTCAAATTGCTCCTTGGTGAAGGTGGATACCTTAGCAATGTGACCAGGTCATTTTCTTTGATCCAGATCATGGCCAGTCCTGTCTTCCAAGGCTATGTGGACAAATTGTGCCTCTTTTCCTGGACTTCTGTGAAGTCATTGATTTTATGAGCTTTGCCTGTTCTAGGACTCCACTGGGCTTGAGGCCTGAGTCATATTCCCTGGAATGTGTGAACTCTTTGAACACTGCCCCTTTCATCTTTTAGTAGTGAAGTTTTTAGCATCTGGGAAGTGTCTCTTTCGGTAGTAGTCAGCTCTCTGCCACAAGTGGGGAAGCACAGTTAGTTGATCAGTGGCTCAGTCAGGGAGAGGTGGGGTGTCTGAGCCACCCTGTTCCGGGAAGACAGAGTTGGCTCTGCGAGTCTTACAGTGCAATGCTAGCCAGTGACTGAAGGGGACCAGAGTGTCTTCGAGCAAGAGCATGGATACTTCCTCTGTACTCCTACACTCAGCAAGAAAGCTAGGTTGTTCCTTTCAAGAACAAATGTGCTTTTCTTGCAAAGTTGATTTTGTGAGTAGGTAATATATGAAAAGGATGAATTATTCGAATAATACACAGGGGAAAATAAAACCCTACTCCTGGCCCTTAGGCATCCTCGCTCTCCTACCAGCAATGATTACTGATAATGGTTTCTCTTAGGGGAATTCTGTACCTATACAAGAAGACAGCTGTATATGTGACCCCATTTGTCCATTTGGCACGTAATTTATTTAAATAGCCACCTATCAATGGGTATTGATTGTTGGCCATCTTTTAGCTGCTGCAAACAAAATTTCAGTGAATATCTGTTGGATATAGTTCTGTATGTAGAATTGCTGACTGTATGAGATGTTCATTTTAAATCTTGATAGACATTTAAAATAAGTATATAAAAATAAGTTAAAATAAGTAAGTAAAATAGCACATTCTATTTCTGTTGGATCAGCACGAAAGAGGTTCTGAGCTCTGTTGTCTGGGAGGGAAATTCTGTCTAATCTGTGTATAGATTCTTTGTGTCTTGTAAGAACTAGCCCCTTTCTCATATATCTATGTAGATAAGTCCTATTTAAATTTTTAAAAACATATTTATGTTGTCTCTTATTTCATGAAATCATTTAATTCTGATTCCATCTGCATCTCTAAGATCAGAGTATTGTTATCAGGAGAGCACTTGGGGTTATCTAACAGACTTTCACCCCTCTCTAGGTTGAGATACAACACCTTTTCTATTTATGAGGCCATCAATGGAAATTTTTCCCAAAGTGAAAACACAGTGTCACATAACATTAGGACATTTTTCCTTGTTGTTAAGTGGACAATTATTAACAAGGAGTTTGCATTTTTTTACAATTGGGTCTCAAGGTTTTGATTTAGTAAACATTGTTCACATACAAACTTCCTATAGTGTTTAGAAAATGTTGCCCTCTGAACATTCAGCATGTCCCTGGGTCATGACGGCAGCCACTTGGCCTGACTTGCTGGAGCCTGAGTGCTGGGCCAGTTCCTGGCTTACCTAGAAATCTTTTCAGAGGTAAGGACAGAGGTGTTAAGATCCTAGTAGTGCCACAGATCTGTAAAATTCTGCACAATGACCTTCCATCAGGTTTTGGAATGGAAGGCCCAGGTGCTCTGGAAATATTTAATGCTTCTCCCAGCAAAGCGGGAGCCCAAAGCATTGGGCCCAAGCCAAGGAGCACATCCAGGAAGCTGGGCCAGACACAGAAACAGAGTTCTTTTCCCTTGGGGCTGAAAGATTGATCCAAGAGGCACTCTTCTGGAGTAGAAGCATGGAGGGCACTGGCCTGGGCCAAAGTGTGGAAAGGCCCTCAAACTCTCGTGCTGATGGAAGAGTATACAGGGCTGTAGACTGGTAAGACTGAAATATCCTCAAATGGACTTCAGGGCAATGGGATGTCCAAAGAAACTGGGCCTCCTTGGAGCCTATAACCACATTAGAGTCTTGAGAGTGATAAATAAAAATTTGTATTTCAGACCCAAATGAGGAATTTTTTATGTGTGATGATGTCTTTTGGGCAGTTTAACATATCTATTATCTCATGGTCTCTGGCATAACCACTTGGATGAACAAAGAGGTGAGTGTTTGCTTGGTCAGCATCTTTAATATGATACTCTGGACCCTGATACAGCTGGACCATTACTTAGGGTGGCCTTAGAAGGGTCACAGTGCACCTGGAAATAGCATTTGTAAATTATCATCTCAGATTAGCAAGTACATACACATTATGTAAGGTGTCAAAGTAACTGACCCTTGGGACCGGCATGGGCTTAGGTTCTGGGAACTGAAGGACTGTTTCTGCAGATTCTTACCTCATATACCCAGCTTGCCCATACTCTCGGCCAGCTTAAATTTGTGTAAGCATTGCCTAGTTTCTGCTGGAAGCCAACATATTCCAGAAGTTGATGCTGTCTCTGCCATGTCAGGTTGCGTGGATACTGGCCTGTCTGAATCTGGTTACACTGTGTGTGGTATGACAGAAAACTGAAGGAAATGACTGTGATCCCAAGTGTGGCTTCTCAGTCCCACCGTGACCCCGTTACTGATCAATATTTGCAGGATTTATAGGTGACACAGGGATGCTATCTGGCATGGCAAAAGACATTTCAGATTTGTCCTGATTAGTATACCTCGTTCAAGGAGATCATTTCTACTCAGCTGCTCTGGAAGAGCCTCCCTGAAAGCTGAGAATCAATTCACAGGCCCATTCCACACGAAAGAGGTTGTAAGCTTGTTATCTGCTCATCAGCCCTTTTCCATTCATACACATCTCCCCTCACTTTTGACCATGTCCAGTGATGTCCAGCCTGTGTGGAGTCTGCCCTGCACCCTTTGTCCTCGTGATCCACTACAATGATAAGTATGAAGTGTTAGTAGGCTTCATGCCTTTATTCCTCCTCCCTCACCAGTCACCACCTGGTGACAATTCCTCACCATAGGGAACTCAAGACCCAAGTCCTCTGCTTAATGTTTCCATTACAACCTGTTTTGTCTGTAGCTTGTACAGCCTATAACACTTGTCAAAAGGGATGGTAGTGATAGGACTGTAGAGGTTTCGTTATATTTTGTGAGGCCCTGTCAGAAATCCTGACATGCATACCTTCTTCCAGGAACTTCACAGCAGACTGTGAACAGAGCAGAGTAAATCTGAGGACAGGTCCCTTCAGTGATTAGTTAATTATCCTACTATGAAGCAAAGATACAAAGGCAACAGAAATTTCAGAAGAAAGTGTTAACATAAGCTCCAGCTAGAAAGAAGGCAGATGCTCCCGGTGTCATCAATAAAAGTTTCATTACCAATGACAGTACTGCTCTCTAGGAAAGCAAAAGTAACAAGGGCTTCCTCAGGATTTGCTGAGCTCCTTGGTAATAACCAAATTGACTGGAAAGTCTCCCTGACCTGATTTAACCATATAGTTTATAGTCCCTTTATTTTATTATTACTGAGCTAATTACTCTGGAAATGATGGAGGTTATTATTAGTATTATGATCACTTGTACTAATGATCATTCCCAGTATTAAAACCCATTTGATTGGTGCTTTGTTTATGAAGCTCTAATGTGTATCATCTCATTTTCTCACAGTGAACTCCTTGGAGCAACTCAACATTTATCCTCATTTTCTCAGTGAATTCATCCCTTTAAAAAATGTATTAAAAACTCATCTAGTAAACTACCAGAAAATTTTCAGAAAGGAAACAGTTGAATTTTCCAGAATTTCGAATTCGGTAATAGCTAGCTTTTGTTTGCAGTGTTAACTTCATGTTGCTTAATAAGTACTGTGAAGAAATATTTTTTTAAAAATCTAGACAGTGATAGGATATAAAGACACTAGCAAAGAGAAACCCTATCCAGAAAGAAACTATATTTATAAATATAGTATATATATCTTATTTGATATCTCAAATAAGATTCATGCTTCTCAAACTTTAACCTTGGGGTCTGGTTAAAATGTAGATTGTCAGTAGGTTTCCAGTAAGGCCTGAGTTTCTGCATATCTAACGAGTTCCAAATGAAGGTCCTCTGCAGGTGCAGACCACACCTGGACACGTAAACCTAGCTGGAGATTTCCTGGTGATTATTTATCCACTAGGGGAAAGATAAAAGAGTATATATTACCAGCAGGGACTATGCTGGAGTGAGGGAGTCACAGATGGTTGCCTCCAACCCAGCTCATATTTTTGTACTTAGTAAGTGGGGAGAGGGAAGCTCTCATAGCATTTGCGGAGACACAGTCATAAACAGAAGTTAGGATCAGTGATGAGAGATTGGTGAAGAACTGGAGATTGTTCTTTTGAAGTTCTGGTTGGTGAATAAGGCTACCAGCAGAGTGATTGCTAACTTGTATTCTCATTGTTTTTAAAAACAACGTGGGGGTGGGGAGAGAGAGTTTGTGTGTATTTTCACCACCAGACTGTCAAGAAAGAACTAGCCCATTCATTTCTTCCTTATTCTAGCTGGGGCGAGCCCAGGCAGTAGGGTACCTGAGGGGAGAGTGTGGTTGGTGGTGGTTGTGGTTGAGGGTGTTTAGGTGAGCTTGGAGAGTATGTGTAGTCTGCTGAGCACATGAAGCATGAAGGCAGAATGCATTCTTTGGAGCAATATGGTCAAAACCAAAGGAGACAACCTATTCCATGTGTGAGGTGACAGCCGGAATAGTCAGGAACTTGCAGCCAAAGGAAGGAGCCAGGTGGGAAGAAGAGCCGGAACAAGGGCACGACTAGAAGGAGGCCCAGACAGTGGCCAAGGGGGTGGGGGCTGAGGCCTCCTTTCAGTATCTAGTATCTTATCCTCTATGGCAGGATAAAGAATCAGATAGTAAATGTTTGCCGCTTTGCAGACTACAGTCTCTAATATAAGAACTTCACTTTGCCCCAAAGCAGCCGTAGACAATATGTAAATGAATGGATGTGGTGGGTATCAATAAAGCTATTTATGCATATTGAAATATGAAGTTCATATACTTTTTTTGTGTCTCAAAATATCCTTCTTTTGATTTTTTAACCACTTAAAAATGTGAGAACCATTCTTAGCTTGCAGGTGGCATGAAGACAGGAGGCAGGGTGGATTTGGTCTACAGCTGGAGTTTGCGGACCTCTGGCTAAGGGGCTGGGTTGGTCTGACGGGATCCCAATGGACAGATCCTTCATTGTAAAACTTTAGAAATTGTAATAATATGGCTTGGCACAAAGTCTAGCACATAAAATATAATTCGTTGCTAAATTAAATGGGAAAGAATGGAAAGATTGGGATTATTCCATATTAGGGACATACCTGCCCCTCTCCCCTAAGGCTATTCTATCTAATATGCAAAGCATGCTGAAATAAATGTATTTCCATTAGTGACAAGACTCTTTTATAGCATATCACAGAGTATTTCATTTATACCATGCTCTCACAGCAGCATTTGTGAGCAGGTAGGACAGGCATTAGCCCTGTTTTACAGGGGAAAAAAACTCATGCCCGCAGAGCCAGTATTACTAACCCAAGGTGACAGTGCTCCTAAAGGTAGGGCCAGGACCCACGTCCAGATCTTCCTCCTGCACAAACTGGTTTTGTTTTCACTTTCCCAAAGGTGGTCCCCCTTCCAAAGGTGGTCCTTTGCAAGAATTGTGTTCTGAAATACCATTTATAAGTCTCTTGGAACATCGAACTTTTTCCTTTAGACGAAGAAAAGTGATTGTGTCCCTAGCTTATCCACAAATGACCATTTTAACTATAATGTAGCAGAACTGTAGTCCTGAAGCTGCAGCATGAGTTTTGAGTCCTGGGGGCTGTGAGGAATAAAGAGTAAGTAAAACTAATTCTCTTGGCCCACGAGTGGCCCTAGACAAAATTCCCAAGTGGTCAGCGATGTCTGTGGCATCCTCTGCCCTCATGGCATCCTCCTTTCCTGTCTCTGGTCATCCAGGGCCCCCAAACTTGACCCAGTTCCTCCTGTAATGCCATCATAGGCCAGTGGCTCCTGTTAGGATCATTGGAGGAGCTCTTAAAAAGCACCAATACCTGTGCTCCACCTGCAGAGATTGGTCAGGAGGTGGTGCCTAGGCATTGATTAGTTTAAAAAGTTTCCCATGTGATTCAACTATGCTGCCACCTTTTAGAATCATTGTGGCTAAACCCGAACCTTCCCTTTGTTGTAGCTGACTTCAGTTACATGTTAGGAAGTCTGCTGATAAAGTGATTTCATATGGTTCTGGTGTCTTCCATATCTGCATCCATTTGATTCCTAAGCCTGGATACCTTGAACTGGTCAATATATTTGTCTTCCCATCTCCATGATCACAGTTGCCCAATGCCAGACTATTGTTTCTGATCTAGAGCAGTACTTCTCACTCTGTCTGTGATGAAGAATCACTTTTCTTTTTTTTAAAACAAATTTCTAATCTGTTACTTTATAAAACAATAAAAACAAATTACTAGGAAAAGGAAATGGAAATATGTACAAAATATATGCCCCAGCTTTTATGATTAGCTTCAATAGACATAAAATTACTCTCATTGCTATGAAAATATTTCAATTTCTGTGCTGATCTCGGGTGGACTAGCAGCGAACAGTTTTTGGTGAGCCAGCCCAGGCCTGGGCTGCTGAGGACTACTGGGCTAGAGTAGATGATTGACTTGCCATTCCATGAATACAGATCTCATTTTTTTCTCATTTTGCCCTAAGTTGTCACTGCATTCTTATATTCCCTGCCTTCAAGACCCAGTGAGAATGTTGTCTTCTGTATGAAGTCTTATGACTACACCTGGATGATTTGGATGATTTCTTTGTTCACCAGTTACCTATATATTTCAGCTACTGTCTTCTGCCATTGTTGGCCTGACTATCTACTCTGAGGAGCCCAGTGCACAATGAGAATGTGGAGCCCTTGTTCAATTATTAAGAATTTTAGGAGGAAGACAGCAGTGTCTGAAATCATATGCAGGGCCTTTTTTTTTTTTTAATTAAATTTTTAAAGGTGTACAATGTGTTTCTTTGATACATTTGTATATTGTAACATGATTGCCATTGTGGTGATATTTATTACATTACATAATTATAGAATAATGATGTTGTCTACATTCATTATACTCTGCATTAGAATTGGATGACTTATTTACTACTCATTGCAAGGGGGCCTTCTGAATGTGAGGCCTTGTACCACTGCATGGGTCACATGCCCATGAAGCTGGCCCTGGCCGTATCTTTGTGCATGCCTTACAACAGCACTCATGATACTAAATTGTAATTTTTGAGTGTGCAGGGAGATGGAGAAGATTCTATATCAGAACTCTTTATAGGTGTCATAACATGTATGATTTGGAGGAACTTGGGTAGAATGGGAGTGAGCTGCCTAATGGCATGAGCAAGTTGCCATTGATTGTCACTAAGTGCCGTTACAAATGGTGGTCCCATTAATAGCAAGGCTCTGGCTGCTTTACAGTGTAGGATATACAAGTTTATGTTTAGCGCTGAAGCACTTGGCATTATAGGTTGAGGAGAAGCTGGCTGCTATGTAGGTAAAGGACCCAGCAGGGAGACAGTGCTGGTGGCAGAGAGGGAGAGAGAGCAGGACGGTACTGGTCCACGGCCTATTAGGAACCAGGCTGCACAGCAGGAGGTGAGCGATGATAGTAATCCAGCATAAAATAATCTTTTGATAAAAATTGGGTAACATCTATGATGTTACTTGATTTGTATCACGCTCTACTAGGTTTATTTAGCAGTGTGTACATGAGCAGGAAACACTAGCGAAGGAGCCTAATCAGGGTGTTTGGGCTCCTGATGCAATTTACAGATGTTGAATTAGGTAAAAAGTAACAAGCGAGGATGACTGGATCATCCCTACAACCCCTTGGACTATTTTAACCGTGATGCCAATATTTTCTTCTATAAAAGATTTGGGACATGTAAAGGGAGAGATGTTATTAGTTGTTCAATCATGGACTTCATTCTACTCACTTTAAGGAGTAGATAATTTAGAGAATAGATGATTTCAACTTTCAGGATTAGCTATCATATCCAATGGCAAGTGAATTTTTCAGTTGTTCAGGTCAAAAATCTTGGAGGCATTCTTGACTCTTCTCTCACAATAATTTATCTTCTTTCAAAATCCAATTTATAATCGAATTACTTCACATTACTTCCACTACTACCAGTGAAGTCCAAGCCAGCAAAATCTCTTGCTTAGATTATTGCAGTATCTTCTAAACTGTCCCACATCTCGACCCTTGCCCTTCCCTCTGCTGTCTTTTTCCAACACAGCAGCCAGAGTAATCCTTTTAACCAGGGACCCTCAACTCCCAGGCCACAGACTGGTACCAATCCGTGGCCTGTTAAGAGCAGCTGGCCAGTGAGCAAAGCTTCATCTGTATTTGCAGCTGCTCCCCAGCTAGCATCACCGCCTCAGCTCCACTTCAGGTCGTCAGGCATTAGATTCTTATAGGAGCACCAGTCCCTGGTGCCATAAAGATTGGCGACTGCTGAATAGGGTGTGTGAGGTGCATGTGCCCGGTCCCTCCATGACATCCACTTTAGTCCCCATGACTGGCAAAGCTTTGTGAAGGGGCTGCCCCTTTGAAGGGCACAGAAAATTATTGAATCCAGAATCAACAAAAGTGCTCTCAGCCCACTTTTGATTCACGCATGTCTGTTTCTTCTAAGAAACGACAGTCCCCAGTCAGGGTGTATCAGTACTGACTGAATGGATCAAGCTGGGCCTTTACTGGGATGCATGTCCGAGTACTACCATTTTAGCCAGTGTTACAAAATGAATGGAAAGACCAGAAGCAGTTTAGGGAGTCTTTCAATGCAGACGAACCCTGCTGGACAAGATGCCCTCTAGTTTCAGGAACTGTAACAAGTGGGTGCAGAAACGACACCAACTAAAATTTCCTTTTGCACCAGACTCATTCCCACTGTTGTTTTCTGTCTCCAAGTTTCCTAAATTTCCTGGCTGGAAACTGTGGCTCCTCCAGCTTCTCTTGCTGGCTTTCTTAAGGCCTTCAGGAGACTAGAGCACTGAATCATAGGGACCAATTTAAGAGGGCTCCCCTTGGCCAACCCAAGACATGTCAAGAGGTGCTTTTCCAGGGACTAAAACTTTCCAAAGCCTCCCCAGGTGGGGCTCTCTCTGTCACGTGGGGGTGATCATGGCCAACACGACACAATCTTTAGATAATAATTAAGACCCGGAAATTTGGTCAATGAACAGATGCTGTTTCTAACCCAGATACCTCTTTCCAGATATCTGCACCTCGAGCCAGGCAGCTGTGACCATGAGGTGGTTCAGAGGTACTATTTAAAGTAGTTGCTGCTTTGATGTTTAGTCAGATGGCCTAGGAGAGCTGGTCATCGTAGGAACCTGTGTGCTGCCCCTGCTCCCAGGTCCCCCTGAGTCCCAGGCACCAGAAGGCAGCTTCTCAGCCCACTGACAACGCCCTTCCCATGCAGTGTGTGCCCTCCTTGTCCTCTCTCCTGTTCGCACACAGCGTCTGCACTGAATGTTGTGTTTGTCTCCTTCCCAACGGCCCCTCAGCTCGCTCTTCCCTTGCAGCAGGGCCAGATGAGTCAGTGTTGCTGAAGAAAGGCTTGGCTATGTCAGAGGCGGGCAGCCTTTTCTAAAACACCCTGGAAGCGGGCCCTCCTTAGAAAGAAATGCCGAGGGCCTGCGAAGGAGGAGAGGAATTCCGCCCGTCTCTTCCCGTGCCGCTGCTCACTGCTGAAGGCGAGCTTCGAGGCTTCCCGGCTGTCTTTGCTTTTTGTAGGTTGGACTGGCGCGGTCTGGTCTCTCCTTGGCTAAGACACCGGCAGTCGGGGCTGCACACCAAAGGCCAGAACTTTATGCTGGAGGACTCCACCTTTTGGATCCTTGGGGGCTCCGTGCACTATTTCCGTGTACCCAGGGCATACTGGAGGGACCGCTTGCTGAAGATGAAAGCCTGCGGCTTGAACACCCTCACAACGTGAGTGTTGCTCTACCCTTGCCACCAAGCCTTGTTTCCCCCGTGGTGCTCCTCGAGTCTGCATCTGGGCCTCGGCGTGGGTGCCCAGCTCGCGGGTCCCCAGCATGCCGCAATGAGTGAGCCCTGGTAGCTCCTAAATCTGAGCAGCCTCTGACAGGAAAGACAGTTTCCGTTCTTCCTGATACCTGCCTTGCTCTCTCTTAGTGGGGCTAGGGATGGGAAATGAATATAAGGTCTGGGGACCAGGAAGAGCAATGGTGTACAAAGAAAGAGAGTGGAGAAGGGGACTGTAGATGTAGGAAAGGACGGAATTATCATTAAGTAGTTTTTTTTTAACAAGAGCTCCATCCCCAATTTATACAGCAAATGAGTTTGGTCTTCTTCAAAATAGCTACCTTGAAAACTGTCTGTCAACAGTTTTCAGCACTGTTTTCTTAGAATTATCTTCAGAATGCTGTGGTTTTCATTCTAGCACCTCACACAGTGATGGGCACATGATAGGCACTTAATAAAGTGTTGAATGTGTAAATCGGTTAAAAAAATAGGCTCCATCATGGAAAAGTCTTGATCTTTTCGTGGATTTATTTTTCAAAACTGCCAACAGATATTTGGGTCCAAATCTAGGAAATCAAGAGGGTTATTAGGCTGTATTATTCTATTTGTAGGCAAAAATGGGATTACAAATCAAAGACATGGATTTTCTTGTGTGGCTTCTGAACTGGTTTGAAAACAGTTTCTAAAAAGAGTTACAGGAATATTCTGAGCTGTGACAGCATAGATGAACCAAACGGGTGTAGTTTTCCAGAAAGACTCCTTCAAAGGATCCATTTATTTGCATATGTAAGTTCTGACCTGGGGGGTACATTCACTGGGTATAGGAATCTGAAGTTTGTAGAAATACTGTAAGACAACTGTTTTGCCTTATAAAAGCAGGATAACCTGTATTTTGCTTAAATACGGAACTCGAGTCTAAACTGGAAGCAAGCAAACCTCTCCTACCACTCCACCCACGCACATTCTTTGCAGTCGGGGAGGGCTCTACTAGAAGCCAGAGGTGAGTGGGGGTCCAGGAGAGGAGCAGCTGTCGTTAAGACAATGCACCTAGGAATTATATCTTCAACCATCATAAGGGTTTTAGGGATAAAGAAGGTAATCTGGTAGGTGAAGTGGAATAAATGAAAAGGTCGTGACTTTAATTATCTTTCCTATTACAGCTATGTTCCCTGGAACCTCCATGAGCCACAAAGAGGCGCATTTGACTTTTCTGGGAACCTGGACTTGGAGTACGTGCTGTTGATGTTTCTGCGACCTGGCTGGGGCTGGGGAGGCAGGAAGGGGACTGCCTGAGGTTGATTAGAGAGCATAGTGGCATCTCAGCAATGCTTGGAAAATGAGAGGGAGATGGGGGTTTTGGAGCCTTGTTCTCAGGACACTATGACAGGCTCTGCATCCGGGAACCGGACGCTCTCCAGCCATGAACCTGTTACTCCCAGATGTCCGGGCCTGCCTCCTCCTAGCCCAGGCCCCCAGAGGTGCCTGATCCCGAGTGTCAGCCCTGCTCTGCAGTAGGTCCAGCCACCCAGGCTGGGACACAGGTTGCCCTTTGAGGGTGGCAAGGCCATTGGGGTCAGGCACACTGTTAGGACCCTGTCCCCTTCCTCCTCATGACCCCAGTAGGGCTGTGTAGACAGTCTTAGCCCGGGAGCCGGTGAGAACCCAGCTCCCAGGGCCTCTGGCCTATGACCTGGTGTAGGATTCCCTGCTTTGCTGGGGGTGGGGGCTCGGCCTCCCCTTTACTCACTCCAGTTTCTGGTTGAGAGAGGAAGACAGGCGAGTAGAGGGCCAGGCAGCTCTGCCACCCAGCAATACGTGCTTGGCTCATCTCCACCCTTTGCTTGGAATGTCCTGAGAGCTGCTGACATTGACCTCCCTAGGGCCTTTGTCCTGATGGCTGCAGAGATTGGGCTGTGGGTGATTCTGCGTCCAGGTCCCTACATCTGCAGTGAGATCGACCTCGGGGGCTTGCCCAGGTGAGCGGGGCTGTGAGGGGCACCAGCCACAACCTGAGTTGTCCTGTATGCTTATACAAATCACAAATGTAAGTTTAATTTTGCTCTTAATGTATATTTTTCCATTCTGAAGTTCCTTTTCAGAATAAGTAGCACCCAAAGGAGTCATTTTAAATGATGTCACAATTATTGTCCTTGTCAAAGTCCATGTGGTTTTTATGTGGCAAGCAGCAGCAGCAGCAGCAGGACTAGCTATCCCCAGGCCATTCACTTCATCAGGGCTCTGCTGTGAGTTGGACCCTCAGTCAGGTCATTTATATGCTCTAAACTTCATTTTCTTGTCTACAGAATTGGAAAAATCAAACCTGCCTGTCTGTTTCTTGGGGATGTACCAGAATTTATTTTTTTTTAAAGTCCAAGTGTTTTGATAAAGTATAAGAGCAACAAATTATTATTTTTGTTTTATTTTTTACCTTCTAATCTCAGGCCCTGATGAATTATCTTAGGATGAATAGTCTCCATGAGGTCAGTGCTCTGCTGTGTGGTTAGAGTAGAAATCTGGACGAGGAATCTGGACAAGAATCACATTTATTCTTCATTCTCAGCATTATTGCCATTAATTTCCAAAAAATCATTTTCTTGTTAATAGGCATAATCTCTCCCAACCTCGCTATGTTTCAGATGGTGGGATCCACCCTACCCCTACCCTTTGTCACCCCAAGGGGAAGGAAGGCTGATCCTGTTTGCTGTGCTGTTTCCTTTGGGAACAGCTTCTCCCTGCAGTGCAACCACCATCCTCGGCCTTGTTTTCTTTCTTATTTCCAGCTCAACCCAGCCCTGCCCCAGGGACACAGGCAGGCTCTGTCTCCGACTCCTCCACTACCCAGGATCACTTCTTCGTTGCTGTGCCATTCGGCTTGGCAAGAATGCCCTCAACAAGGCTGTGAACACGGCCAGAGTGGCCTCCCCCACACCTGGGGATTAGAAATCTGTGTGTCAGCGATGTCCTTGGGCTCAGCCAGAGCCGGCACAGGAGGAGGACAGGATTTAAGTCTTAGGTCAGAAGCAGCAGGGAGCTTCAGCACTCAGCTCTCGCTGTACAGCTCCTGTGCCTTTGGGCCCTGGTTGCACATGGGGTGCCTGAGTGGGGACCACTAGAGAACAGGCAGAATCCCAAAGGGAATGAGAAACTAGACCTGTTCTATGTGAGATGGAACATGGAGGTGTCAGTGTAGAGGATACTCCTCTCTCCCCGTTCATTTTTACGTAACATAAGTTGATAATTTTCTGACACTGTTTAGGCCCTCTAAATTACAATGAATGAGCATCAGAGCCTTTCATAAGAAAAGGTAAGTGTTTACTCAGAATTTCAAGTTAGATGAAAAAATTCCTTGACTACAGCTCTGGAATTAATGCTCCCTGTTCATCTGGGGAATGTGATCACAGCAGACAGGTTGTAGGAAGAATTAATCTTCTTGCTCACCTGCTCCTCCCGTTAGCTGAGCTCTGAATAGCTGATGCAAATGATGCAAATGAGTCGACCAGGTCAGCACAGGGGAGCAGCTGGACCAGAGCAGCCAGAAGCAGGATTAGCCTCTCATAGCCTCCATTTCAGGCTTATTTTTTGGGGTGACACTGGAAGGTGTGTCTGTGTCCTTCTCCAGTCCCAGTGATGCCTAATGCCTTTGGCTTCACCCTTTGTAATGAGATTGTGGAGTAAATGCTTGAAAATTGGGTCTTGCGTCCAATGAAAAGCTTTTCTCACTCTGACTGGCAGCCAGACCTATAGCCATTAGGCTGGACATAAATTTGCACTAGGGCTGGTATCTTCTGGTAGGGAAGCAATGCTAAATGCAGGACTGGAGCTGGGCTGTGTGTGCTCCTGAATCAGTTGGAATAATCTCCTACCTTCCTGGCTGAATGAGGGTGGCATGGGGTGGGAATGGTCTCCGGACTCATTCTTGAGCCTTTTGATGCTGCTTCCTTTTCACTCCACCATCCCCTCGCCCAGAGCAAACCCACAGTGGAATTAATTACCACCGCCCCCCTTTTTTATTCAAGCTGGTTACTCCGAGACTCTGGCATGAGGCTGAGAACAACTTACAAGGGCTTCACCGAAGCAGTGGACCTTTATTTTGACCACCTGATGTCCAGGGTGGTGCCCCTGCAGGTAAAAGCAAGCAGACTCTGCTTTGATCTTCACCTCTCTTCCAAAAGGTAGGAAATAGTCCTAGGTTAGCTATCAGAACAAGGGACTCACAGTTCCTTTCAACACAGGAAGACAGTTTTTTCCACTGCCTGAGGCCTGTGATTGGAGAGGCTGGCAGTGGTTGTCCTTTTAAAGATCTGTCTATTCAGTGTTATCTTAGGTGGCACAGTGCTGAAAGGATAGACAGGTGTAAGGGCTTACACAGCTCCATACAGTGCCAGAGCTGCAACGCTGGATGCCTTGATAACTGAAAATCCCTATAGCGTCCCAATATCGCAGTGGCTCAGTTCTACATATAGAGGAGCATATATGGAGAGGCCCTTGCCTGGAAGACAGCAGGACTTTTTGTAATTATAAAAATACAATGGATAACTTTTCCGGGTACATCCTTCTCCTACCAAAAAGGTGCTGCATGGTACACATTTATTATTGAAAACATATGCGTTAACATGATTTTTGAGGAGAAAGTCTCTTAACATTACAGGTAATAATTGGAAGCAGTAAAAAATCAGGACTGTGAATGACCCAATTGCTTATGTGAAAACAATGACACTGATTAATACATCGACAAATTAATATATCAATAAAAAGTTAGTACATCAGTAAAAATTGCTCGAGTCAATGGTTTTGAATAAACAGCAAACAGATCAAAGGAACTGTTTGATCATTTGTAAGGTAGACAAAACAGAGGAACACGGTTAAATCTGAATTTTAGATAAACAAGGAGTATATTGCATGGGGGTATATTTACATTAAAAAATATTAATTGTTTATATAAAAAATTATTAACTATAAATTCAAGTATAACTGGGTGTCTTATTTTTTTATTTACTAAATCTGGCAGTCCCAATCATGAAAGAAGCTAGGAAATTATAAGCCCAGATTTTTGCAAGGAAGGTGGGATTACAGAGATGAGTCAGCAGGTTTGGTAGTGGGGGAAGTAGAGAAAGTCATGCCAATAATATGGCTCAGAAGCATTATTAAAAAGAGAAGTGCCATACCAAACCTATTACAATTTTTTTTTCTGGATATAACATAATTATTTTATTTTTTATTGTGGTAAAATATGCATAACACAAAATTTAATGTTTTAATGATTTTTAACTGTACAATTCAGTGTCATTAAGTACCATTCACATTGTGCAAACTTCACCACTGTCCAACTCCAGAAAATTTTCATCTTCCCAAACTGAAACTCTTTCTCCCTTAAACACTAACTTCCTATGTCCCTTCTCCGTAGCCACTGGCAACCACCACTTTACTTTCTGTCTCTATGAATTTGACTACTCTAGGGACCTCATATAAGAGTTTGTGAAGGATTGGTGTAAATCTCTTTACTAATTATAGATTGATTCAGGTTTTTTATTTCTTCATAATTCAGTCTTGGCATGTTGTATATTTCTAGAATTCGTCTATTTCTCTCTTATAATCCTTTTTATGCTTATAAAATTAGTACCAACATATTTTGTTTCTGATTTTTAGTTATTTGAATCTTTTCTCTTTTTAGTTAATCTAATTAAAGGTTGATCTTTTCAAAGAACCAACTCTTGGTTTTGTCGATTTTTCTCTTGTTTTTCTATTCTCTGTTTTAATCTCTGATCTTTATTATTTCCTTCCTTCTGCTACCTTTGAGTTTAGTTTATCTCTCTTTAAGGTGAAAAGTTAGGTTTTTGACTTGAGACCTTCTTTTTTAATGTGTTTGCAGTTATAAATTTTCTTCTAACTACTGCTTTCTATGCATCTGATAAGTTTGTTATGTTGTGTTTTCATTTTCATTTGTCTCAAGATATTTTCTAATTTCCCATGAGCCACTGGTTGTTTAAGAGGGTGTTGTTTAATTTCTACATATTTGTGAATCTTCCTGTTTTCTTTCTGCTCTTGGCTTCTAGTTTTATTCTATTGTAATTGGAAAAGATACTTTTTGTGATTTTAGTCTTTTAAAATTTATTAAAACTTGTATTGTGGCCCAATACATGGCCTATCCTGGAGAATATCCCATATGCCCTTGAGAAAAATGTGTTTGTGCTGTTGCCAGGTAGAGTGCTCTAAAATAGTCGTTAGGTCTAATTGGTCTATAGTGTTATTTGAGTCTTGCATATCCTTATTGAACTGTTGTCTGGTTGTCCTATCTATTATTGAAAATGGGGTGTTGAAGTCTCCTACTCTTATTATAGAGCTGTCTTTTTCCTCTTCAGTTCTGTTAGTATTTGCTTCATATATTTTGGAGCTCTGATGTTTGGTGCATATATGTTTATAATTATTATATCTTTTAAATTGACCCTTTAATCATTTATATATATACATACAATTATGTAGATGTATATATATACATGTATACATATATATATATATGTAGAAATATAATATCGTATAATACCCTTTGTTGTCTCTTCTAACAGTTTTGGACTTAAAGTGTCCCTGCTCCCTTTTGTTTGCTATTTACACAGAATGTCTTTTTCCATCCTTTCGTGTTCAACCAATGTGTGTGTCCTTAGATCTAAAGTGAATGTCTTGTAGATAGCATATAGTTGTATATTGTTTTTTATTCATTCTGCAAATATATATCTTTTAGTTGGGGAATTTAATATATTTACATTTAAAGTAATTACTGGTAGGGAAACACTTTTGCCATTTTGTTATTTGTTTTTCTATATGTCTTACAGTTTTTTTTCTCTTTTATCACTTCCATTAATGTCTTTCTTTCTTTGTATTTAGTTTATTTCTTATAGTGACAAGTTTTGATTCCCTTTTCATTTCCAATTGTGTATTTTCTATAGATATTTTAATTGTGGTTACCATGGGTATTGTATATACTGTCCTAAAGTTATGACATTCTGTCTTATTTTGATACCAATTTAACCTCAGTCACATACAAAAACTCTACTCCTTTACAGCACTGCCTCCCTTTATGTTATTGACGTCACAGATTACATGCATATATATTGTGTATCGATGCATATAGATTCGTAATCATTTTTTTGCATTGTCTTTTAACTTCTGTAAAAATAAGAAGTGGAATTATACACTAAAATTAAAATAATATTGGTTTTTACATTTTTTTCATGTATTTACCTTTACCAGAGGACTTTATATTTTCATATGGTTCAAGTTACTGTCTAGCATCTTTTCATTCAACTTGAGGGACTCCATGTAGCATTTATTTTAAGACAAGTCTACTGGTAATGAAATCCCTGAGCTTTTGTCTGAGAATATCTCAGTTTCTTCCTCATTTTTGAAGGATGATTTTGCTGCATATAGTATTCTCAGTTGATTGTTTTTTTCCTTTGAGCATGTTGAATATATCATCCCACTGCCTCTGTATTGCAAGGTTTCTGCTGAGATATCTGCTGATAGTTTAATTGAGGAATCCTTTGTACATGTCAAGTTGCTTTTCTCTTGCTCCTTTTGAGAATCTCTTTGACTTTGGCTTTGGCAATTTGACTGTAATATGTCTTGATGTGAGTCTCTTGGCTAATGCTACTTGGATTTTATTGAAGCTTTTTGAATTTTTATATTCATGTTTCCTCAAGTTTGGGAGGTTTTCAGCCATTATTTCTTCAAGTAATCCCTCTACCCTTTTCTTTCTTCTCCTTTTGGAAGTAGATAATGAGTATATTTATTTGCTTACTTAAGTTGCATGAGTCCCTTAGTCTTTGTTCATGTTTCTTCATTCTTTTTTTTGTTTCACTCCTCAGACTCAATAATTTAAAATGACCCGTCTTCAAGTTTGCCTATTCTTTTTTATGCCTATTTGAATCTTCTGTTGAACTCCTATGGTGAATTTTTCTATTTAGATATTATATTTTTCAGTTTCAGAAATTCTGTTTTTTTTATAGTTTCTATCACATTATTAATATTCTCATTTTGTTCATATCTACTTTTCCTAACTTCTTTGTTCATGATTTTTCTTTAGCTCTCTGAGCATATTTATGACAATTGTTTTATAATCATTGCCTAGTAGGTCCAGAGTGTGTGTTTCTTTAGAGGTGGTGGTGGGTCACAACATGTGAAAACTTCAGGGGGATTACAGACCCATGGATAACTGAGGGCAAGGTATTACAGGCAGAGGAATATGATAGAACATCTAAAGCCACAAGAAGAGTCTGGGATGAGACTCTGGGAAACTGAGACATGTAAAAGCAGTCAATGGCAGTTAAAAAAAATGCACACACACAGTCCAGACAGGACACATGCCCAGAATATATCTGAGATCTTATGCCTTCACCCTGGGCTGATCTCAAGACTCGGGAGCCTGCTAGATAATGACTGTGTTCCTCTCAAGTCTGCAAAGACTGGGAAAGGATTGTTTTTTCAGATGCCCAATTTTCAACCACCACCACCACCACCACCACCACCACCACCACCACCACCACCAACAACAACAACAGTACAAGGCATACAAGAAAGAGGGAAACATGGCTCATTCAGAGGAACGAAATAAATTTCTAGAAATAGTTTCTAAAGAAACACACACACACCTGAGGTTCAATTTTTTTTTTTTAATGCCAACAGCCCCTGGTATTCCTAGGTGGTCTCAAAGATAGGCCCTGAGGTTCAAAGTTTGAGAACACTTCCTGTCTAAGCTCTAAGTCAGATGAGACAGAAACTAGTCTTATTATTAGCCCACAGATAGCCCAGAACATTGTAAACAAGTTTCATTTTGCTTCTTCTGTTTTGAGGGAGGGAACTGGTATTTGGGATGTTTTTTTCTGACTGTGCCACACTATGCCAGGGAGGGAGCAGGGCAAGGGCAAGCAAAACACCATGAAATTTCCTACCATTTTGAATGTATTGTTTTCTTGATTGGGGGCTTACATGTTTGTTTAAATATTTGACTAGCTTCCAGAGCTCCTATAAAGTTGTTTTAGTCAGTGCATATTTGTCCATAGGGAAATATGGGCCTGGAGCTTCCCACTCTGTTTTTTTGACATTATTCTCAATTATATACCAAACCTTTTGAGACTTTTGCTTTCAAATGGGATGTTTTGCTAGTAATTGGTGATAAATATGGGGGAAATTAGATAATACAGTTCTCACTACAAACTCAGATTCTGATTGTTTCTCTTTTCGCAAGTACAAGTATGGAGGACCCATCATTGCTGTGCAGGTGGAGAATGAGTATGGTTCCTATAACAAAGACCCTGCCTATATGCCTTATATCAAGAAAGTAAGTATTAGCTTGATTTATTTCTTCATATTCCTTCCTCTGGAATGTATTATGGGTTATGGTGTCACATGTGGGTCTAATACTTTTCTCATACTAATACCACATCTATCAATACTATTTATTAATTAGTGAATTCTTTCTTCATACTTTTATTTCAACAAGGTTGTCACTTATTTGTCCTGTGTTGATTGAGTTTAATTTAGGGTGGTAGTACATACATGGTGTTGCAGGGGCTGAGAATAAAGAAATTGACTTAATTAAGCGGTGATGGTTAGAGAAGTCTTCTTAGACTTCTTAGACTTCTCCTGCGGCTTTTGTTGTCCTGCAAATTAGGGCCCCTCTGCTCCTTCCTCACCAGCAGCTGGGATCAGACATTAGTTTTATTCATCTACTGGGTTATCCCTCTGCCTCTAATTTTCAAAAGAATTGGGTTGAAATAAGCAGTCTTATAATATGCAGGGAAATGATAGGCAAATCATACTTGCTGGCATTTCTGATCCCAAATTGCCCACAGTCCCAGAGCAGAACCTTTAAAGGTGGACAGACTCTGGGTTGAGGTCCATACTTTCTCATTGGCTCTGTGCCCGTAACATTTTATCCAACCCCTCTGAGGCTCTGTGTCTGTACAGTTCAGATACTAACTGTGAAGACTGACGAGGACAGTCTATGTAAAGTACTTATCAGAAGGCCTGGATGACTGTAAATGTACCATAGCATTAGCAGTTGTTCTGAGTGGGAAAATGGTTATTGCCTCTCAGCACAGTCTGTTTCTTCCACTTCTTCATTATTTGATTTACAACATTCAAGGAGCACTTCCTGTTCTACTGGGCATGCACAGCATACCATGGGCATGTGACTGCGGCATGGTTGGTTGGTGACCAGATCCCATCCTGCCCAGTGTA
>NW_006431288.1:4241067-4255996 GCF_000325575.1 Pteropus alecto
GGGATCTTTGCTTCTGGTAAAGGTGAAGGGGGAGGTGTGGGCTGTCCCTGAGGGCCCATTCTTGGGTCCTTGTGGTTTGTTGCTGGGTGACAGTGTGACAGCCTCTGAGTAGCCCTCTTAGCATAGCAGCAAAACTGGACACCTTGCCAGATAGGGAGCAGACAAGAGCTGCCGGAGCCTGACATCCCTGCCCCTGCCACGGCTGGACTTCCAGCTTATGGGAGCTTTGTTGAACATAGGATGCACAGAATATTTCTTCAGAGAAATAAATGCTTCATTTGAATCCCCCACGCTTTCTCTTTTGGCTGCCTCATTCCCAGCTGTGCAACAGAGCAGAAGCTCTGAGGACTGATACAATTTGACTACTCTTATTTCTCCCCACAGGCCTTGGAGGACCGAGGAATTGTGGAGCTGCTCTTAACTTCAGATAACAAGGATGGCCTGAGCAAGGGGTTTGTCCATGGAGGTACCTACATGGAGGCCATGTGTGGGGGTTGGGGGCATTGATGGAAGTACCTGGATGGGAGTCATGCAGAGTGGGGGACAGCACCCTGGCTTGGATGTGCATGCTCCCCCCAATGGCCTGAGTCACAAGCAGAGCTGTCCAGATGCCTGTCCTCCCTTTTGCATGGCACTAGGCCCTGAATCTCTGGGCTGCAGAAGATTGGAGCCTCCACGTCAGAGACAGACTTGCTATAGACAGCTCTGTAGCTGGTCTCTCATTTCTGCTGTCCACTCACACTGGCAGTGCTCTGCAGGTTGCAAGACGCAGGGAACGTGAGTTGGGCATCTGAGGTCTCTTAATGTCTCCAAGGAGGGCTGAGCTGATGAAACATTGGGCAGACTGTGAGGATGGCTTACTCTAGTTCTGCCAGAATTATAGAGATGACTGACCCTCTCTGGGGTCCATGTAGCCCCTGCAGTGACAGAGAGTTGGCCTGGCAATGAATGTACAGTAAATAACTATAGCAGCTCTTCGTCCACCAGCATCGTGTTTCTCCTCTGCCTCTCTGTTAGTGTAGATGCACGTGCCAGGCTTCTGTTTCAGGCCAGCCACTTCACACTGAGCTCTTCTCCTCACAGTGAGTCTTCCTTTAAGCATCCATTTGAAATTGCAACTCTTCCTGGAGCTCTGCCTTCTAACATTCAGGGTAGTTTGTTTTATTTACCTTTCTCACTGCAGCAGTAAGCTCTCTGGGGCTTGGGTCCTGTCTGTCTTGTTCATCTGTGCTCCTGTGCCTGGACACTCTTTGTGCATGAAGGAATGGCTGGTGGATGAAGGGCCCTCCTGTCCACTGCCAGTCCTTCTTGCGGGCTCCTACAACCATGCTGACCTCTGCCGCATCCCACACAACACTTTATTGTTCCTTCTTTATTGCCCTTCACTGGCTTGAATGCTTGAAGAGAGGGACTTGCATCTCTAGGCCAGTGCCTGGTGTGCAGCTGGCACTCAGGGAGTGACTGTTGGATGAATGAGTGGAGAGGGCTCTGGTCTATAAGCTGGATGGATTCTTCAAGCACCCAGACACGAAGTGTCTCCTGATGAGGATCAGCAGCCATTCCTGTCATTGCCACACGATGGCGCTGTCCACCCGTGAGTGCTTCCAATGCCTCCTGCTCTCAGGCATCTGGTCTGGAGCAGGGAGGCAAGACCCCTGGAGGCTGGTGCAGGTTTTCAGCGCGCTGGCATTCTGCAGAGGAAAGCCTTGAGTGGATTCTCAGAGACTCTATGCCCCCTCCACCCCCCAGAATGATTTTCTTTCCGTCAATTAAAAATGTAATTAAAATAACACATTGACAAGTTCTAAAAGTCAAATCATAGAAACGCTTATCAAGAAATACTGTGTAGCTTCCCTCCTCTCACTCCATAGAGACGACCATTTTGAACTCTAACCTTTCTTCAGGCATTTCCTTCAAAATTCCCAATAATATACATATAGAACTCTGTAGTTATTGATTTAAAAGGCTACCTACTGACCTGTTGTTCTGGTTGAGGATCTAGTTCTCTGCACCACCTCAGCCCTCCAGGTCTTTCCAGGTGGTGTAGCCACTTCCCGCTTCTGAGTGACATCGATAGTCAGTGCATGCTTGACCGACAGTGATGTCCTCAGACAGGCCTCGCACTGCCTCCAATAGCCTGCGCAGCATTTGTGAATTGGCTCGCTTTCCGTGTGCTTCATTGTCACTTTCTGTGTATTATCCCATTTGTTTTTCTTTTATTTTCAATCTCTCTTTTCTTTCCACCCTTCCCACTTTCTCTTTTAAACAAACACTTTACCAGAGATCTTCCACACTCCTATCACCAGTGTTTTTCAAAGGACTGTGCCTGTCAGACTCTCTTCAAGTCTGATCGCGCTGTAGGCAGCCTCTGCATAGCTTACCTGAGGCCGGCCTCTGTGTCTCCTGTTGAACTCGTTTCCTGGAACTTCGAAGGCATTGCTCCATTATCTTCCAACATCCACTGTTGTTGCTGAAACACAAGCACATTCTCGTTCCAGACCCTTTTATGTGTTCTTTTTATTTTTTCCTTCTCTTATTTCTAGAAATTTTTAGAATTTTCCTTTTATCCTTGATATTCTAGTATTTCATAGTGCTGTTCTTTGGTGTGAGACTTCCTCCTTTTCATGGCACTTCTGGGGTTTTTTTGCACTGGAACAGTTATGGTTATCAATGGTGGGACATTCAGTTGTTGCATATGCTCCCTCCTCTTTCTTCTGATCTTTGGTCATTCCTGTTATTTGTGGATTGGACTCTCAGAGTGATTCTAAGTTGCTTATCTTTTTAATTTTTTCTCTCTTTGCCCTTTAGTTCTGCTTTCTGGGTGACTTCCTCAACTCTTACCTTCTAGTTCTTTTTTTTCTTGAGTATATATTTTTTCGCATAGCATACTTTTGAAATGGATACTATCTTCTCTCTCTGAGGATATTTTTCTTTTTTTTTTTTTTTTAACATTTATCTGTTCTGCTTAGTCTTCCATATGAGGAGTTTCACTCAATCGCCTGGCTCTTGACTGAGCCATTTAAGGAAGAGGCACTAGCAGGCCACTTGGGAACTAAGTGCTAGGAGAGGCTGGTGACGAGTGTGCTGCTCTGTGGGGTGACGGGGCTGTAGTCGGCTGTTTCAATGAGGGAAGCCCAAATGTCGGTGTTTGGAGATACTGTCTTTAATCCAATCAAATGTTTCCAGAGAAGGATCCTGTGGTTTATTGCTACAGGGAGCTGGCGGGGGGAATGGGAGGGGGGAATGTTCAGATTGTACTTATTCTCCCTGTTAGTCTCTCACCCACATTTTGCTATGCCTGATCCCTCAAAACCTGGAGATGTCAGCTTTCCCAGAGAGTATGGTCCCCCGAGGGGATGGCCCCTGGCAAGAAGGAGGTTTGATGAACGTGTGAGGTTTGATGAATGTGAGGTATCCTACCCTGCACAGTGCCTCTGATGTGAGGCAGGGACCGGTCATAACTTCTTCCATTTTCCTGGGCCATTTACCAACCCACTGCCCATTTTCACTCTCCCAATATTTTATTAAAACCATCTCTGTTATTTGTCCTCTCCAGTTCTTGTTTCTTATGGCCTTCTACCTTTTCATTTCTTTATTTTTATTTTTGTGGTTTCTCAGGAAGGATACGAATAGATGCTATGTTCAATTAGCCATGCTAATCTCGTTGATGTCTGAGATTTCTACCCAGTCAGTTTCAGGGAGCCCTTCTGTCTTCAAAGAGTTTCCACTTTAGATGAGAAGGAGTCTGGATGTCGAGTCTTACTCAGGGGGTTTCTGGAGGACAGTGACATCACAGGATAGCAGATTGGTGTCAGATGGGTCTGGGGTTGTAGTCTTGCTCTGCCGCTTAGCTGTTGTGTACCTTTGAGGCAAGTTAACCTCTGGAGCTTCAGCTCTTGCTTGTTTTTAATCACTGGTAAGCAGGGGCTGTGTCTGACAAGAGAGTGTCAGGGTGGCCAGCTGGACAGGCCGGCTCCATCTCTGTCATGTCTTTCCAGGCTCAGTAGAACTAAAGCCATGGCCAGTGTGTGTCAGGCCCACTGCCCGGCAGACAGCAGCAGTGAAGGAGCCTCAGAGCCGAGTTCTGCAGCTGGGGTGGGCCAGGGATCCCGACGATAGGCCACACATAGCACATCTTTTTCAGGCATACCTTTCATTAATGCACGGCCATTTAAATATCATTTTAAATAAAAAAATAATGAATACATTATGGCATGGAATAGAAAATTAGCCCTCATAGAAGAAATAAAAGGAGAATCTTCATTTAGTTCATTACCCTGTACTAGATGCTTGAGGTACAAAGTAAAGTTCAGACTCTAGGCTCCTACAAAAGAATAATTAACTGAAATGCACACTCTGGTTGTAAAAATTACATTAATCAAGAACAGATGCTTAGTGACTGTACTGTAAGGTCTGTGCTGAGTGGTGGAATTACCAAGATGAACAAGATAAATCTGACATCAGAGGAACTAAACTCTAATTGGAGGTGGGAAACAATGTCAAGATTAGTTAATTTATTTTACTGGTGAATTAAGAAAGGTCTGGGGTAATTCAGAAAGTCTTTCTGGCTTTAAGACAATACCTGTTTCTCCTTTCTCCTTTCCATTCACAGTGCTGGCCACCATCAACTTACAGTCGCAAGAGGAGCTGCATTTACTAACCACCTTTCTCTTAAGTGTTCAGGTAAGTATGGCCCAGGGGAAGCTGCCCGACTTGCTGATCCTGAGTATAGGAATTCCTAGACTTAAGCCGAGCCTCTTTGTCAGGGAGTCAGCTGTTCCTTGAAGTGCCTGCAACTGTGTTCAGGGTTCCCACGTGGGGAGGGGGACCCTGGGCTCTGTCAGCCTTTCTGCTCAGAGCCTTCCTTTCACACTGCGAATCCCAACCCTATGCACTGTGTTGCTATGCCCCGGCAAAGGGGATAGTATAGGAATTGCTCTGAGACGTTGTTGTGTGGGCGCACAAATGTGCTTTCGCCTCTGAAGAAGGGGGTTCCTTTTTGAAGCTCTAGGCTTGGTACGCTCATAGTGGCCTCTGGACTAGAATTTTGTGGATTCACTTAGCCCCTGACTGTTCAATTTGGGCCCTAAGGACTAAGAAGAGAAACACTTCCCTGTCCTTTACTGTATGCATCTGACCTTAACCTGTAAGGCCCTTCTGGACCTAGAAAGATTATTGTCACCACCAAGACAGGAAGCCTGGTTCCTTCCAGGTCAGGAGAAAGGAGTTTCTGGATATATCTCAATATCCATCAGATGGGTGGGAATTTACAGTTAAATCCTATTCTGATTGATTTCTTTTGAGTTTATGTGTCTCTACTGAGTAGATGTGATCTGGCCAAGGCAGCTGTGGCCCATTCACAGAATTGAGAGGCCCAATCTCTCACCTTGTGCTACTGAAGGGTGTGAGTGTCCCAAACTGCCACTGCCACTGGATGTACACATGATCCCTTGGACTAGAGTGGAGCTGTTGGAGTGTTTGTGTCCCCAGTGAATACACACCTGTAGAGATGCTGGGTTTGTTCCGTATCCCAGCTGTGTTTCTTAGAGCAGAGGTAGTGATCTAAGGCACAGCCATATGAAATCACTATGGCAGTTTGAAGTCATGTAGGATGAAGGCCACCCATGTATGTGATATAACTACTCCTGGAGTTTAGAGGGACAAGCAGAATGGTTAGGGATGGTGCCCAGGATGAGATGAGACCTGACCCCAGGCAGACTTAGCTAGGCAGATCAGGGGAGAGACAAAGGATACAGGTTCAGCCCCTTTCTCCTTTCCTTTCTTCCTCCAATACTGAGCGCTTGTTCTCTGCCTGAAGTGGTGCTGGGTCTCATTACTCTGCAGTGACTAAGACAGCAGGGTCTCTGCCTTCAGGGAGCTGTAACCTGCTTGGGAAGAGATGCGTTAAATAAACAATTGCCCAGTAACTAAGTAGGATTGTACTTGAGAGCTGTCCAGGAGCAGTACAGGAAGCTGTGAGCTGCCCCTCTGCCCGCTCGGTGTGTGCCCTCTCTGTGCTTCTTTCCTCTTCTGTCAAGCAGGGATAATAATACCTACTCATAGGGTTGTTTGAGGGTCACATGAAGTAATGTTTGCAAAACACGCAGGACAGCAGTGCTTCATGTTGGCTCCTGCATAGTCATTCTTGGAGAAGTGACCACATCTGTGTGCCCCAGGCCTGGTCATCCTATTGACAGAATGGCACTGTTAAAGGCCTTTCTGTCTTCAGTTCAGTGCTGTCCATTTTCCTCAAAGAAGGGATCATGGATGCTTCCTTATTTATACCAAAGGCTCCTTTGAGTGGTCCAACAGTACAACTCTGCTTCTCTGAGTTGGGTCCTTTATGTCCATGTCAGTGATGAAGATAATGAAGGTGAATGTTTCTCAAGTCTTTCCTAAGTGTCAGGCACTGCATACTGAGGGTATTATGTGCACTATCTCATTTAATTTTCCCAGTACCCATGTGAACTACTGTTATTACCATTTTACAGTTAAGGAGACAGATTTATAGAACAGATAAAGTACCCAGTAGTGAGTGGCGGGTTAGGGAGTGCAGCACAGTCTGAGTGCACAGCTCCAGCTTAAGCCACATTGCATGGTGCGGTGACCCACACCCCCCCTTCCTTGGCCCATCGCCCTCAGTCAGGAAGCCCCTCCCAGCTCTGGAGACTACTCGCATGTGGGACTTGGAATCTACTCCTCCGTTTCTAGTGACTATACTAAACATGGCATAGTGTATCCCCTTCTTGCTGTAAAGAAAGCCAACCCAGTAGTCTTGCCCCCTACAATGTTGTACTACTTTGACCTTTCCCCTGGTGTGGTCAGTACCTCTATTCAAAAGCTTATAAATCTGCCCCATCACCTTGGATTAGATTTTGTTGCTCTGCATTCGGTTGCCGCTAAATGTAAGGCTGTCACTAACAGAGAAGGCACTTGATGAATGAAGAGGGCTCTTGTGTGGAACCTGAAATACCAGCATATCAGTCCTCACTCCACCCCACCTCCAAGGTGTTCTGATGCTTCTGCAAACACGATAGAGTAAAGCACGGTCCCAGGAACAATGTCTGAATCCCTGGGACAATCCTATGCCAAAGGCAGTATTCTGAAGTAATATTTAAGACTTATTGAATGTCCCAGCCAAGCTATGAAGCCAGACACCATGAATGGCTGCACTATAACTCCCTGTTCTTTTGGTCAAGTTTTGTAAACTTCTATTGAAATTAAGCTGGACCTTGAAGAGGGGCCCACCCTGAAGCTCTCTGACTCTTCCAGCTAGAAGGAAGCAGCAGCAGAGGAGTCTGCATCCATAGTGTGTCTCTAAGTATAAGCTATCCTGTTGAACAAGCTCCTTTCCTGGGAGAGAAGGCAAAGCTTGGACTGATCTAGAAAGCAAATCAATGTAGGAAGAGACTCCCAAAGCAGATACTGAATTCTAATGAAGACTTACTTTGAACAGATCCCTGTGTTTTCTCACCAGCACCATATGTAACAGTAAAACCACATTAGGGCAGCAGGGTCTCCTCCATCACCTTTGGGAGCTCTTTCTACTCTCCACCTGCAGTGTGGAAGCCACATGTGGAGGCTAAGCGAGTGCAGATGCATTTGTCCTCATTTGTGCTCTGCTTTCAATGGCCTCTCAGGCCAGGGGTGTGAAGCCAGGCAAGAGTTGGCAGGATAGAGGGGCTGGCATACTCCTCAGGAAGGGATGCCCTCTATCTGTCTCTTTTGACCAGCTAACTTCTCATTTCATGGTGTCCAGGGGGTTCAGCCCAAGATGGTGATGGAGTACTGGACAGGGTGGTTTGACTCCTGGGGAGGCCCACATAATATCCTGGATTCTTCTGGTGAGTGCTTTGCAGTATCTACCTCCAGCATGGGTATTGACCTAAGAAGTAGGAATAAATTCCAGATAACCTGCTAAGTGAGGTAAATGAGCTGTTGGGGAACAAAGCTTCTGGGGTTATTTGCATGTAATAGTCAGCTTTCTATATTCCAGAATCATTTGTCTTGATATTTGAAGTGAATGGTAGGACTTTTAACATTGCTTTATTATGTTTTTGTAAGAAGATAAGTAATGAATGCCTATTGCAAACATCTAGCAAATATAGAAAATGTATAAAGAAGAAATTAAAAATTTCAGAGTCCAGAGAAAACATTGTGGTGTCCACTGTCCAGGCAGTTCTCCGTCTGCAGCCTTGTGTGCACCTGTAGATAGAGATATGGACAAATGCTGTCATATCTGCTCTTTGTCACCCACTTGTGCCAGTGAATGACACAGTGGACAGCTGTCTATACTATTAGATGTGGAGTTCATCACCGTTTTAAAGAATTCAAAGAAGCCCATTGTATTGGTGACTAAATCACAATTTATTCCCCCAGTTTCTTATTGATGAACACTTAAGTTGTTTTCAGTGGTTTTCGTTAATCGACTACTATTTTAGTGAGCATTCTTGAACATCCGGTTTTGCATACTTGGCATATTTTTTCACCGTGATAAGTTCCTAGCAATAGAATTGCTACACAAATGAAATTTTGATATATAGTTACTAAGCTGCTTTTTGGAAAGATTGTAGCAATTCTTAACTCTACATTATTAAATGAGAATTCTTATTTTCCATAGATTCATCAACACTGAGCATTAAAATAATTTTCAATATTTGCCAGTCTGATAGGTCATTGTTATTTCACAGTTCTTTGACCAATACTGATATGTATATTTATATTTATTAACCATTTATATTTCTCCTTTTATACTGTCTTTTCATGTCATTGATTCATTCTCTAATAATGGTAAGATGGGAGGTATTCAGCAGTATTTATCTAATTATGATTTCTGTCCTTTTGTGTCTTACTGAGTGGAAGTAACAGCTGAGAAGCATGTTGGGTAGAGGCAGAAGGCTACCTTGGGCTGCAGATTGTCCAAATTGTAGTCAACAAAGACTTGTCTATGACTTAAAAAAATAACTGGAAGGCCCAGGCTCTGGAGCCATGATTCTGGCCACTTCTCTTTGTCCTCCTGTGGTTGGGGTTTTAGTGAAAGCTGTAGGACAGAGCCATGGAGTTGAATTTGAAGAGAGGTTGGGAAAGGTGAAAGTGATAAAGGGACTTATGGCTTCTTTCAAACTCTAATTCGTTCTGCATATTTCCTTTCTTCCCTTCCTTCTGTAGAGGTTTTAAAAACAGTGTCTGCCATCATTGATGCTGGCTCTTCCATCAACCTCTACATGTTCCACGGAGGCACCAACTTTGGCTTCATAAATGGAGCTGTACATTTTCATGAATATAAGTCTCATGTCACCAGCTATGGCAAGTATTCCCCAATATTGATCTTCCCTGGAACACTCCAGCATCTTTGTATCTGGGCTTTTTATGGAGAGTCCTTTAGGGACAACTCTGGCACCTTTAATGTATTTGGCTCTAGAGTGCTCGGGGAAGGTGGAGGTTAGGTCTGGGTTGTCACTTTTACACTTCCAGAGCAGCTGGAGCCTGAAGTCAGCTGACATGCCTGTGAGCCTTTGGAAGTCAGCTGGAGGAAGTGAGAGAGGCACTACCAGGTGAGGGAGGTCCTTAGATGAGGGTGGCCTCTTCCCCCTACTCAGGCCCCTGAGATAGTGTGACCCTTGCCCTCCTTTAGACTGAGAGTCCCCAGAAGGCAGGAAAGATGCCTGGAAATTTAGGGTCATGCTGTGGTCATGGGTAGTTTTGGTGGCATTTTATAGTGTTTAGTATTTACATTATTTTGAGTGACAGTCCATACCCAGTGTTTTGCCTCCCAAATTGCTGGGATGAGGACCATGCTACCTGACCCTAGCTTCTTCCTTCTCTTTTTGCTGCCACAGACACTGTCCTAGGACATGAGTGACCAGTGACAGTGCCCTGGTGTCTTGCAGACTATGATGCGGTGCTGACAGAGGCTGGGGATTATACAGCTAAGTTCATCAAGCTCCGAGAACTCTTTGGCTCCATTTCAGGTACCTGGCAAACAGCAGACTCTAGCACCAACTTGGGCCTTTGCTTTTGCTCTGAGATCCCTTAAGGAGTTACTTCCTCAGTACCCTGTCTCACTCCCAGTTGCTCTGTTTGTAAGAATGCCCTAAGACAAGGACAGGCAGATTTGAGAGACTAACTGCTTTCATTATGGTTTGTGTCTTGCTAGGTTTTTATAGGTGTCAATACACCTCTTTATAAGTGTTAACACTCCTCAGGATATGAGAAAGCTCCCTTCTTCCTCCTGGTATTGCCTTCCCAGCAGGGTCTAGAAGTGTCTGAGGATGGGCCTGATTCCCCGTTGGCAGGATCGAGGAGCACGTTGGGCTGTGGGCAAGAGCCAGTGGTTGGGGGCTGAAAGAGACTGCCAGTTTTTGGCCCTTTTGGGATGTGGCCTTGTTGTCTGTTGCAGGTGGTCCTCTTCTTCCCCCACCTGACCTTCTTCCCAAGACTGCATATGAGTCAGTGAGGCCAGTCCTCTACCTGTCACTGTGGGATGCCCTCCAGTACATGGAGGAGGTGAGTGCTGTCGTCAGGAGAGCAGGGCCAGGGAGCCCCTGCAACAGCTGGCATGCAAGAAGGGAAAACCAACTCTTGATAACCTTGAGGTCCACTTTCCAACTATAGAACTGAGTAAAAAGAACCATCTCATGCCAGAGTAAGAAATGGGAAGGAACAAAAAGAACTTTAAGAAAAACTAGGCAACACAATGGGGACCTCCTTTCTGCAGAAGAGGGTGCAGCCTCCTGTAGCTGATGCAGAGGGATGCTATGATGTAAAATGGTGATGGATTAAAAAGCTAAAAGGCCACTAGATCACAGGGCTTTATTTTGTTATTGTTACATCTCCCTCCTTTGCATCCCCCACCTCTGCTACCCTGGAGAGCCATGAGAAGTCAAAATGGAAAAAACAATGTTAGAGGCCTCTGCCCCACCCCTTGCCCCTAGTACTCTAGCCCCCAGGTGGGGTCTTTCTGCTACTCAACACCCTCCCAGGAGGCTCACAATGAGGTTGCTGCCCTTTTACTCTTCTGCCTAGCCCTGTGCCTCCCTGCGTTTTCTCTGTATAGCCAACCAATTCTGAAAAGCCCATCAATATGGAGAACCTACCAATAAACAATGGAAATGGCCAGTCCTTTGGGTACACTCTGTACGAGACCACCATTGACTCATCTGGCGTCCTCAGTGGTCTTGTGCGTGACCGGGGACAGGTAGGATCGTCCCCTCTTAATTCCTATGACCTTGTAGTGATCCAGCCTTATAATATACCCCTGCCTCTCCCTCCCCCTAGTGCTTACGTATCTGGCTGTTACCTGTGTCTGGAGATGGCCCTTTACCATCAGCCATGCAGTCCTTTTCAGCCACAATCGTGGGCTCTCATTTCTCCTCTATGCCTGCCTAACCCCCTCCTCAGCACATATACACACGGTGTAATCTCTTTTTTTGCTTAGTAGAGATATCTCTTACATTGCCTTTCTGTCAGCCCATGGATGCTTTCTGTCTGTTTACCTGGCAGGTATTTGTGAACACAGTATCTATAGGATTCTTGGACCATAAAAGAAAGAAGATCATTATCCCCTTGATCCAGGTTTGTTTCCTGGGGAGCTGGGTGGTGGCTAGCACTAGCTATTTTCTGAACAGGTTTCTTGGGAGTCAAAGAGGAAGACCAGGAAGGCAGAAAGCTCCTGAACTAGAGCTGTACATGGAGCGTGGGGCAGAACATTGCTTTCTGATCAGCAGGGATGCTTTCACTTGCATCCTCAGAGCTTAGGGAAGAACTGGGCTTTCAGAGAGAAACCCCAAGGTGGAGTTGTGACTTATGGCTGGGTGATCAGGTGGTCTTCATCAACCACTGTGTTCTTGGCAGGGTTACACCATGCTGAGGATCTTGGTGGAGAATTGCGGGCGAGTCAACTATGGGAATAATATCGATGACCAGCGCAAAGGTGGGTCATAGCACATGCTGAGAGGAAAGCCGCTGATGCTCAGCATATGCCTGACTGTCTTTTCTCTATCCCAGCTCCTCAGTAGGCCTTGAAGCTGCCTGCAGTGAGGTGGGTCGTGGAGGCACTTTGGAGGGAGGTGGGACATGGAGAACCATTGGAAGGAGGTGGAAATGGGTCTGAAAGGCCTACCTAGGTTCTATCCTCTTCCTTGTTAGCATTTCCTGTGTGTATTGTCCACATGCCCATGGGCTGCACACAGCAAACACTGGGCCCACCTCTCCACATCTCCCTGGGCTGCAGTCGGCTTTAGCAGGGCCCTGTCTGCGAGGTGGATGGGGGGCCATAAGGGGCAAGCAAGAGGAGTTGCAGATATCCAAAAGGAGGCATAAGAGCCTTGCCTCCTGAAACTTTTTTTTCTTTATTTACTTTGGAAACCCATTGGTGATCTCGTTTGTGGTGGGAAGGACAAGGCAGGACACTCAGTAAATGAGATCCTCTTGCTGGCATGCCTCTCTGGGAATAGTTCACCAATTCATTTGATTTTTTTCCTGGCTTTCTATACTTTCTCTGCTTAAATTTACCTCTCCTTTCTTATCTATCTATTAAAATGTGGGTGGTTTCATGTACGTTATGAAATAAGAACTCAGACAAAATAAATCCTACTGTGGTGAGGGAGACTGGTGACCTCCCAGCTCTCTCACTGGTATTTACCTTTGTTATTAAGAAACTTGCACATCCCTTCTGGCCTACTTGGGAAGCCGTGAAGTGTAGACATTGGGGGCCTCTTGGATCCTGGGGATTGGCCCTCTCCAGAAGGGCCTCAGAATAACTTCTATCACTGTCCAAACTAACCTTCCCTTTTCTCCAAACAATCCCCCAGCATTCCTCCCTAGAGCTCAACTTCTTCCCCCAAGGAACTCCCTCTCCAGGCTGGTCTTCATTCTTTTGTGGGATGGGACTACCAGGCTGATCCTTTCCTAGTCTTTGCCTCCCCAGGCCCCTTGGCCCTGGACTATCACTATGGAGTTCCCATCCTCTGGAACAGTTCAGTGTTTATAAGTCACAGACGTCCTCTCCAGAAATATGTGTGTCCCCTCATACACCTAGGCCAGCAATTTCAGAGAGTTTGCAGGCCCCATGAAGCCTGTTCTCATCCCCCAGCCTATCCAGAATCCTGTTCTAGCAACTCAGCAGCTCCATAGTCGAGAGGGGCTATTCCGGTACCAACAGAGCTGACTCTTCCAATTAATCTCTATTCAAGTGTGTGCAGTTCCTCAAACTTGGACATCCAAGTCAGAATGTCATCTGTTCACAATTTAAATACTTAAAAAATATATGTTAAAGCCTAGGTCATGTAGAAGATATTAGGTCTGTTATTAGGTCTGTTTAGTCTGGGACCTCACCAAAACTAACCTTGAAGTTAGGCTAGAACTACTGTGACTTCTGGGTCATCTTTCTTTTTGGCCTCATTTTATTGTACTGGGATTTTCAGAACCCAAAAGGGAGCTTCCCCTTCAGAGAAACTGTTCTTGCCCTTGACATTTTCAACTCTGTCATTTCCCTTGATATATTCTTCCATGCAAATCCTGGGGCCTGGCAAATATTGGTATTACTCATTCTCACCCACTTTGGGATTTATAGGGAAGATTTGTGCCATGTGATGAACCCCTTGGGGAGCATAAACTTCAGAAGAAATCTTCATTTGAATTTTCCAGAACCTTTCCGTGTATGTGCCCAGCCACAGCCAGGTCAACTGTCCCCTGCCTTTGGCCTTACTTGATATTCTTGCTCCCTTCTCACAGGTTTAATTGGAAATATCTATCTGAATAATTCTCCCCTGAAAAACTTCAGAATCTACAGCCTGGATATGAAAAAGAGCTTCCTTCAGAGGTGGGTCCCTGCTGAGGGCAGTGTGTGAACTTCTAGTTAACTTGCAGGGAGAGCCAGGGAGGCCCTGAGAGCTGCTCTGGCCTTCCCCTCCTCCCACTCACGGGTGACCAGATCAGAGCCCAGAGCAACTTGCCCAGGTAGGGGCAGTGCCAGCACTGGAGACTAGGGAATATCCACGATACCACCCTGCTGCCATTCCTGTGCCCCAGATGCCAGATGGGGAATGTGGGGTGCCTTTGCAATTAGCTGCAGGACGGGGCCCAGATTTGAGCAGGAGCCCTCCTTTCTTTCTTGTCTTCCATTCTGCCCATAGGTTCGGTGCCAACATGTGGAGCCCTGTCCCTGAAACACCTACGTTCCCTGCTTTCTTCTTGGGTGCCTTGTCCATTGCCCTTTCCCCTTTGGACACCTTTATGAAGCTGGAGGTTTGTAGCCCCTCTTTGCCCAGGTTCTCATCCCCACTCAGAGTGCTCTGAGACTTGCTCCCCACAAGGCTTTCCTGAACATTACTGGAGCCCTCTCTACCACCTGTGCCTATAGGGTCCTTATCTTTGCATTGCCCTCTTCGAAAGGGCCCCAAAGGGGCTCCCCAGGGTGGAGAGAGTGGGCTCAAAGCAGAAGAACCACTTGGTGGTACTTCTTGGTCCAGGTCTGAGCTTGGGTGCCCTGCCCGAGAAGTCAGAGCTATTGGGAATGGAAGACAGAACACCCTATCTAGTAACTTTGTGGCTGTCAAGATATCCATTCACACTGGTCTCCTGGAAGCTCAGAGAAGAATGCATGGCATGTATCTAACAGTGTCTCTGCCTTCCCATGGGACTTCACATTTGCTGGCTTTGCTGGGTGACTAACACTTTCCTTGCTCTGTTGAAGGGCTGGGAGAAGGGAGTTGTATTCATCAATGGCCAAAACCTTGGACGCTACTGGAACATTGGACCCCAGGAGACCCTCTACCTTCCAGGTGCCTGGTTGGACCAAGGCATCAACCAGGTGGGAGCACATGCAGCCCCTTCCCTTTTCCCTGGGAGTCCCTTCTCATTCCTGCCCTCCCTGTTACCACAGTATTTCTCGGGGGGGGGGGCGCGGGGGGGGGCGCTGGCATAGTCT
>NW_006431288.1:4256215-4267497 GCF_000325575.1 Pteropus alecto
TTTCCGGGGGGGGGGGCGCCGGGGGGGCGCTATCATAGTCTTTTAAGGCTGGTTAGGGTGGGAGAGGGGCAGAAGTTTTGGCTAGCCCCTTCTGAGTTCCTCCTTGGTGCCGGTGAATTGTGGGTCCCTGTTTCTTCCAGCCCGGTTCCCAACCCCTTCCATCATCTGGCTCCAAGACAAACCTCTGCTACTGTCATACCCCAGCCCTTTTCTCCCCCAGGTCATTGTTTTCGAGGAGAAGATGGCAGGCCCTATGATACAGTTCACTGAAACACCCCACCTTGGCAGGAATCGGTACATTAACTGAGTGGTGCTGCCCAGTGCCTCCTGGTGGTGGGAAGCAGGAGAGCAACCCCTTCTTCACAGCTGACTGGAGACAGTGTGCTGTCCCTCACTCTCTCCCATCTAGAGAGTGAGTTTCCTTAAGTAGCAACCTCAGGGAGCCAAGGGCTCCTTCTCTGCCCACTGCTTCAGTTCAAGACCTTAAACCTGAAATAGCTGAAGAAGAGAGGTGGGAAGGCGAGGGAAGGACCCCGCTACTTACCTGTGTGGCTTCTTGACTGGGCTCTGTTGGTGGTGTCTTCCTACTCCCTGCTCTTCTGGGAGAGGACAGAGGGACATCTGTTTGAGGTGAGACTGTCTAGTCAGGTCTCCGTGTGGTGATGCCCGGGTCTCAGGAGAGGTCCTGACTAGCGGGGCACAGCCGTGGCACACAGGCGCACTCCTACGAATCTCTCACCTGGCCCAGCTACGCCCTCTGGCCGCTTCTCCTTTCTGGAACAGTGGCTTTGTCACTGTTTGCAGAGGCCAGTGAAGAGGAGGTATCTCACCTGAGTCGACTTTGTTCTTTTTTCACAACCCTCCCAAAGCCTTCTCTGGGATTCTGGAAGAAACTTCACTTTATCCCCCTTTTCATGCCCACTCTAATTGCATCCAACAGGATGACAAACGAAGCTTAAGAGGAACAGAAATATTCAACTATTTATTTTCCTGAGTTAGAGAGTCTTTCTAATTTTACTCAGTGAGAAGAGAAGGGACTGTAGCTCCTAGCAGAAAATGCATCCCTATCAGAGGGTGCAGGAGGAGAAGGGTGCAGAAGGCCTAGCTCCGGTGGTGTAGGCGGGTTGCCTCTTGGGAATGTTGGGTGGCCACGGGCCCGCAAGCCTGGCACATTCTTTGCCTCCAGCTGGATATCCCTCCCTCAACCTCCTGTGACCAGGCAGCAGGGAGGAGAGGCAGTTGTCTGTCTAAATTTGAAGCCCTTGGCCTGGGGATTGAGTCCAGTGGTTTGGCTCAGGTTCACTGTCCTGAATTGCAATAAAGCAATAGAGTGGAATCAAACCCTCTTTGGTGATATTTCTTCAATCCCATCTGTGCCATTGTTAGCCAGAGGCAAAAGCAGTGTGCAGTCAGGCACACATTTAGCCCAGCTGGCACATGGTATCCAGATGCAGACTCCTTACCACCTCCGTCCTGACCTCCATCCCCCTCTCTGAAATGTCACTGTGGACTGGAAGTGCCCTTGGAAAGGAAAAGTCCAATACAAATCTACCTGGTGCTGATGGGTAGGGGGTGAGAGTCTGTTGAACAGCCAAGAGCTCTCATGTGAGTTAGCTACAGTTGGTGAGGTTTTTTTCCCCCACAAACAACATCTGAATTCTACTGCCACAAACTAATTATCTTCAATAATAGTTAAAGTCAAATAGCAGACACCTTCCCAGGACAGTGGCTACACCAGGAGCCATTAAGAAAACTCTGGGAAATAGATTGCCACAAGGCTCCCAGCAGCCCCACTGGCTTGCATCCTGGAAGGGATTCTCCACTGGGAGCAGTCGTGGTGTGTAGCCTCTGGGTCCAAGAGCTGAGCTTGGTCAAGTGCAGATAGTCACACGGGGCTGGGTCCGAGGATCCCACTAGGGGCAGAGAAATGGGGCTTAATAAACATTGCGGACAATGGCTAGGAGGCTATACAAGGCGAAGTCCCCATCCTTGGCTGAACTCAGCAGCTATTCCTGAACTGCTTTGGAACAGAAAGCATGGAGGGAGATAAGACGTGGATGAGACCAAGAATACTTGGAGGCGTGGCCAGCGTTGGGGAGCAGTGTTGCTGCTCCTCACTTTATACCAGAGCGTGCTTCTGTAAAGCTGAGTGTAAGTTGGCTTCTGATGGAAAATGTTACAGGGAACTGAAATTTAAAGGGATCTTACAATGAATCCTTTTGCAAAGTGAATCTCTTAAGCAAATCTGTCCATGGATACATTGGACTATTTCTTAGGTGAGGGCCTCCTGCACCAACTTACTGTTCTTAACTTTCTTATCTGCCAAATAGCCCTGCAGCTTCTCTCCATCAAAGCCACTTGGTAGAGACTATATTCCAGAGCTTCTTCATGGTTTATCCAGATCTTCTCAACTGGATGGCCTCATCTCAGTCTCTTGAAATCTCCTTCTCATCACCTCTAAATGCAGGTGGGCTTCAGGCCCACTCCCTAGACTTCTTCCCTCTGTTCACACTTATTGCAGTGGCCTCATCCACCTGGGACTCGTAGATGCCTGTACTCTCCAATGTTCATCTTTACCTGAGCTCCAGGTGTACTGGCCGCCATCCACTCACCTTCTCTCCCGCATGTGTCTAAAAGGCATGTGACCCGAAACTGTAGTTACTCCCTTATCATCCCTTATGCACTCTGTTCCATATCAGGAAATGACAATTTTATTGTGTGTCTCAGATGACTTCTGGCTCCTCTCTTTCTTTCATATCCAATATCCGGTTCATCAGCAGATGCTCTTGGCTGCCCCTCTTAAACACATTCAGAACCCAACCACTTCTCTCTGCCCCAAAGCTTGCACTTTCATCCAAATCACCATCACCTAATGCCTGGATCATTGCAGGAGCCGCCTCCCCTGGCCTGTCCTCGCCCTCTGTGTTTACTGTTGGCACATAAAGTGGAGGGAGTTTTTTAAAGGCCAGTTAGATCATGTTGGTCTGCTCCGAACCCTCTGATGGCTTCCTTTTCACTCAGAGAAGCCAAAAGCTTTACCCTAGTTCCCAGTGCCAAGCGACATACTCCGTGCCTCCCCCTCCCATGTCCATCCCATCTCCCACCACTGATCCTCTCCCACCTTCCCCAGTCAGCTGCAGTCACACTGGCCTTTTTGCTGGAGAGAAAGTTCTCTTTTCTGGAGCACCTTGACCCATGTCTGCATGCTGTGGTCCTGCTCAGATGTCACCTTATTAGGGAGGCCCTTCTGACCATCCTGGTAGGGGTCAGGTCCTCTCCACAGCTATACTCATCAGCCTCATTTTTGTCCTTAGACCAGATCACATCTAAAATACTATAGATTTGTTTGTTGTCCATCGATGTTCTCTTGTGAGAGGGCAAGCTCCATGAAGACAAGTGGTTTGGTTTTTCACTGCTCTGTGCTGCTCCTAGAATGATGCCTGTTCATATTAGGCACCTGACGTAAATTTTTCTTGGATGGTTAAAGCAATAAAAGAGAATAAAATAAAGCAGGGCTGAGGATTAGGACTGTTAAAAACCATATTTGACTTTTAATTTTGAAAACAAATTAAATACAATTAAATTAAAACAGAACAGATGGTGCAGCTGCATGGACTCCACCTTCCCCCTAGTCCCTGGGACTCCTAGTCCCCAGCCTCACTCCTCTATGGTGGGGAGCAGGGAACGGACTGAGTTTGGAAAACAAATTGTAATCATGGACCCAATTCTGATTTATAACAAACTCATTCCCAACAAAGATGAAAGCTGCAGTTCACCAGGGTTATAATTATAAATAAATACACATGCAGCTAAAAGGATATTGGGTGAAAACAACTTAAGTAGTATCCTTTGAGGGAGGGAGGGAGGGAAGGGGAGAGAGAGAGAGAGAGAGAGATAGAGATAGAGAGAGGTTAAAATGGAAGCTTTATTTTTAAATAAACTACTGTCATTTATGTGTGTTCTCTTGGTAATACAGACCAAGTACAATGTGGGAGAAATCTGTACAAGGGTACAAGGGTACAAGGGTAAGTAAGAATCCCAGAGATGGGGCCATTCTGGAGTCTGGCTACCCCAGAAGTCCTTACTCAATTTCTGAGAGAGAGAGAGAGAGAGAGCGCGAGAAAGGAGAGAAGGAGAGAGAGAGAGAATATGAGAAAACACCCCATTTTGTTGTTCATTATCGATTTCCTGAAAACGAGCCCAGCCAAGCTGACCTGAGCATCAGGGCTGGCTTTGGTGAGGAGGCAGGGGAATGCCTGGGTCTGAATTCACTCATTTGATGGTTGCTCTGTGCTCACCTCCTCCTGTCTCTTCCAAGCCATGCCACTTGATTCTGAGGGGTTGATTTCCAAAGCAACCAACGAAAATATAAGAGGTTGGGGGATGTCCTGCAAGGTGGTTCGAGGCTCTCAGGGATCTGATTCCATCGGTTGGGTTTATGACTACTATGGGAAGTTCAATCCATTTCAAAGTAGGCAGCCAATACTGTTTTTTGAATGTTAGGTCACCAGACTGAGTCCTACCCCCAACCCACCCAGGAGTGGGTTCTCAGTGGTCCTCAGACCAGTCCTGTGAGTTTAAATGGGGTTGGGATTGTTAGCAGTTAAAAAATAAACACCTCTTCAGTAGGCTCAGGCCTTTCTTTTTCTTCCACTTGGGAGGAAAATTGTGCTTCCAACTTTCAGGAGTGATACCACCACCAGAGGGCCCTGTCCCCAGTCAGAAAGCCAGGGACCGGACACGCTGTCCTCCTGGTGGAGGGGAGCAGCACCATGCACTGTTCTTTCTCTGGGGAGGTAAGGGCACAGCTGGACCTGAGGCGGGCTCACCCTGCATGCTCCCCACTCAGGGAGAAGGGTGATATCCTTTCCCGTTTTGTGTTTAAAATAGAATGATTTCCAAAGTAGCGTGTGCTCAGATCTCCTTTCCCCTCAATGTCCAAATGATCTCTCCCCTTTTCCCACAAATCCCTTTGCTAAGTCAAAGTCCCCCCACCCCCAAACCAGGGGCAGGAAGGAGTCTCAGAATTGCCCCAGCCTCCCTCTTTCTGCCTGGCTTGTCCCTGGCTCACTCAAGCCACTGAGGTCTGTGGTTCTCAAGAGCTTCAGGAAGAGGGCTCCTGCCCTCCCCGTCCCAGCCCAGGCAAGGGTCCCTGGAGCCCAGTGGGCAGTGGGGCAGCAGTGTGGGGACACTGGTGGTCTTAGTCCAGGTCAGTCCATGACCTGTGCTGGCTCGAGGGCTCATCTGTTTCTCTGTGCTGCAAGGAGCAGGCTTGAGGAAGGGGCTCTGCTCCTACCACAGCCTGAGGTACTGGAGGAGCCTATTGGCAGGCCCAGGCTCCCTTCATGCAGGGCTGGTTGCCTACTGGGATCAAAGACAGAATTATAATCTGGAAACAGGAACTAGAGGAAAACCACAGAGTACTTGGGAGCAACTCTCTGAGGAGGGGAGGGGTGCTCCTGATGCCTGGGCAGAGGCTGCTTTCTGGTCTTCAGAATTCTCTGGCTGGCTGGCCTGTGTGGCTGTGCTGGGCCACAGGAGTGGGTAGCTGAAGAGGGCCACCCTCTACTTGACTGCCGTGTCTTTTCACCTCCCTCCCAGTTCAGCATCACTCTGGGGTTTGGGTGCCCACGATTCTGCTCCTGCAGGCCTGTCAGTGTAGGAAGCTCTGGGGAGGCGTGCTGGGTCACTGGCACACTGGGCCTTGGCTAGCAGTTGGGCCCTGGTCACGCTGGATGGAAGAGAACAACAGGTCTGGGATTTCTGTGCTTTAGGTTCTCCGTCCTTTGTCCCGGCATCAGGCTGGGATCTCTCTGAAGCCCCAGAATATAAAGGAGGATGATGGCCATTCCTTAGGAGTTTGCCTTGGAGAGACCATCAGCCATGGGGAGAGGATGGAAGGCCAGGAACAGGGTCTGAGAGGGAGGCTCCTGTGAAGGGGAGAGGAGCAATGTGTGAGGTAGGTGAGGGAGTGGCCAGTCTGGCCAAGCTGCTCAACTCAGCCCCCAACGGGTTACCTAGGAGCTGCATGGAGCCCAACCCCCAGGGTCCTCTGTGGACCCCTTATTGAGAGATGAGGTTCCTCCATGGACCTGGTGAGGGCAAGAGATAAGGAATATGGCTCTGTACTGATGCTTCTCAGAGGCACTGGCCCAGCTGATTTGTTAAGTTCAGGGATTAAAACAGGCAGACTTGCACCCTGGGGTCCCCCGTGGGCAGGGAACTTGCAAAGTTGAAAAAGAAGCTGACACTAAATTCTGGAGCCAGAGTTCAGATATGTCCCACTATTTGAGCTCCCACCTCTGTGATGAGATCATAGAAATGCCCAGAAAAATTCCTGGTTTTGCCACTTGGCACAATTCACTTCACTTAGCTTTTCGGACCATCATTTCTTTACCTCTAAAATATAAATAGATCCTGTGGTCCATTTCAACAGAGGGTTTCAAAGACTCAAATAACAACAGCAACACTTATATAGGACTTATGTGTCAGAGACTGTTCTTGGTGCCCCAACAACCCATTTTACAGATGAAAAAACTGAGGCCTCGAGAAAGAAAGGTCAGACTATGAAAAGTGGCAGGCTAAGAGCTGATCCAGGCTCTAGAGGCCATGCTTTCACCCCTGCACTATGCCATTACTTCTAAGAGACAATATGGACATGCTAGATGAGGCGGAAGCAGTGAGCGAGGTAGAAGCAGTGAATGAGGGGTCTTTGTTACAGTGACATAACTGAAGAGGAATCCACAGGGCAAGACAGTCCAGTGAGAAAGTCTACATTAGCAGTGCCTTGCAATGGGACAGGCGTCATGGCCTGATAATAGTAGCAATGATAGGAAGTTGTCATCAGGTGGTGTCTGGAAGTGGGCAGGGGGCTTCCAAGGAACTGGTGGCAGGAGGACCCAGCTGTGTGGGGAAGTTGGCTCCTGTTAATTTCCAGACAGTGCAATGAGAAGGGGACTGCAGCTATGCCTCTTACACTATTGCTAGCATTTCCCTGTCCAACTACAATTAAAGACCAAAAGGAAAAGTCTTGGAGGATTTATTCTGTGCCAAACTTGGTGTGCCCCAGCCCAGTGCACTGCCGCCTTTATCCCCACTGTACCTGTATCCTAGGGCTCAGATCTCCACAGTGGGGTCAGTGAAGCCTTTTTTCCCCTCGTTCACCAGCACTGGCTTCTCTGTCCGTGTGTGCCAGACCAGGATCTGTGTGTCGAGAGAGAGACATGAAACAACATGGAGCAGGCCCCCTGACCTCACCCTGCCATCTCCCTGCTCCCACCCACACTCTGCAAGTATTTCTCCTGCCCACTCCCATTCTGCCATTGTTTCATCAAGATTTTCTCTATTGTTCTTTATTTCCACCTACCCCCTCACTGTTGCTGTTTGTACATATGATGCATTCAAAATAGCTGTTGGAAACGGAAAGTCTACAGCTATAGAAAACAAATAAATCTTAAGATTTCCTCTTGCTCCTCATCCTCCCTTGCGTTTCTTAATGGGTCTCTCTAGAGAGGGAGAAAGTTGTTCAAGAGTCTTTAGCTCAGCCAAGTGATAGCCCAGGCCCTAGCCAGAGAAGTTCAAACTAAGAGCAGTATAGGTGCATGTACATGGGCATGCATGCATGTATGATGTGCATGTATGTGCACCCATATATGTGTGTTTGGCAGGGATGTCGTGGAGCCCAGCTATTCTGAATGAGGGGAGGATCCAATTTTTGGCTCTGCCTCAGTGATCTCTACTCTCTCCATTTCCCTGCCTGACTTTAGTGCGCTGGCCTGACAGGTGATAAACTGCCTTCCCAGAAGGGTGTTCTAGTAGGGCATGTTCTAGGCTGGTTCTTTGCAAGGCTGTTTTGAGGCCTTTATTTCCTGCTCCTTGATCTGTAGAGGAGGAATTTGCATGGACTTAGAAACGCCTGCAATACAGCTATCAGTTTTGCTGTGGGCCTTACCTTGGTGCAGTTGGCTGCCTTGGGCTCCAGGTCATTGAGGGTGACAAGTTCTCGGAGGAGGCTGCTTTCCTGATAGCCTCCCTTCACGCCACGCAGCTTGAAGTAGGCCTGGCTTCGCTGAAGAATGAGCCGCAGGTTGACTGCAAATCCAGCCATGTCTATTGCAAACGGTCGGTGGGGGTCAAACACTGTCTTCCAGCCGATCACCTTCCCTGCCCCATTGACCCGTGGGGCTTCGTACCGAAGGCCGCCAACGAAGGCGACGGGCCACACGGACACCCTCCTCGTGCTGCGCATCTGAAAGGGGGACCCAGATTTAGGATGCCTGAGACTGCTGATAGGGAGTGATGCCCGTCTGTATGGAGGGTGACATTGTCAGTTAACTCTTTTCACACAGGCCATCTGAAACCATGCCAGGGGACCCTGTCTCCAGATGTGTCCCATGGTGGGCATCTGCAGAGGAACCTGGCCTCTCAAACCAGCTGATCTTCTCTTCTATACATGCCCTGCTGCCACTTTCTCCCTTGCTGCAAAACTTCTCAGTCTTCCCAATTTAGGGTCTGACACAACCCACCAACTCCCCCAGACTCACAAACTCCAAGGACACTGAAACTGGTCCACACCTCACTCAGAGGATGCCTGGACTGTGTTCTAGGAACTCCAACACCACTTTCTTTCCTTTAACCAGAGGGGCTGCTGAGGTTTGCAGCCAAATTTTCCTTCCCTTTCCTGATTCCCTGAAGTCTGCATTGACCAGCCTGGTGCTTTGTCCTGTGACAATTTCCCTCTGTGTCCCTACCCAAAGGGCCCCTCTGCAGGAATATCTCTATTTCCCACAGCAGAGGCCCCCCGTTTCCTCCCACCCTTTTTCTCTGCCTTTCGGCCGGTCCACACCTCCTCAAAGAGTTCCAGACTGTAGGTGTTGTCATCATCAGCGAAGTATACCACACCAGGCTGGCTGGAGTTGCGGGGGAAGGTCTCACGCAACCAGCGCAGGGCCAGGTTGCGTTGCATGGTGCCCCGCGGGATTCGTGGGTCACGGGCGTCGCCGCGCAGCTTATAATTGCGGGGCGTCTCCACGTGCAGATGTGTGTAGTTGAGGCCAGTGTCTCGTAGCAGGCGCGCGGTCAGAGGCGTGCGGCGTGGAGCGTCCTCTACCACCAGCCAGTGCAGGTTGGGCACATGCAGCAGCGTGTTGGCCAGGCGCGTCAGCTCGGCCTTCTGCACCGGACGGCTGTAGGTGGGCGTCACCACGTGGATGGTGGGCAGCGTGTCGGACCATGGCGGGGGCCGCGTGTACACGTACTCTGTGCGCACCACCTCCACGATGTCGCGGTCGGACATGCAGTACTCCCTGGGGTCTGTGCCCAGTGGCGCGCCGCGCCGGGGGTCACTGCCGTCATCTGTGGGTTGGGAGACAGGCGGTGTGGGGAGGCGAGCGCTGCTGGCTCTGGCCTCAGTTACTGGGTACCATGCGCCCCCCCTGCCAATATAAACGTGCCCTCCGCTCCTCCACGGGAATGTCATCAGATCCCTGTCTGGGGCTCTGTCTTTTAGAGCTAATGGTAATGACCGCATCCCTGGAATCTGGCATTTTTCTTGTTCTGACTCACCAGTGGACACACAGAGATGACCTCTTCCTATTTCTGCATTTGACAGCTCTGTAGCTATTTGAGTGCAGCACGCTAGATTCCAAGACTGCATCCTCAGTTCCTAAATGTGCTGGGTTTTATATGACAAAGTGGCCAACCCTCACCACCCTAGTTCTGTTGTGGTTCTTGAAAGGCAACTCCTTTCTTGATGGTTTCTTCTATCTGGTTTGTTTTTTCCTTACTTTTTATTGTGCCCTCCTCATCTGGCCAGAGCTGACCTCGCCACCCTACACAGGGTTGGGGTTCAGAGCACCGTGGCACTGCCACCCTGTGGTGTAGATGCTGCAGTGCCCAAGAGCAGGGTTAACTGCTTTCATGGCCACAGCACATTGGACCCCAAAGAGTGAGGTTCACTCACCTTGATTTTCCACAAAACTTCTAGTCAAGGCCTCTCCTCTCCTTACCTCCTGACCTTATGTAATCTATCTTTTGAATCCTGGTGCAGAATTTAATACTTAACTACTACATTTTATTCCAGAGTTTTGACCATAGTTGTGAAAATAATTTTGAATCCTGGGCCTGATTTTAGATGTTTCTATATTTTGGCACACACAGAAGGAAAGGGTGGAGAACTGCTTCAGCTCTGCTGCTGGTTTGATGTCAATCTCCTAATTTGTATTTTCTGGAAACACTCATTTGACCATCGGGGAGACTAACTGTACCACTGACCCTAACTGTCTTAGCATCCAGCTAACGTTTACCTGTATCTCCACAAGGACACCATGAGGGACATTGTGTGAAAACTTGCAGAGGCCTGACCCCTGGTAAACACTCCCAGGCAGGGGGAACCCAGTCCTTCCAGAAGGCAGCCTGGTCCAGCTAGGGCAGCTCTCAGTATCAAGCTTTTCCTTACATCCTGGACTTTTTCTCTTTTAGTGAAGCTAGAAGTCCTATCAAGAGGAGAAATCAGGGCCATTGGTAGTCATGTTCTTAATGAGCCCCTTTTCTCCAAGTTATGTCTTTCTGTTTGAACTACTTACCGTGTGTCCCTCACTGCTCTCACACTATCTCAGCAGGAGGTGATAACGGTCAGAGGACAGACCTAGGAATGAATGTGCATGCCTGGGCTGAGACCCTGCCCAGTTGTCACTTACTAACTACATGCCCTTGAGCAGATTACTTAGCTTCTGGTCCCTCGGTTTTAGTAACTGTAAAATGGAGCTGATAATAGCACCTACTTTATTGAGTGACTATTAAAGAGTCAATATATGTGAAGGGGTCAGAATGCTGCTAGGCAGTCACCGTCATATTTTCATGTAGAGAAGGAGGATAGCAGCCAGCCCTGCTTCCTCATGGCTTCATGCAGCTATGGGGAGGATGCAAAGAGCAATCACATCAATGAGTTTAAGTGCCGTTTTGGGGAGGATTCTGTGGATCAGCCTCTCTGTCACCTCCCTTCCTCCCTGCCGCTACCATTAGCATGTGCTTTTGTGAGGTCTGATGTTGGGCTCTGGGAGGAGACACAGATGAACGCAGAAGACTCGCCCCAGCTCTTGAGAGTTTGCACAGGCTAGTGGCACAAAAAGACACACAGTGCAAGCTAGAAGCCCACTTCCCAGGCTGTGGATATGATGCCACAGGTGTGTGAGTACAAGGGCAGAAGACTAGCACAGGTGTAGTTGATCAAAGGTGACTTTTTGGAGGAATTTTGGGTCAAACTGTGAAAAGAGAACAAGTTT
>NW_006431288.1:4267634-4275968 GCF_000325575.1 Pteropus alecto
TGATGAGGAAGATGAGTGATCAAGATTCTGACCAAGAGATATTAGGATTAATTTATCCTGTGGTCAGTAAAGTTTTGGAAAGCCAAGCCTTGGGAAGGAGATTTATGCCTTTCCCCCACCTTTATGCCACTCAAATTCTCTTAAACAGGTGGATCTGCAAAAGTCCTCCATGCATTAGACTTGGCCACAGCCTGAGCTCAGCCCTTCCCACCAGCTTCAGGGCTTCTGCAACCTTTGAGTCATAAAGAGCTCCTGGGGACCTTTAACTTTATTTCGCTGCAGCTTTCATTCAAATCCTCTTGGCATGCTCTGGGGAGACAGAATGCCAATTCTTCATCCTCAGGCAGTAAAATCAGTGCTTAGCAAAAACAGTGTGACATCTCCGACCCCAGAGCTCTGCCAAGAATGGAAGCCACATGATATCATGTCATTTCATATATGGTAGTTTTAACCCCTCTGGGATGATGCAATTATAGGATAACAACAATTCTAAAGTGACAAGCACCAAAGAAAGATGTTGGAGTTAGGAGGAGAGGATAACTAACTGTCAGGAGGAGAGGCAACAGGCAGTGGGAAGTTAGCAATCTTCAGCTTGGCCCTTCCTCATGGAAGCTTCGGGTACTGCTGGGGCTGAGCAGGATCCGATATCTGTGTAGAGTAGCCTGGGTTTGGACTGTGATTCTTGGCTACTGCCTGCATCCCAATCACTTGCGGTTATGGCTACATGTGCATTCCCAGGCTTTATCCTGAGCCCATCATCTCTCTTGCTGGGATGGGCCTGGGTGCCTTTGTGCTGTATCATGCTCCCCACATCATAGTGTGCATAATTTCAGAGGGAGAACTGCTGCCCTAGAGTATTGAGTCTGTGCGTGCATAGAGTGCAGAGGGGAGAAGAGTGTGGGTAAAGACTAAGGCAAGAGGGGCAGGCCTGATGTGGGGCACATGGAAGGTTTTGGGGTGTAAATCTCAGTGTAAGAGGGAAAGGCAGGCTGGTGGAGGTGGAAGCTTGGAGTTCAGAGCCAGGAGAAATTGGTTCTAACCCCAGTTCTCCCATAAGTGCTTCACGGGGCTTTTCCTCTGGCTAGGCCTATTTCCACAAGGTAGGACTGGATCAGGGCTGCCTAACCAGGAAGTGGGGTGAACAATATACTCTCCCTGAGAGGTTTTAAAACAAAATACAGTCCAGGAATCCTCTCCATCCTTCCCCCACACCTCTGGTGAGTGCTCCCAGTTCTTGCATGTCCTGGATTAGAGGCAGAGTTGTGCATGTGTCTCTGTGCATGTGTGTGTGGTAGCATCCATCAGATTCCCAAAGGGACCAAGACCCCCAAAAGGGTCAGGTCATTGGCCTGGATCATCCTTATGGCTCCTCCCAGCTGCCTGGTAAATGAAAATAAGAACTCCATCAGCAATGGCTATGCTCACTCTTATTACTGAAGCCTGGCTGGGGCCAGGGGCCAGGGGTGGGGGCTCACCCTTGTGTGAAGTGAGCAGAGGTGCGATGGTGCTCTGGTGCCACACGGTGACAAGCAGTGTCCAGGGCAGCACTATCAGGACGATCGCAAGGATGTCCCGTCTTTTCGGCATCTCCAAGGCTGGCTGGGCCCACAGTTCCTCGTTACCTGAGCAGCGGCAAGGTCAGGAGAGGGACGGCACCAGGAGTGGTGGCAGCAGACAGTGACAAGCACAGGGAAAAAAAGAAGAGAAATGGGCTGGACAGGCCAGGCACAAGGACAGCAGAGAAGCCGAATGTTGGCTAGCAGGTCTTACCAGTACTCACAACCCACCCATTGTGGAAGCAGGTTTGCAGAGTCCAGCCCGACTGGAGTCTGAGAAGGGGTGGCTGTTCAGGGGAGCAGTCAGGAACCCTGCGAAGTACACACCTGCAAGAGAGAGCAGAAGAGGATGGCCAGAGACCTGGGCAGGGGACGGACATCCAGAAGGGCCAGGCCTGGATCCAGACACACGGCATTGAAGTTTTTAAAATGGAGCCCCGACTGCCATCTCCCTGAGGACCACTTCTGCCTGTCTGCTTGGGTGACGTGAACCTTTGCCCCCATAGAAATGGGGGTGAGGCACTGATATACCCTGTGCACTCAGCAGGGTACAGAGGTTAAAGGCACAGACTTCAGGCATACTTCCCTTGGTTTAAACACCAACTCTGCCAACCAACAATCCATAATGCCTTTGTCAAGTTACAGCAACACTCTGCCTTTAGTTTTTCCATCTATGAAATGGGTACTATCAGTACTTACTTTATTAGGTGAATCAGAGAATTAAACAAGTCAGTCCCCATAAGCCCCCATAAAGCACTCAAGATAGCATCTGATGTACACATACTAAATGCTCAAAACATGTTAACTACTGTGCTGTCCACATATTTTGGCTCAGAATTTTTTTTTCATAGCCTAGATAAAAGGGTCAACCTTGGGGTGAGTCTTTTGAGGACAAATAAGAGATGTCTTGGAGACAGGCTCTGGGAGGAAATGCTGCAAGTTCTCTTTCTTTGTCAATGTCAACAGGAGATTCTTGTGGAACACGCTCTTGTGCAGGACAGAGCACTGGGTGCTGGAGCTGTATATCAGTGAGGAGAAGAGGTGGTTTTGGTGGGGGCGACTGCATCCTGAGGAGACAGTACTCAAAATGGTAGCAGTATGGGACCCAGGAGAGGTACCCCCTTGTGAGGAGGGTGAGCCTGCTCAAATTGTCTCAGTTCTGCAGAGGGTCCACAGGTAGCATCCTCCTTGGGGCCTTGTTCTCTCATGTGACAAGGAGAGTAGGCACAGAGCCCTATGACCACCATGGAAATGGTCACATTCTCTTCTCCTTCTCCCTTCTACTTCTGTGCTGAGTACCATGCATGATGCAGATGCCAGCACTGGGCAGCGAAGCCCTCAGAGGACAGCTGTCTGTTCCAGCCCCAGGTAGCATGTGCTTTCTATCTCTGGCAGAGCCGAGAGCTATGGATGAAGGTTATTTTTGTCCCTCCACATTTGGAAACGTGTGTTTTCCTCTCCTGGTTGGGTCTTCTTTTCAAATAGTTCTGACATTTTGTGAAAGAAACAGGTATTGTCTTCCAGAAAAGAACACTGTGGTCTCCTGGGTTGGCGAACATGCCCCCTGCCACCCTACCATCAAAGGCTTACTCTGCCTCTAGTCTCCTGGTAGGCAAATGTAGACAGGCTGCCCCTCATTCTTCAGGGGAATGGAAGGCCCACTGGTATTAAAAGTCACAGGCAAAGACCAACAGTGGCAGGAATAATCCTGGGGCGTGTGTGCTGTGTCTCCTACGAACTGTTCTCCCACAGTAGGTGTCAGAGCTCAGTGTCCCACACGAGGATGTCTGTCTAGGACTTCTGTACTGAGTGAGATGAAGTATGGTGACTTCAGGTCGTACCCCTAGCTCCAGCCCCATCCCCACTGACAGGACTGCAAAAGGCTGATCAAGGGCTTGGTTTGGCTGGCCGATTTTAGGCCACATTTGATGGAAGACAGGTGAGCTTTTAGAAGGCCTGGCTGAGATATTTACTTTGGGTTCTCAGTGCTTTTCAATGTAGATTTTTCAAACGTACTTCATTTTGGGGAGTATTCTAGGTCCTGGATGGATAAAGCAATAGCAAGTCAAGCTATGTGTGCCAACTTGGTGTGCAAGTCCAGCCTGCGGTCATGCAGTCGCTTAGCTGCCTTCACTGATTTTCTTCTGGGTTGCCTCTTTATTCCATATCTTTTACCTCTGGCACTTGCTCAACCTCCTGCATGTCTTCTGGGCTGTTGTTAGTAATAACAGCTGTTAGGTAGCACTTGTGGTGTCCAAAGACAACACTCAACAGTTCATGTTCAATATCACGACAATCCTGGGGGATACATGCTGTCCTTATTGCTATTTCACGTAGAATTCATTGAGGCTAGTGAGGATCAGTGGCTTGTTTGAAGTCACAGCCAGGACATGGTGGAGCCAGACATAAGTTCAGGCCCTGTGATCCTGTGCTGTTGTCAGGTGCATGGAGAAGAAAGTTCCAGGCCCCAGAGCTCCTGAAACTGGTCAGGTATGAGGTGAGCACAGGGAAACACAGAAGCCCAAGACTAAAGCCACCCTCCTCTATGAAAGCAGCCTCTACTGCCGTCCCAACACCTTCCTGGAGGCCAGAGCAGAAAGAGGGACAGGAAGGGAAAGGGAAAAAGATAGGGACAAGGCTGCAAGGTGGCCATGGAGAGATAGCTCTGTCTCCTTTTTTTTTTTTTTTTTGTCAAAACATCTATGAAAGGAAAGAGAGGGAGAATGAGGGAGAAAAGCTCTAAAAATAAACTTAGCAATAAACCCAGTTGTGCATTAATTACTCTGGAAGCCATTACGGCTTGAAAATCCCATAACTTTAATGGAGGCTATTATAAGCATAGTAGCAAAATCGTGGAGCTAATTACCAGGCAGTTATTAAGCAGAACAGGGACAGCCTCCAGCCTTAGTGAAAGCCAGCTGGCCAGCAGGGGGCGGGTTTGTGGGATATACGGCCTGGGCCTAGAGGCAGCTGGGGCTGGCCTAGGGTAGGGGGTTTGGGTGCAGGTGGCTCTGGTGGAGGGCCTGGGACAGAGGAGAAGCCGCACCTACCCGAATCCCAGATCTGAAGTCCAAGTCTGAGATGAGGCTGCAAGGATGTTTGCCCCACCATAGCCTGCTTCTTCTGCCTGGGCCTTGGAAGGACAGCAGCTTGTCTGTGGTTACAGGCTGCCTCCACCATAGACCCTGGAATTTCCTTGGGCTTTTTGTGGGAGCAGGCAGAAGAATCAATGCCAAGATGGAGAGGGAGCTTGGCCATAGCCAGAAGCCAGGGGAGGGGCAGGGGCAAGGGCAGGATGAGATGTTCGAGTAGGTTGGGTGGAGGCAGCCAGGTATGGCTGACAGCAAACTGTGCAGGGAAGAATGAGTCAGGGGACCCAAGGTCGGCTCTGGTCACTCATGTCTGTGACCTGCCTCAACCATCTTTTGCCTCCCAGCAGGTGCAGATGTCAGGAGGTACTTCCACCCCTCTGGGTGCTCTCAGAAGCCTCCACTGGACATAGAGGAAGGCTACACTGTGGGTAGAGTGGGTGTGGCCAAGCGCAGGATGGTCATTTGGCAGCAGGAGCAGAGCGCTGGGAGGCAGTGGGAGGGAAGTTGAAAGCAGTGGCCTGAACCGTGTTCTGGTCAGCTCTCCACTGGGGACTGGGGTTCCACTGCTTGCCCTACTTGGCCTATACCTTCATCTTTAAAATACAGAGGGTGAATTGGGAAAGTTCAAATGAATTTTCAGTTCTGCCTTTTTAGTAACAGAGCTCTGTAAAGATGAAGAAGTGTCCTATGTGAGAGAAATGGGGCTCAGGTGGGAAATTCAAGGCCAAAATCAAGGTGAGAGGCTGAAATGACAGCTTTACATGGAACTGGTCATGATTTGAGAGCCAATTACCCAGGGAGACTGGCCACATCTGGAAAGACCTATTAATAGGAATTTGTCTAAGGGCTTAGGGTGTCATGAGTTGTGAAAACTAGAAAATATCTGGACCCAGGTGGGAGAGCACCAATGTGCCTATAGCTGGGACAGAGCCAGTCAGGCTGTCAGGAGAGGCTGGGCCTGGGGAGGCAGGGCTTGGTATGAAGTTGGCTTCAAGGCTAGATGATTCCAAATGCATGGAAAGGCCTTCTTGTGAGCCTGCAGGTGTTCAAATGGACGCCTCATCAGTGCCCTGAGCTCTTGAAGAGGGGGCTTAATTTATTCCATTTAACAAATAGTAATTCAGCATCCATAGTAGGCAGGCATTCTGTTAGATTCTACAGGCACTGCGGCAGCCTGGAAGATGAGGCAGGGCTTCCTTCTAAGCACTTCCCGGCCAGGAGAGAAGGAGGGACTTAACACAGCTCAAGCTGATGTGCGATGAGGACAAATGTTGCAAAGATTTTGTGTGTGTGGGGTGTGTGTGTGTGTGGTGTGTGTGGTGTGTGTGGTGTGTGTGTGTGTGTGTGTGTGTGTGTGTGTGTGTGTGTGTGTGTGTGTATGTGTGTGTTTATGGAGTGGTATGGCAAAGGGAGAGGAATGGTCAGTTAGACACAAGCTCAGAGACCAGCTAAGCCACTTGTCTCTGCAGGATGATACAAGCTGTGTTACCTAAGATCGGAAACAGTATTTAGTTGGTTAGCCAAAGGATTTTGTTAAAGTGAGAATCTGTCAAAAGTATACATACGTACCATGCATGCATGTTTCAACTTAGGTAACATTTAGAGAGCCAATTGTTCAGTAGATGATGTTTCCGTACCACTGCACAATATAAGGTCATTTTCCCCAAATCCAAACCACTCATCACCACTCATTGCAGCACTCCCACTTTCTCCATGCAGGAGCGCGGCCTTTTCTTGGGCTGATAGTCAGCTGGCGGAGTTCTGCTTGCTTGGTGTTTCTGGCATCATGCTGGCCGTACTACACTGCCTGTGACCTCCCATTGATGTCTTTAAAGTGACCTATGACCGGAAGGACATTGGGTGTGCAGACCCAGTGCAGTATCCTTTAGATTTTTATGACTTTTTCCACCAATCTTTGCCTAATTTGGAGAATTATTTTTTCCCCAGACTCATCTTATGAAGTCTTTTGAGATCATTCAACTTAGTTTTCATAGAAACAACACATTTCTTTCTTTCCAGCTCATGTTTCTTGGTTTATATAATATTCCGCAGTGAGGATCACAAGCATGATCTCTGTAAACAAGCTGGAAACGAACATTATGGACCCTCAGACTCTAGGCCAGCATGTGGCTCAATCAGTGTGAGTGACTAGAGGGGAGGGCCAGCATTACACTTGCATGGGCACCCGTTAGAGTGCTTGATGAATGGAATGGACAATGGTTGATGTGTTAGTCAATAAGAGATCAAGGAGAGGTACATAAGATACCTTCTGCTGTGCATGTGAAGGAAAAAGCTGGCCTCCAACATCTGGGAGCCTGAGCCCCCTTGGGGCCAATGAGACAGATACTGAAATTTCCTTCAGGGCCTGACCAGTGGACCAGAGGAGCATAACCAGCTCCACTGGCCCACTGGTCAGGCCCTGAAGGAGTGGGGTTGGGGGGTCTGGGGAAGGTATCAGCTCTCTGGGCATAGGAGCAGAGATGTGGCAAGAGGAGGCAGAAGGAGGGAAAATTTTAAAAGAAGATAGTGGGAGGGATGCTAGCCAAGACTACAGTTTTATCCTCCAGCTCCAGGCAGTCCCCCCATCAAAAGGAGGTACAGATTTGTCCGCAGAAACCCCTAAATGGATCAAGGGATTAGTATTGATTCTGCTGCCTCTGTTCAAGAAAAGCCCAGTGCCAGAGCTAATCAGCTCCTGGTCTAGTCAATCCATATTTCATTAACCCAGCCCTATCCTCCTGCACTCTGGCCACCTCACCCCCCCACTCCCAACCTGGCCCTGGCTTCCAGTCACCAGCTCCTGCTGGGCATGGGCATTGGCCTCTTACCACTCACCATCCCCTGGGCCTGTCGCTCCTCTTCCTCCTCCCCTGCCCCTATCACTTGGAGGGGAAGGGAGAGGAGGAGATGGGGGGTCTTATAGCTCATTCCTCAAAGAAGTGAAGTGAGGTCCTTGTGGGATGCTTGGGTGTAATCTCAAGCTTTCCCAGTAACAGCCCTGTACTAGGCCAATAGGATTCTTTCTTTCATAAAGCCCTTCCTTTGATCTTCACAACAGTCCTGTGAGGCAGGCAGGGAGATTTCATTCTCTTTTCACAAATGAGGAAACTGAGGCTTAGAACGGCTGTGTGATCAGCCCAAGGTCCTGGAGTCAACTGCTGCCAGAGCCACTCAAGCTCAGGCCTTTGGATTCTTAATTGGTGCCCCCTTAGCATGCTGTCTGCTCGGCTGCAGACCCAGCCCTGTTTCTGGGCTCCAGGGACACCCGCAGGGCCAGACCTCAAAGAGCTTGCTGGGGCCAGACTCTGCCTGCCAACCAAGGCTCAGGCAGAGTGCCCCAGGAAAGATCCCCACCCTGCTTTCATGGTGCAGCACCAAGGAGGAGATGAAGGCCAAGGCCCTTGGGAGGTTTGTGTCCTGACTCCAGGCCTGGACACTGCTAGCTCTCACTCTTGGGTATTTTTGATAGGAAGGGTGGCAGCAGTGTGGATTCCAGATCTCACACTATCTTGTTCCCTTCCAATATGGAAGATCAAGCCAAAGGCTTGGGCAGAAGTAAATTTTAGTTCAGTTCAGACTTGGCATAAAGCATATTTTCATGTTTTGGTTTTCTTCCAGCCCAACAGTATCAGGAAAAATGCAATTCATTGTTTGTTTTAGGTAGTTCCTCTTTTTCTCTTTCTTTC
>NW_006431288.1:4276325-4289475 GCF_000325575.1 Pteropus alecto
TCCTTCCTTCCTTCCTTCCTTCCTTCCTTCCTTCCTTCCTTCTTTCCTTCCTTCCTTCCTTTCTTTTTTCTTTCTTCTTCAGATATAGCCTTTGGATTAGATTTAGATTCTGATTAGGTAAAAAAGGAAAATTGGAGTTTGGTTTCATGTGGTATTGTACAAGTGAAAGCCCATTCTGGTTCATTGCAGGAATTTGAACAGAATAAGATATTGGCCCTGGTGGATTTTACTGAAGTTCCCTGAGTCAAGTAGCTCATGGCCTTTAGGCAGAAGGTCCAAGTCTCAATGTAGGAGGCCCTTTGAGTGAAAATCAGGTGCTTCATTTTGTGGGGACATTATGTTGCTGCTCTCTGCTGGGGCTTGAGCACACAGATGGCTCAGCTTCTTAAGAGTGGGGACAGGGGGAGGGTGCAGCAACCAGGGAAACAGCTAGCTGGAGGATACAGACCTGATGGAGAACTGCGAACAATTGGACAATGGTCAGCAGGTCTGTGGATGCACCCTCAATGCGAGCCACCACCTGGTGTATCATGAGGGGTGACTGCGCAGGACTGAGTGAGAGAAGGCATTCAGCCCGAATGTGCTTATTATCCACAGGACAGTGGACAGTCCCAATCTGGCTGACAGGGAGCAGCATATGGCCACTCAGTCCTTCTCTAAATGATGGGGGAATGCAGTGACGATCGAGAGTAGCTTTGGAATTTTGGGGACTGGGGAGCCGTCCCTGCAGAGAACTCTGCATCCCAGCTGGCATTCCATTTGGGCTGGGTCTGGGGAGAGGTTTGGTCTTGGAAATTGTTACCTCCCTGCATCCTTTGCCCTCCTTTCTTGCTATGTTTCCATCCTTGCCCCAGGCCCATTCTGGTGGCCATGCCGGCTTTTTGAAAAGAATGTCATTGTTCCCAAGACAAGTGCATTAGTTTTCTACTGATGTCTAACAAGTTATCACACACTTAGCAGCTTAAAAAGACATGCATCTATTATCTTCAGCTTCTGTGGATCAGGAGCACAAGCACGGCTTAGCAGGGACCTCTGCAAAGTATCAGTTGGCCTGCGTGCTCCTCTGGAGGGCTGACCGGAAAAGAATCTGCTTCTATGATCACTCGGGTTGTTGGTGGAGTCCACTGCCTGGTGGTCATAGGACTGAAGGCAACATTTCTTGCTGGCTATTGGCTGGGGGATGCCTCCCACTCTTAGAGGCTGCTGGAAGTTCCTTGCCACATGAGTTTTTCCAACATGGCCACTTACTTTATTAAGCCAGCAAGGAGAGAATCTAGAGAAAGTCTGCTAACAAGATGGACTCATATATAACATAATGTAATCATGGGAGAGATTGCACTTCTGTCAAGTTCTATTGATTACAGGCCAGTTACAGGTGCCATTCACACTGAATGGGATGCCTTCATACAAAGGCATGGACAGCAGGAGTCAGGGGCTGTGGGGGACACCTTAGAGTTTGTCTATCACAAAAAAGATGCCAGGTCATCTTGACCCTCAGCTCTTGTCTTGCCCCAATAGCTTCTGAGGGTGATGACAAAACCTAATCACAGTCATAAGCCTTCTGTTATTTTCCTTCCACCTTCTTTTGCTCTCCTTTGTCTTGAAGAGTAGCACATAGAGATATTCTGGGCCCTGAGTCAGACAGCCCTGGGCAACATAATAGGGCCTCTCTTCCTCTGCTGTGTGACTTGGGCAAGGTGACCTCTCTGAGCTTTGGTTTTCTCATCTGTAAAATGAGAATAAAAATAGTGCTTTCCCCATTAGGGTTTTAGGGTGATTAGAAAAAAAAAATCAATATAAACTATCTGGTCCATGATTGGTGCCAATAAATAGAAGCTAATGTAATTATCAACCTGGAAAGGGCCTGGAATGAGTCTACTTGCTTCCCTCTAAGTTTCTCCAGCTGAACTTCTGGCTGCTGGAAGGCAGGATGGAAGCTGCAAACCCAGAAAGTCTCATTTCACCCCAAAAAGAAGAGGCAGTGAGGAAGAGTTGTTGAGAAGGGGCACCTCCCTGTCTCAAGGGCTAACGTTGGCTTTATGCGGTATGAGCCTCTTTGATTTCTCTTGGGCTCTGTTTCTCCACATCTAGTGTGGAGTTGTTACGCTTTCTTTATTGTTTGGCATATTCCATCATGACCTTAAATTAATCATGACTAAGATCCAAACATCATCTTTCTTCCTAGAGCAGCTCCCACTGGGCTTCTTTCTGGCATCTGTCTTGGCAACCAACATGAAATCCCAGGACTGTCCTCAATTCCTCCTCCTTCTTATATCAGCTGGGCCTTAGCTCCTTTGGCCTTGGGGACACCGCCTCCAATGCTGGTCTAGGTCATACCTTTGCTTTTATAGCCCCCAATTGTGATTTTTCTTGAGTCGACACCACTGCCTGAGCTACCTTACTGACTTGCTCATGCTCAAAACCTTCTGCATCTCCCCCTGACTGCAACTTACTTCACTCAGCATTCAAGGCTTTGTGCCATGGCCCTACTCCACTGCTCTAACTGCATCCCCTCCTGTTTCCTATCTACCTTCCACCCATGATAGTCTCTGACCTCTGCAGTCCAGCACAGTGCCGCATTCTCTCTCTGCAGTGCTTGTGAGAGCTAGAAGCAGGCCAACCTGCTCAGTCTGTTCAGATTGTAATTCCCCATTCCCACCCAGAGCCAGGGTCTGGGCCAGCTTTAGGGAAAGTAGATGTAGTTTAGAGTCAAGATGCCAAAAGAGAAAGCCAGGCCTGGCCCTCACAAGCTAGCATCCCCTTTACTTCTTTTCAGCTACAACCTTGCTTCTACAACTTGGCCTCTGATCTTTGCTGCTTCTCTTTGACAAACCTTTGCCATCACCCAGCATGGGTGTGTGTGTGTGTACCTGGGCCTGCTGGCTGTCACGGGTCTTTGCCTTGGGGAAGTCTGAATATCAGTTTGGTGTTTGTGCCCTTCTGCCTTTTTCCTCACCACTCTTTCATTGTTATCTGATTTGGGAAGATGTCAGCCTTCCATTGGTGAATGAGGTACCCTCAGTTTTACTCAGGACAGTGGCTGGGACTGAAGCTTCTTTTCTGACAACTCATTGAGGCTGCCCCAGTAAACTACAGAGCCCCTTTCTGAGTTCTCACAGGGCTAGACCTCCCTGAGCTTATTTAGCTCATTTTTTTCATTCACATGCACATGCATATGTGGGCTCATGGCCAGCACTCCACCTGAATAAGCATGTGTGTGTTCACGGGCACAGGTATGCACGCCCTTGGCTGGGTTTGGTTATTACTTCTGAACTCTGTTGGAGAAACTTGTGATTGGGTCTCTGTTTAAATAGGAGATTATTTCACATGCCCTTGGCATTCAATGGCCTCAGATCCGAGAACACACAAGTAGAAAGGCCAATTCACTTTCTCTGCTATGCTGAGGGGACAGCCTCCCCCACAAAAACTACTGATAACACGATGATTTACATAGTAGTGATTAGTGACTTCCCACGTGATTTCACATGGGTCATCTCATTTAATCACTATACCTTGTAATTCCAAAGCTTTATTCTTGTTTTATGGATGAAGAAACTGAGACATGAGGGGACTGAGTGTTCCAGGTGTCTCTGGTCCAATCAGACAGTGGCCTGGTCACACCCCTGCCTGAAGCCTGCTCCTCATCCCCTTGGGTAGCAGTGGCCCTCACAGGGGGCCTGGTAGCACAGCTGTCACCTCTCCTGGCCCGAGTTCCCTACTGGCTCCCTCCCAAGGGCACTCTCCTGCTTCTGCACTGGGCTCAGTGGAAACACGGGTTCTTCCTCCTAGCTAGGGTGCCTGCATCAGGTGCCTGCATCAGGTGCCTGTGCTGAAGTTGCCTCCCCTGGCCTTGTTCATTAGGGCTTTTGTGACCATATAGTTTGTTATCCAAACTAGGGCTCCCTGAGAGTGTGCTGAGCTGAGGAAACAATAACAGTAGTCAACATATCAGCAAAAAGTGTGGTTAGGGACTGGGCTGGGAGCAGTGGGCAGTGGTTAGGGACTGGTCTGGGAGCAGTGGGCAGTGGTCAGTGAGCAGCCAATGTCAGCCTGTCCTCAGCACTATCTTTTTCACCCTCGTGTTGTTTAGGCCACCCTCTGCCTCAATTTCTCTTGGTGCTGATGTCTGTGTGGTTCTGGGTGAGAGTGCTGACCAGGTAAGACTCTCTCAAGCTTCGCGTCCCCCTCTGAAGCCCTCCCTCGCTGTGCTCCTCCCCAGGCCTGACTGTTCACAGGGTCCACACAGCAAATGCCCAGCCATGTAACCTGCTGTGTACTTTTTTGTTTTCATTTTTGTTCCCAGACTTTGGGCCATGGGCTTCTGTGGATCCCACCACAGGGCCCAGGCCTGACACAAAGCAGAAGCTGCACCAATATCTCTGTGACTCATTTTCCTTATCTGTAACTCTTACTGGGCTATTTTTAAGACCAAATGAGGGAATCCACAAAAAAATATCTAGCATGGGGCCTGGTACACAATTAGTACTAAAAATGTTTGCTAATATAACATATAACAGTAATTAAAACAACCACCACGTTTTAAAACTCAGCTGAAACCAATTGCCTGGAAGAGAGGAGAGAGAAAGGGGCACCTCAGCTCCTTCTTCATGGGTCAGCACTGACAGGCCTCTGGGGCAATTTTTCTAGCCGATTCCTCTCTCCAAGGACGAGGCTATGCTGAAGTTGGACTCCATAGAAGTGAGTGCATTGGCATGGAGCAGTATGACAAACAAGGGTGTGTGTGCTGAGGCTGAAGAAGGGAAATTTGCCACAGGCCAAGCCCCTGAAACCTGGGGCCCTGGGCTGATTCTCCCTGCCCTGCTCTGATCTCCAGGCAGGCTGGCTCCCTCTTGCTGTAACTTTCACCAAGGTTTCCCACTGTGGCCTCAGCATAGCACCCCTGGCTGGGCACTGCTATGTCCCTCTGGAAACTGAGCTGGGGACTGAGAGGCCTTGCTACAGGCAGACAGCCTGGGCCTGACCTGGTGTTGGGACCCTGTCCCCCATTAGTCCTGTGTTCTAGACCATAGACTCACACTCCTTGGGGAAGGACTGGGGATTTCAGAAGGTCAGGTGTCACCTCTACCTCCAGAACTGTCAAAACATTCTCCTCTTGTGGCCTTGGGGTTGAGAGCTGGCTGTCAGCAAGGGTCTAGGGCCATAGACCCCTGGGCCTTATCATTTCCTGCCCTTTCTCCCCAGCTCCCCTACTTCATCTGTTACTGTTGCTCTATCTCCTAGGTCTCTCCTGCAGAGTCAGCTAACCCTATTGCCTAGATGATAAATAGTTAACAAAAGGTGTTGAAAGGGGTAGGTGGGGGAGCCCAGCCCAAGAAGGCCAGTGAGCCTAGATTGGGCAACATGCACTCCCACTTTGAGCAAGCAGTCATGAACATGATGAAACGAGGGTTCCTAAATCTCAGTCACCCAGATGGCAGGTTATGCTGACACTGTGCTTTATAGGTTGTGTATTATACGGATTGTCAAGATGGAGCCTGAACACTGCAAAGGCATGTACTAAGGCAGGCTTCTCACATCCATAGGGGTTCTCGGGGTCACCCAGGGCTCCAGACCCCAGCGGAGAGTTCTGGGAGTAAGGGGTAGATTTCTTTCTCAAGGTCTCAGGAAGGTTGGCAGGGTAGTGAGGGGTCTGGAACAGAATGCAGACATCACCTCTGCCTGAGTGCTCTTTCCTCACTATGCCTCCACCAGCTGAGCTCCTGCTTGGCCTTCAATGATTGGCAGGTGCACTCATCTTGGAGACACTGGGGATGCTCAGTTGTTACTGCATGGTGAAGGGATCTACCAGAGGCCCAAACCGGAAACCATTCTCAAATAAAATGGGGCTCCTTCCTCTCTGTGTTCTCCTGATGCCTGCTACACATGTTTATCTCGGAGCATGCAGGTATCTGCTGGGCTCCTACCCTGAGATAGCCCATGGGTGCTTTTCACTCATGGACTGGCATTGAAGAACTCATCAATCAGTTAAACAAAATGTGCTATATTCATACAATCGAATACTATTCAGCCTGAAAAAGGAAGAAAATCCTGATACATGGTGTGACATGGATGAAACTTGAGGACATTATGCTAAGTGATATAAGCTGGTCACAAAAGGACAAATACTGTATGGTACTACAGGCGATACCTAAAATGGCCAAACTCAAAGAGACAGAATGGTGGTTACCTGGCACTGGGGAAAGGGAGAAGTGGGGAGTTGTTGTTTAACAGATATAGTTCCCAATCCGTAAGATGAAAAAGTTCTGGATATGAATGGCTGCACAACAACATGAACATATTAATACTATCGAACACTAGAAATGGTTAAGATGGTAAATTTTATGTTATTTATTTATTTTTTTACCATGATAAAATAAAAGAACCTGTGTCTGGAAGGGCTGGCTAGATTCTTCAACGACACCTGGGACACTGAGTGGGTGGAGGTGGTCAGAGGGCTCTTTCTGCAGTGGGGCTGAGGTGAGTACCTGCATGTGGTGTCAGGTGGGGCTGGTAGGTGTACCTTCCTGTTTGATGTCACTTGGGAGTGTCACCATGAGGAAATCGGCACAGGGCATGTCTGGGAGAGCACCTCTCAAAGGGTCCAGACATGCTGCTCGGAAGTATGCATGCACATGTGCGCACGTGCACACACACACACACACACACAGACACACACATACACACACATGGCAGCCTGCTGTGTCTCTTAGTTGTGGAGACTGGAGAGTGGTGGAGATTGGGAGGAGCTGGGACACTTGTTCCCAGAGAGAGAGAGATTTACAGGTCGGAGAAGAAGTTAATATCGACAAATAATGAGTTAAGTGAGTAATACTTCAGCTTAAGTTCAGAAACTGATGGAAAAAGAAAATAACATGCCCAGAGGCTGTACATCAACTTAAGCAGACTGGTGGCATGGTGAGCCACCTGCTGCCTGGGAGTGAGGGTCCTTGGCCCTTGACGGTCAATCCCTCATAAGTATTGGCCAGGACATCCCCGTGGAACAAATGCTTGCCTTTCCTGCTCTGTGCAAGGGGTGGAGGAGAAACCAGCACAGGGACTGAGCTGGGGATGCTCAATCTACAGCCAGGAGGGCCACATGAAGGCAGAGTAGTGTGGCCTGATAGCTAGGACTGCATGATTCCATTAACTGCACCTCCCAGGGGACACAGCGCTAACACCTCTGGGAGTTAGCACCTACCTCCAAGGGCATTGGGATGTTGGTCAGAGGAGAGTTGGGCTGAGGATGGTCCCCAGATTTCATCAAGCTTAGGGGGACACACCTGACGGGACCCTCAATCAATTAATGGAAGTCTGGAGGACTTCAGGCCTAGGCTGAGCAGGAGCCAGGCAGCCCAGAACCCAAGTTTCAAGCCAGCGAGGGCCCCTGACAGCTTACCCAGCCTGATGATTTCCAGGCTGACCTTATTCCTCTGGTCAGAGTGTGCATGGATGTACTATCGCAGGCTAATGATTCACTGATTTAATTAAAGTTTTGTATGTGTTTTTAATGTGTTGCCTGTGGCCTGAAGGATATGACCTTCCCTGGGGCCCTGTCAGAGATAGTTTAGGCTGATTCTCTTGGGCCAGTTGTCAGAGGGGGAGAGAGGAGGTCTGTTCTAGCCTGGGTGAAAGGGGCTTTGGGGTCTCAGTGTCAGCCTCTTAACTCTGAGCCCTAGGTTGGCTGCTCCTGCTGCCCTCTGTAACTCTCTGTCCTGTCGAGGACAGGCAATCTGAAAGAGAGGGAGGGGCAGGGAATTAGGAGACTTAGGACATACTCTAGGACAAGGCACTAAAGTGCCATGTGCCAGAGATAAGAGAGGAACCTCTCTGAGCAACATTTTCCTTAACTATAAAAAGAAGGAAGCAATCTAGAGTCACAGAATCTTAACTCTGGGACAAGCTTTACAGGTCAAACAATCTCTTGTGTCCATCTTCATTTGTGACTACAGATGGCAGCTCCTTAGACCCATTTCCTCTCCCCTTCTGCCTTCAGGCAATGTGGCTGATAGGTTCCTTCTCTCTCTTGCCTCGTGCTCCTGGGACATTTTGTGGAGAGCTAACCGAGGTTAGTGGTATAATTTGGGTGGGGAAATGTTTACATGGCTTGTGCTCCTCATATTTTAGATTAGGAAACGGAGGCTCTATGAGAGTCCCCACACAGTGAGTTGCTGACCCAGCTATGACTAGAACCTGGGGGTCAGCCAGCTGATCTCTAAATCCTACCAGGCCAAGGGTCTTCTCCCTTCTGGCTACTTCCCTCTGCTGAGCTCAGGGCAGTGGCTTCCTAGCTTTCTTTGCCTCGGGACCAGGGAGGGGGTGAGCCCAGGCGAGAGCTCCTCAAGTCCTCGTTCTATCCTCCCTCAGCAAGATGCTGGAAGCAGCTGGGACTTCATTTTCTTCTTTTATTTTGAACGTATGGGGGCTTAGGAAATGCTTTCTGGTGAGAATAGTTCCAATAAAACAGAATCGCAGTTGCATCCACTTCCAAAAATGTTAACCCCTGTTTATCTGGCACAGTTCATTTATAAAGAAGGACACGTTCCTCATCTCAATTTCTCTCTCAGGATCGAAGGGTGGGGAAGTGATACAGGGGTTATTACCTGGCCACATTCCCATCACAGGTGAGGAAACTGAGGCTCAAGAAGGGTCAGGGATGTAAGCAAGGTCACATGCTGATTACTGACAGCCCTAGCACCTGGTATCATGCCTGGCATAAAGTAGGCTCTTTCAATTCATGAGGACCAAGAGGACTTCAGGCCTGGGCTGAGTGGGAGCCAGGCAGCCCCAGAACCCAAACACACCCAATAAGAGTTAAGGAAATTGTTAAATAAATTAATAATAAAAATTAATAAGCAAAGCACTGTTTATTGCATGTTCTGAGTGATTACCATGATTAACTGTAATGACTTATTCCTTCCTTGTAGACATTACTATCCACATTTTAGAGATGAGAAACCTAAGGCACAGAGAGGTTAAGTAATGTCCCAAGGCCACACAGTAGTAAGCGGCAGAGCTAGGATTTGGGTATCGACAGTTGGGCTCCAGAATCCATGCTTTTAGTCACTTGTTTAACAATCTAAAGTCTATAACAGCACTTTCCATTTGAACTTTCTCTGATGCTGAGAACGTTCTGTATCTATTCTGTCCAATATGGCAGCCACTAGCCATGTGCAAGCTCTTAAAATGTGGCTGCTGTGACTGAGGGACTACCCACCACAGCGGGGAAAGCAGCCCACCTCACATCTAATTTTGGGTTCTAAGAGTTTCTGAATGAGTTTAAATAAATAGTCCAGTCTTAAGACTAGAGACTCATGGCCTCAGCAGCCAGATTGCTCAACTGCATCATTAGGAAGGAAGCAAGATGAAGAGAAGTGAAGGAGAGAGGTGAAGGAATGCTCCCAGCCACATACAGCCCATGAGGGAAGACCGGCAGAACCAGGTCCCCAGTCTTAGGTCTGGTCCACTCCTAATAACCAAGGCATGCCTTCTTGTCTCTGTTCTCTCTGCTCCCTCCATCCTTCTCTCCCTCATGGAGCAACAATAATGGCTCACATTTCCTATAAACAAGAAAAGAGAAACCCTGCCCATGGCTCTAATACTGAGCTGTGGGACCCACAGACCTGTGGGCAAGGTTTGATCCCGGATCCAGTCAACTCTTGGTGATCCAGACTGAGACTCCCCACTTTTGGGCTTATTGATGGCAAAGCCCTAATCTCTGCCAGCACTTGGCTGGGAAGCTACCGGCCCTGCTGTCAGCTGGTGTGCGCAGGGAGTGCAGACTCATTTTAATATTGGCTGGAGCTAAACCTCATTAGAAAAGTAAATTTGCTGTAGCTGCAAGAAAAAAAAAAAAAAGCAACCCACACAATCCTTTCAAAGCTAAACAGAAAAACCTTGATTTTGGATTATTTGATGCTTTATGTTCTGAGTACTGGCCCAGAGCCTGGAACACAGTAGGTGCTCAGTCAATGTCTGTGGAAGAGAAAGGAATTTTGAGTGATCTCTGTCCACATTGACATCTTTCAGCATGGTTAATGAGAAGCCACAGGTCTGGAGCCCTTGCAAGTTACATGAAGTTTTTTTAGACAACCATTGGCTAATAAATTGGAATAATTACATTCACTATTAGTTAGACATGGAAATATTGTTGCTGTTGTTCTGCAAGGGGACACGCCCCAGGTGGGTCTGGAGAAAATTCAGAGTCTGGAGGTGTGGCGAATCAGAGGAGTGGCGTGGGAGATGATGCAGACTACAACTATTCCAATATGATGGGCTCCAGGCTTGGCCAGAGAATTGCTGTTCCAATTCTAGAGCCATCCAGATCCGGGAGGACTATGAGGGAGGGTATATAAAATAAATACATTAAATTAACATTCATCTAGCACTTCACCTAAAAACAGCCTGGTGAGAGGAGGATTCCTTAAGTTCTAGGCCTTTAGGAAACTGGAACTTAGAGGGCACAGTTTCCCCCAAAGTCCACTCAGTTGGTCCTTGAAGGAGCTGAGGCCAGTTCCTTGGTCTGGATGAGAGCTTGTGCTCTGCACTGCACTGATTCCTTGTACCCCAATGCTCTTCAGCAGGGTTCCCAAAGCTCTTCTTGCTTGGAGGCCTGGGGGTGCATGAAAGAGGTTTTTCTTTTTCCTCCTCCCCAGTGCCAGGTTTACCCAGTGTCCACACCCTTCTCTACCCCATTGTATCCCAGGACCATAAGGGATGGTGGGGCAGGGACCAGGAGGTGGGGGGCAGGGGAGCCTTCAGCACTGGGCAATGGCCCAAGTGAAGAGGTCTCCCTGAGTGATCTTCAGGGAGATCCTCCTTCTGCCTTCAGGCCTTCCTTTGAACTACTGTGCCATTCATCAGAGCCACAGAAAGAGCTTTCCTCAGAAGACTGACTGCTCCACCCAGGGGCCTCCCTGCCCTTGTGGATGACTGCCACTTGGGGACCTTGGGAAGGAGAGTGCTTGAGTTGGCCCCAATGGTACCACTGGGCTAGCCAGACTTTGCCTTTGGGCCTCCCTCCATTGTTCTGTGAGCGCGCTTTTGTGTCTTTTGTCTGTCGTCTCGTGCTGGATCCTCTGCTTGCTTCAGACTCTCTCAAATTCTCTCTCTTCCTGAGCCCTGCCTCTTTTCTTCTCCAGTTCTCAGCAGAGGGGAGCTCTTGGGCATCTCTGTGCTAGCTCATTCCCCTTTTTCAGCCAAACTGATCCAAAATGCTCACCTATCCTATAGCCTGACTCCCTACTGGCTCACCCTCTTGCATTTCTCACACTGGCAAAACTCCTAACCTGCTTCATCACTCTATGCTCTACAAACAGAAGTACGGCTGACTTGGTCCTTTCACCTCTCAAAAACTACTGTGGTAAAATCCAGCTCTATCCAGAGGCCTGAGTCAGGGAACTGGGCTAACCCCTCACACACTTTCTTGGGAGCCCCTCATCTCTGAAATGGGCCCCAGTCCTGTCACTGGAGCTGTCCCCCTTCAGTGGTTTACCTGACCTATGCTTCAGATAAACCAGTTAGCGCTCGTTCATCCAGAAACCTACATGCACATACTCAACCCAGCACATATGAGTTTCCAACATGCCTGAACATGGAGTGATTTCCCAGGCTTCTATGGGTCAGGTACAGATATAGGCACAGCAAGCCACTTGGCTCCTGGGCTGAATGGGGCACAATTCCCTTAACCCTCCTTGTTCCATTAGCGAGACTTCCTGCTCCCACCAAAAGGGCAAAGGGAAATGGCATGCAGCTCCAGAACCTTTGAGAGTGCTGGGAATGGACAGGGCAGAGTGGTCAGTCTCTTTGAGGGTCTCGTGGGGAAGGGTCCTCATTCCATATGAAAGAAGAAGGGACTTGATGTAAGTCCAGTAAAACCAATAATGGTCACCACTAAGCAGGTTCTGGGAGGAAATGTCTCCATCTTTGTGGTGGCTACGGGCAGAAATAGGGAGACAGTGGGGAAACAGAAGACAAATCTCAGAAAATCCTAGAGAAACAGTCTTGTGAGGCAACAGGCCCCTCAACCCCAGTAATTTAGGAAGCTATGTGACTCTCATTTCCACATACACATACAGTAACTTCACAGTGCTATATGCAGAAGGATATCCCCATCCAATCAATCCTTTTAAACAGTGCATGGCATACAACCTAACCTCAGAGTCCCACAGGTACACCACCAGACTGGTAGTCATGCAGGCAGAGCTACCCCCACTGGAATGGGGCTAGCAACAGTCAGCGAAGGCCGCCTTCACACTCCTATGCATTAGAAATCCCGAGTTCTTCAGCTCTAGCTTCTACAAGAACCCATTAGAACAGTGCATAGCTGAGACTAGGCCTGACCAGGTGAGAAAGGAAAAGGGGAGGTTAGTTAAGACCTTATTTATATATGTGTGTGTGGTTCTTGACCTTAGCTGTTTGATACTAGGCTGTCATTTCCTTTCCCTGGCACTGTTGGATCCTGTGGCTTCCTTCTTTTCTGTCTTACCTCTCAGCTTCCTTATCGGAAGTTGTATGCTCTGACTTTAGAGGAATTAGGACTTCAGGCCTGAGCCCAGGTACAGAGGGTTGGGTGGTGAACTTGGTCATATCTCCTGCCTCCTTGACACACTGAAGATCCTAAGGACCCTTTGCTACCACCTCTCAACCCCACTGCCTCCCCAACAGAGTTGCAGAGCTTGGGTCTCCTGATGAATTCACTTGTCAGTGTCTGGAGCCTTAGAGCCATTGGGGATGACTGCTGGGGAGCAGGGATGCAACTGGGGTTCTGGGCAACCAGAAACCACCTGCTGAGGTGTAAAGGAACGGGAGATCTAAGAGCCTGGGCCAGTTCTTAGAAGCTGCTGCGAACCAGCTCTCCCTTTAATGCAGGGCCTGAGGAGGGCAGGCATCACCCAGATTTTGTTTCATAGCCCATCAGAGGCAGGCAGCGCCTCCCAGCCCCGGCCGTTCCCGGCCCCCTTTCCAGCTGTCCCCGCTGCGCGCACAACCACTCATACACAGGCAGACACACACACACACACACACACACACACGAACACCCGGGAGGACATGGCGTGGATACAGATGGGGGCGCATAAAGAGGCTTTGTGCGCGGCGGCGGCGGCGCCCGCGGGGGGCACGGGGGGCACTGACCTGCGGCGGAGAGTCGGGT
>NW_006431288.1:4289938-4300161 GCF_000325575.1 Pteropus alecto
ACCCACTGCTAACGGTCGGTACCAACCTCTCCAGCTAGGGTGGGGAGCGCGAGGAGGGAGGCCGGCAAGGACCCCCCCTCTCCGGGATTGGTTTCACCTCCCCCCACCTTCCCCAACACCCTTCCCAGTGGAGGCGGCTTCAGCTTGAGGCGCGGGAGCAGGGGCTGCGGGCGGGGCTCGAACGCAGCCCGGGTCTCGGCTCTCTAGAGTTAAAGCTCGCCCGGCCCGCTGCCTGCACTCCCATCCCACCCCGCCTCCATCCTGACTGTTCCTGGCGCCCAGCTTGGCAGCCTTTCTCAAAGGGTGATTGTTTCCGGGCTGGGCATTGGGGGGCGGTTCTCTGGGACCAAAAGGCAGAGCTGGGGAGCAGGGATGATGCGGCTATCCCCATGGTTTCAGGCACCCCGCAGTGGGAGATGGCTGGTGGGGGCGGATGGTACCTGCCAGAATGCAGGGGTACCTTTGTGGGATGGAGATGGGGGTCCTTGGGCGCTGGCTAGTAGGGCAGCCCCACATGTAGGCACTGCTGCCTTGCCAAGGGCATATCAACCTGCAGAGCGCCAGCTTCAGCCCCCTCCCGCAGTGCCCTGGACATTCCGAAGGGAAGGCGGGGAGGCAATGGGTGGAATAGAGAGGAAGCTGGAAGTGGGCAATGGAGAAGCAGAGATGGAGCAAAAGGGTCCAGCAGGCTATCCAAGTATTTCCCAGAGTGCCTTGTGCAAAGAGGTCCCTAATTGTTTCCAGCTTGTGTGTGCTAGGTGGACTGGGGGCTGTGTGACCATTGAGTCTGTGTGTATGCATGTGTGTGAATGCATATATATATGGTGCAGATGTAGCCACGGCATGAAGTTCTCTATGTAGATACTTCCAAATGCTCCTTCGTCAAGTTGTCAGAGACTCAGAAGCTTTCCTCATACATGTTTTAAGGGTTGGTATCCCCTAGATGGTCTTCTTCCTGGACACCTGTAGTCAGGGCCACCCTGTGTCCTCTTCACAGCCCCAGGAGAAGGCCAGCTCTGGTAGCTGGGGTTCTGACCTTGGCCAGCTGGGTGGATGTCAGTGCCTTTTAGCAGCTGAAACTATCCCACAAGATCTGACATTTCTTCTCCTTGCCCTGTCACCAACTCCAGACTCACTGTTGGACATTGCTGCATCAAAGTTATATCACCAGGCAATGTGTTTCTATGTACTATGGGCTGATGCTGAGAATCACAGGACCCCTTTCCCTGCCCTGGTTAGTACCAAGCCAGGCCTGGATCCTTCCACTGAATAACTGAGTATAAGTTGTGGTTGGGGGATAGGGTAAGGGTTGGGACAGTGGCTTTAGAATCAGGCACTTTAGTAAAGACCTTGAGGTGAGGTAAAAGCCCCACCATCCATACCATCCCATAAACATTTGACAATATAATTAATAATGACTGTCTCTAGGGATAGCTGTTTCTCCTTCTCACTCCCTCTTCTGTTCCTGCATTTAATAATCCTCTATGCCAGCAAGGAAGTTCTTCCAAATCTAACCTGAGTACCTCCTGCTACAGTGCAGGATCATTTCCTCATTCTCTGAATGAAGCATGAACTACAGCAAGCCTTTTTCCTTCCAATATTGGAATAAGCCTGGCGCCTTTAGACTCTGCTAAAAGAACCTTTCTTGAGATCATGTTTTCCTTGCCTCCATATTCTGCTTCCTCCTAGGACTCTACCCCAACTGGAGGGATGGGAAGGTCAGGTGCAAAAGTGAGAAAGGATAGGGAACTGCACCAAGCAGAGACCTGGTCATCAATTTGTGTGGAGTACAACTGCCTCTCTCCAGCTGAGCTAGCCATTCCCAATCAAAAATTACCAAATGGTATGGTAGAAAGGACCTCGAATAGTTTCTAGTTGTAGCCACTCATTTTACAAACAAAGAAACAGGCCAGAGAGAGACCATCAGCAGTGTGTGGAGTATGTGCGTGAGGGCATGATCAAATCACGCCCATTTCTCCATCACTTCCCCCAGGACAGGGCACAGTCCTAGGTTGTGATTGAGCTCAGAGAGGAGGACAATGAGGAGGCCTGGGTTTCAGGTGAATTCTGAAGGCACTACCTTCTATCATGACCAGTCTCTTCAGTAATAATAAAACCAGGGGTTTGGACCAGTCTCGAGTCCTGTCTGGTCCTGACAGGCTGTGGCCAGTTGGACCCTCTTGGATACTCCTCTGTTTGGGTGCTCTCCCTTTAGCAAATGGGAGACTAACCAGATGGAACAGGAAGGGTGACAAACTTTACCCTCACAATTCTTATAAGAATAGTGATAATAAAACCCCTTTCTAGGGACCCAGCTTTCAGTTTGGCCCCACGCCTGTTTATGGACTTTTTTAATGTTAAGTTTTAGAGCCAATTTAAAACAATAATGTGGGATTAAAATTAGCATGATAGGTTTAGTGAAGAGAGAACAGCCTGCCATTAGGTTCAATGGGAAGTTTTGCAATACCCTAAGCAGGTAGAATCACAGATACACAAATAGCTATGTAAACACAAAACATGCACCCAGAGGCAGGTGCACAAGATACACACACAAATGTTTCTTCCTATGCCTTAGGTGTACATATGCACACATGCACGTGTGCATACCTGCACCCACCCACACACATACAGACACATATGTGCACACACACCAGTCCCCGCAAGGTAGTGGGCCATAACTACTGCCTTCCTATTCCATTTCTTTATCTTCTCGTTGGCTTCTACAGGTCTGTGGAAATCCTTTCCTTCTACATTCTGGATTTAGCGCTTCCCCAGGACTGAGCTCCTGCTCCAAACATCTGGAGCAGCCCTAGGTCTTACTGAATGACTGATCTCCACCTCTTTCTTCCCCTGCCTGGAGTGATCCCCTCTTCTCAGAGGCCCCCAAAGCCTAGCACCAAAATGCTTAGTATGCAAAGCATACTGTCCTCTGGGACAAGCCGTTATGTGTTTATTGTGTAGTTAAGCAGGATGGGAGCCCTGCCCCCACTCTGGTCCTGGCCCAACTCCTGCAATCTGACTTCCATAACGGTCCCATAAAACCATCATCTGCAATGCAAAACCCACAAAACACCTGGGAAGGTCTGTAGATTTTCTCCAAATCACCTGTGCCCTAATTTAATGTGAATAACAATTAGTTTACTCTTATCAGTTAATTGTTCCCCTTGTGGGTTCCCTCTGCCTTAGCCTTTCTTTCAGCAGCAGCTTTGGTCTGCTCCTGATTTGTAATGATGCTTCCTTTTCTGACCAGCCCATCTTGCTTCTCAGCTCACCACCCCAGAGAGGTGACCTGAGCTGTTCCTTACCTGCCTGGGATCCAGTGCCTGTTTTAGCTGTCTAATTGTTGGGGCTCCCATTTCTAAGGAGATACCTCCCTAGAATGCACAGCAGTGCTTTTGCTGATGTGAGTATAAAGATCCAAGGAGACCCCTCTCCTGACACATTAAACATGAGCCCCTGTCTCACCAGAGAGTGGCAGATGTGAGAGGAAGGAGGGCAGGCAGGGTGAATTCTCCAGAGTCCAGTCAAGCCTTGCAGTGTCTGGCAGGCACACATGAAATTCTCCAGCAGTAGCTGTCTCTGGATGTGTGTACATGTGTTGTTTTAGGTGGTTGAGCTCATAGCCCCTTCATTAGATCTCTGGTCAGAGCTTTGGATCTCTAATTTCTTGTTTCTCCATAACAAATTGGAAATGGTCCTTTGGTCACTGGGATTCTTAGCTCTCCCTCTTTTCTACCTCCCTCCCTCTCCAGCAGGGCCAGCATTCTTCCTGAGCTTCAGCAAGAAGGCTGACCTTATCCCTATCAAATCTCTGCATCCACAGGAAGGGCTCAGTTGCATGTCTCTAGACTGTGTAAGTGATATCATTTTTTTTTCTTGTAGCTGAGAGAGGCATGAAAGGCAATGAGAGTAGAGACTTGTGACTTGGGGGAGCATCTCTCTGAGGCACACTTGGGACAATTCTCTGTCCTCTTGGGGAAGTGAAAATAACCCATGTTGTTTCTTGACCTCCTCAACTACTCCCCAGAGCCCATTCCTCACAAGTGCCTACGGAGCCCCTTAGAACCTGGGCTTGAGTCAGTCACAGAGCAAACCGTAGGGGCTCCCTCAGTTCCTCTGAGATCCTGCTCTGGCCCTGCTGCACACTTCCTGCAGCCTCTCCTGATTCTGAGGCACCTCAGGAAGTGAACTTCCCTTCCTCTCAGTCCCATTTACTTTCTCTGGACTTCTCTGGAGGCTGATATTCATGCATGCAAGCTTTTACTTGTTCAGCTAGTATTATAGGCCTTCTATCAGCTCCTGTTATATGAACTTCTGTCATATACCAGGTATTGTGCTGGGCACCAGAGATATAGCAGTAATAATAGTAATAACTGATACAGCAGTAAATAATAACAATTAGAAATATTAACTTTGATTAGGCACTTTATGTTCTAAATTTTCATATGCATTAACTGATTTCATGACATAAGGTATTTATGAGCTACCATTTATGATAAGGTTCTATTACAATTTCCATTTTATAGGTCAGGAATCTGGGGCATAGTATTTAGGTAATTTAATCAAGATCACATGTTAAGAAGTGACAAACTTGGCACTTGTTACAGGCAGTCTAGTTCCAGAACCCAAGATATTCATCATCTGAGTAATCCTCAGGAACTTATATGCTAGTGGTGTAATAGGCAAGCAAACAACCAGCACAAATACAGATGTTGATTGAACTATAGAAGGAAATCAACAGGGTTAAGAGCTAGGGAGACTCCTTGGAGGGGCTCTTTACAGGGGAGGATCAGAGAAAGCCTCTGTCAAGAGGTCACAGTTGAGCTATGACCTTTCTAAGGAAGGTGTGAGAAGGGTCAGCTGCATGCAGAGTTGGAGAATGAGATAACAGCCATAGGAGAAGCTTGAAAGCAGCAAAAGGCTTGGTGTGTTTGAGAAACAAAAACAAGGCAAGTGAGCCTGGAGTGTGGAAAGCAAGGACAGAGTGGTATGAAGTGAGAGGAACTTTCTCTTTCAGAGTTTGAGGATTCATGGCATGACTGACCTCACATACTAGTGTTTTCTAGAGAGAAGTTATTCAATAAATATGATGGATGTAGTTGCTTAATTTCCTGCCTAGACTCCCTTCCATAGCCAGGGTTCTGGGCACACATCATAGACCTTTGAGTGTTAGCAGAGCTTCTGAGGAAGTGATTCCCTGTCCCCTGAGCCACTCTTATCTTTTCTTTCTTGGATTTAAAAGATATAAAGAAGAAGCTAGGAGTCTTCCTTAAATAGTGCTTTGATTTCATTCATTCATTTATTCATTCATCTATTTCACATAATTTCTGAGAGCCTATTCTGTGCCAAGAGCTTTGCGAGGTGCCGAAATAGGAGAAATGAAAGATCAGGCTCCTGCTTTCAGGCCAGTGGTCCTCCCAAACCTGAGGTTTCTGTGTTTTAGTTTTGCTGCCTGCTTTTCCCCATGTGCCCTACTGAATTCTTCTGAAGGAAAGAGGAGGTGGGTAGAGGGTTAGATTGTCTGAAGGGTGACAGAGATCTGAGTAAGGGCTGCTGCAGATGGCAAATACCAGAGGAGGAGGGGAAGCAGTGGGCAATGGCCTCTACATGCTCTTTGTCATTGCCCAAGATACTGGGCATAATGACTGTTTCTGGGTGGAGAGGGAGGAGAGGAGACTGTAACAGTTGCCCTTAAATTTCAGACTTAGAGTAGGCACATTAAAAAAAAAGTTTTGTGTTAAAAGGTTTGAGAAATCATTTTTTGTGCTCAGTGTATCAGAAGCAGATCTCTCTCCTCCCTCTCAAGATTCCTCGGGCCTATGAATTTCCTCCCTCCCTCCCTCCCTCTCCTCCTCCTCCTCCCACTCCTCCTCCTTCTTCTCTCTCTCTCTTTCTCTCTCTCTCTCCTCTTTCTTTCTTTCTTTCTTCTCTCTCCCTCTCTCTCTCTCTCTCTCTCTCTGATTAAAAAATTGACTTGGGAGATAAAGTTCTTTCTTTCTTTCTTTCTTTCTTTCTTTCTTTCTTTCTTTCTTTCTTTCTTTCTTCTTTCCTTTTCATTTTTTTTCCTGGAGCCAAGTGGATGGCAGATGCTGGCAAAAGGGATATTCAGAATTAGTGGACATTAATGTGATTTGCCTGTCTGCATGTGATTGATGTGTTCTGGCAGAATGGAAAAGAAAAAACTCACTACAAACAGTTCCTTACAGTCTTGTGGATCATGGGAAGCTGAAGGGGCTCAGGAGCATTTTCCTGCTAGCTTTATGAAACAAGCAAGAATCTGTCAGGATTTCTGGAAAGTGAGAAGGAGGAAGTATGCACATACAAATGGAAAAGGTGTTAAATGTTAAGGACCAAAATTTTCCTCAGACTTTGGGAAGAAATGATGGAGGTAAGGCCACTTGAAAGCCTGGACAAATGCCCAGCAGCAGGCCCTTTGGTGTGATCCTAGATGACAGTCTTGAGCTCCTGCTCAGATTATTAGCCCCCGGGCCAGTATGGTTGCTCACCATGTGCCCTGCCCTAGAGATGGCTGCACCCAGGCCTGAAACTGGGAAAACTGCATTTTATCTGGTGACTACTTCCTGACTTTATGCATTTAGAGTCTCTGTAGGGGAACTGGTGATTTGTCCTCCCATAGCCTAGTGATGGATAAAAGTTCTAAGGAGTTAGGGAGAGCTCTAAAAGGGCCCTCGAGGTTAGAGCACACATCTGGCAGTTCTAATTCTCCAGCTCTGTTTTCTGCAAATGGATGGTCATTTTGGGCTTTTTGGTCTCTAATCCCTCATTCTGCAAAGCAAACACCCTCAATCCTCAATAATGTAGGTTTTACAGTCTCACATATACATATCTATGTTTCAGCACCGAGGCCAGCGCCACTCAGGCATGGCATATGTTTTTGCATCTGGACATAAGAAATATCAGGACTCTGGAAGCCTAGTCTGGGCTTGGCAGGAGGGCATCCTGTTGTGGAAACCAGGCTGACATCCACAGAGAGCCCTGTTTCCAGGCCCTGTAGCTCTGTGTCTTGGAAAAAAAAATCTTTTTGAAAGTGACAGCTAGATAAGGCATATGAGTAAAAACAGATATATTCAGAGGAGGATTGGAGAAGATTAAGAGGGCCCATGTTTGAAATGAGGAGATTGAGCTAGGTCAGGGAAGGCAAATCAATTTTATTTTACATGCCAATTTCAGTAAATTGGTTGTGGATGTGAGAAGTGATGTGTGAAGTGTTCTGAAGCCACATCTGTGGTGAGCAGGACAGAGTGCCATGACCCATTAGTAATGTTTTCCTTTAGTGGGTGGTAGGATAGTGATTTTGCTAACTAGGTGATATCTAAGATCCTTTTAACTTAAAATTAGTGGTTCTATGTGTTCTCTTCTTCTACTTCTTTATTTTAAAAAAATCCCTTCATTTGTTCACTTATTTATCTGACATTTATCAAGTGTCTGCTAGGTGCTTGCTACTGGGTAGTACATTCTATGTATCCTACCCTCAATTAACTTGCAGTCTCATAAGGAAGAAGGGAAACTAAAGAAATATGATACAGCATGATAAAGACAGTATTCTGTGGAATTGATGACATTTCTCTGTGTAGTGAAGGTAGGATAAAATCCTAGCACAACAGGTCACACAAATCAAGTTACAATCCTTTCTACGTGTTGATGGCCCAACTAGCAGAACTTGAAAGTAGACTTTCCATAACTTAGCTCTGAGGTCCGAAAGAGAGGTTCCAAAGTCTGGTCATCAGTTTGCTAGTAAATTTACCTTGTTAAGTAACATATGCCTATTGATGTAGGTAGGGCAATCACAAAGGCCAGGTCTGGCTATGGTCACACACAGACCACCTGATAGAACTTCGTGGTTGCTATACAGGAAGGCCCAACACTTCCCCAATTTGAAACTACCTTTAAAGCACCTACCATTTTTATTTTTTTGGAGAGAGGTACTAGAATGTCCACATTCTAGATTAAGGATTAAGGGGAAAGATGGGAGTGTCTTGGCAATGAAAAGACTTGGGTGGATCACCAGAGGTGCTAAGACAGGTCATTTCTAATGCTCTTTCGTTTTGTTCTCTGGTAAATTATTATCATCTTTGTGAATCTCAGCTGATTTGTTTGTGATAAAAAAGGACCAGGAAGCCTTAAGTAATGGGAAAGTGGGCATTGTAGCTTTACAGCTGGGCACACTGAGGTCCAGGAGGCAAGAAACCTGCACAGTCTACATCGTAGGCTACCAGTTCTTCTGCATGCCCTGACCCTCAGCAGGTCTGGAGAGCCAGGACATTACGGAGTCAGAGGGCCTCCTAAGGCTGAAGGGTAAAACTCTATCCATTCAGCCCGGTGGTAAACAGCGAATCTCTCTGCAGCTCTTGAAGATCCTACAATTAAACAGTCAGAAAATGCATTTCATAAATTATGTATATTGTTTTCATACAAAAGCATTTGAATATCTCTTAGCTTATAGCCAAGATGAGTAGTGGGAGGAACAATCTTTCACTGTACTTTAAAATCAGGCACTAGCTAGCAGTATCTTCTGGGATGAAGGCCCATCATCATCATCATCATCACCATCATCATCATCACTACCACCACCACCACCATCACCACCACCACTGCCACCACTATCATCACCACTATCTCTACTATTGATTTGGTCAGATGAATTCCATGGGAGTGCAGACTGTCTTGTTTGTTAAATCAGCTCTTGCACCTAACACAGTGCTTGGTACATGGTAGATATTCTAAAAGTTTATTTGAAATGAATGAATTAAATAGATGAGGTTTCACATAAATTATGTTGTTTGTTTCTAAATATAAACCCAGGAGATGGGTAGGGTAGGTCTCATTACTCCCCAATTACATATAAGGAAATGAAGGTACAGATAGGTACCTTGTCTTGGTCTAATTCTCTCTTGGGGTATTGCCTCATAGAAGTAATTGTTCTACTTTGGTCAGGTTTCCTCCATGGACAGAATCTGATCACTAGCCTTCCTTCCTCTGCCTCCCTTTTGGCACTCGATGGTGCCTTTTCTTGGAGCTGAATGAAGCCCTTAACCCATTTTACTTCTGTATTCTATTAGACTAACCTCACTCCCATGGATAATGGCTCCCCATCAACACAAGAGCCTGAGGAGTAAATTCTCCATTATTGGATGGAGCTGACATGCAAGAACAATTGGACTAAATTGATTGTATTTTCCAAATCATCACCCAGCTTCTAATTCTATCTGTGAGATGGACTAATTTGAATCAGAATTAGCTTCTAAATTGGGAATCTAAGCTCTTGACCAGGAAGGGAGAAAAGGGTCTTTGTGCAGTCCAGGAGGGAAGGAGGTCTGTAGACCTGCAATAGGCTCAGTGACTCTCCCAGGAACGGTCTTGGGGTGAGGAGCAGGTAACGTACAATCAGGGTGGGCCTCTGCCACTCTCCTCTGCACAACTGTGTGCCCTTCCATCCACACATTTGTATTCGGTAATGGTATCTCAAAGCTAGCTAAGTAGAGTAGTAGGTTTGTATTCTGGCTCCACTGCCTCCCTGGATAGAACCAAAGTAATGGGCAGAGGTAGAATTTAATAACCTTACACCTCAGTGTTAGAAGGAACCAGAGGTTCCTTCTGGATACTCCAGGCACACACTGAGTGCTGCCTATTCTATTTCTGTTTTAACTCAATAACAGAGGCTCCTTTGCCTTTTAAAACATCCATTCCATCTTTGGTTTATTCTCTAAATTAGAAAGTTCTTTCTATTGAAACTGAAAACGACTTCCTTTTATCTCTTTGGGTTATGTTCTCTCGAACTTTGAGCAAAGCCTCTCAAACTTTAAAATACTTAGGAATCTCCTGATTTTGATTAGAATCTGATTAAAATGTAGATTCTGATTCAGTAGGCTTTAGATCCTGCATTTCTAAAAAGTTCTAAGGTTATGCTGATGCCACAGGTCCACTAAGCTCACTTTGAGTAGTGAAAGCTTACAGGTATAAAAAGGATAAAAATTTTAAGATGGCAGTAATTTCTATCTTTGGATTTCTCTTCACAAAGGTAAAACTCCTGTGTTCCATTAAATTAACAGAAAACACTCTTCTTCAAAAGGGATCTTGTCCTTTATTTTTTTTTTCAATTTTATAAATGAGGAAACTGAGGCACAAGAAGGTCTGGAGATTTGCCTAACATCATAAGACTGACAGAGCCAAGAATAGCTAGAATTAAGGTTTGCTGAACCCTG
>NW_006431288.1:4300172-4302666 GCF_000325575.1 Pteropus alecto
CTGTCTGTCTTCAGATATTGGAAGTAGGAGGAATAGATAAGAGAAAGTGATAAAATGTTGTCCCTAGCTGCATGAAAAGCAAAAGTCCAGGAAAGGTGATCCTCTTGCTGATGCCCCACAGGGTTCAGAATAGTAGGGTTTAGTAACTACTGCCAGGGAAAATGGAAGAGAGTAGGGGAGATGTGTGCAAGGAAGAAGGCAACAATCAAGAGTGTGAAGAAATACCTATGGAAAGACAAGACAGGAAGAATCTTAGACTATTAAGAACTTCTCTTCAATAGGAAGAGGTAGTGAAGATAGAGGAAAGAAAAGATTGGACCTCTTAACATGTACCAGAAAACATGGACACCCTTTCTTCCAATTCCCACAATACTCGTCCCTTCTCCCTACATAGTACTCATCTTCTGTGCAATAATTCTTGTTTATTTATACATTTCCCCACCTATATAAAATAAGCATCTTGAAGGCGAGAACCATGATTTATTCACCATTACTTTCCAAACCTAACTCAGGGCTTGGCCTACAGTAGGTATTTATTACATGTTTTTTTTTGAATGCATGAATGCCTGAATAAATAATTAAAAGTAAGAAGTCAAAATCTAGGAGTGTACAGCCTAGTAAAGAAAATTTGATTGCTGTAGACATAAGAAAAATATCTTGATAGGAAAATGTGGTAATTAGACCTGGAGTAATCAAGAAGACTTCATGGCTTTGGATGTGCATGATGAAGGAAATTGATGAATCAAGGATAACTCCTAGGTTTGCATATCAAAGAATGTGAGGAATAGTAGGCAGGAAATCAGATTTCTTAGGAAAACCCAACAGGTCTGTTTGAGATGAATATTAGGTATTTGTGGGAAAGTTCCAAATAGACATTTGGATATGGCTAGGCTTCTTGAATTCAGAGAAGGTGCTGGAGGCTGTAGGAGTGGCCTGACTCTTTGCCCAAGTGCAGCTGAGAGAGTGCTACCCCATGCAGGTGCCATGGGGGCGGGAGCACAGAACCTTCCTTCTGGAGCTTGGATGGAGGACTGACAGCTCACCACGAGGACTCAATGGGACTGCTCAGAGACCCTCAAGTGCTTGAAAGGGAAATATGGGAAATATGGGGCTTTGGAAATGAAAAACTGAAACACACTTGAGGGGGCCCTTCAGCATGAGAGAGAGAAAAATCAGAGCACCCAGAGTAGGTGGCTCTACTAGATGATGCAGAGGAAAACTGACACGTTTAACTACAAAACCAGAGCAGTGAGGGTGATGAAACCACAGCATAATGGAAACAAATAGAAGTCTTGTGTTCCAAATTGAAAAATTCAGTAGCTGAATTAAAGAAGAAAGTAGCAACTCTTGAGAATTTTTGGCTTAGAAGATAAAGTGGAAGAACTATCTTAAATATGGAGCAAAAAATAAAGAGTTGGAAATTATGAGGAGAGAAGAGAAGATATTTGTAGGACACATTCTGGAAACTTCACATGTAAGGAGTAGAAATTCTAGAAGGAGAAAAAGGAACAGATGGAGAAGCAATAAATAAAGAAATAATACAGGAAATTTTTTCTTGGTTTGTCAAAAAACTTGAAAAAGTTTCAATCTGGAGTTTGAAAAATCTCATTAGGTTCTAGGTAAAATCGACCAAAATCTGCCCCCTCCTCCAGGCTTATAGTGGGAAAAATGATTGAGAGAACCTGTTTGAATATAGAGGTCATCTAGTCTACCACTCTCCTCCACCTTTCTGGACTCGTGTTGAGGAATAAATCATGTTAGCTAATGAGCACATCATTTCATACAGTTTTGAAATCACTGTAAAATATGTTATTTCCTTATTGTGATTATATTATATCCTTGCCATACTTCCATGAGATACGTTGGAGTGGGGATTACTATATACCCACTTTATAGATAGGATAATTGAGAATTGAGGCTTTTTTTATAGATGAATAAAATAAGAAACTGAAGATCAGCTGGTCCCAATTCTTCATCCCTCCCTGAATCTACACCCTTGTCATAGTCTTATTGTAGGCAGTGTGCAATTCCCTATTCTTTGACTCTGAGTCTGCCTATGTAATTTGGACATTGGAATGGGATGGAAGTGGCAGTAAGCCATTTGGAGGCCAGGCCTTAAGAGGCCTGTAGATCTTTGCCTTTTTGTGCCTTTGCCATGGCTATAAGATGAGTTTTGCCCCTCAGCCTGGACCCCAGAAATGTGCATTTTAAAGCCCAGGACTTTTGGCTCCGAGTCCAAATACTTTCCCCTAGAGCCCAGCTTCGACAAGGTGTGTGTGTGTGTGTGTGTGTGTGTGTGTGTGCGTGTGTGTGTGTGTGTGTGTTGACAGGGCAGAGAAAAGCAGGAGATAAGCAAGAGATCTAAGTCCTTATGCATACGCTCTTTTTCATGAAGCTTGATGTGACCTGTGTCATTGGTAAAAGTCCCAGGATGGCAGGACCCCAGCTATTTGGGGGTTTGTGCCACCTCTAGATGTCTGACATTCCCAGAGCA
>NW_006431288.1:4303043-4303813 GCF_000325575.1 Pteropus alecto
TGTGTGTGTGTGTCTGTGTGTGTGTGTGTGTGTGCGTGCGTGTGTGTGTAGCCTATTCTTATTGCAACTTGGGACCCTGCTCTGTGTGCTGTGAATGGTGTAGTTCTAATCTAGCCAATTGTTCCAGGAACTTCGTTAATACTGTGCCCTGAATTGCTGGCAGCTGCAGCTTCTTAAAGAGAGCTGCTCCTCTCTACACATGCTCTCTCACACACACACACACACACACACACACACACACACACACACGCAAGATGGTACTTTTCTTTCTGCAAAGATCAAATTGGCCTCCTTGTTGCCAGCTCAAAGCAGATGTTTATTTGTTGTTTTCATGTTTTCAACTGTTGTGATGAGGTTTGCCTCCTTTTCCTTTAACCGAATTACGTGTCATTTAGCTCTTCAGTGAAAGCTGCAGAGTGAGTCTGTCATGTGGGGCTTCCAATTCCTTCTCTACAACCCAGTTAGACCAGCACAGCCACCAGACACCAAGGCCCTGCAGCCCCGCACAAGGAAAAGACCAGAAGCACAAGGCATTCCTTCGACTAAGCCTGACATTCTCCTTCCTCCTACTTCCTCGGGGTGCAGCTCTGGACCCAGGACCATGTAGGAAGGGTCAATGAGAGAAGCATATTCTCTCTTGCACACGTGTCCTCATGCCCACATTCTGCGAGTACACAGGAAGGTGTGAACCAGATCTGGTTTGCCTTTGTTTATGGGCCCATTTGCCACATTGCGTTGGCCCATGTTAACTGACTTGAGTATAAGGGAAA
>NW_006431288.1:4303901-4308914 GCF_000325575.1 Pteropus alecto
GGAAAGAGAATGGAAAGTTTCCAAGAGAGCCTGTGAGCCCAGAGAAATGGCTGGAGGCAGTGGCATGGAAAGAATGTTTTTAGAACTTTCCTTTTATCTCTTGAGATCCAAGTTCTATCAACAATGACCTTGAAGGTGCCAGAGAAACTCACTATTAGCCTAGTCCCTTCCATTTTCTTGCTGCCGAGCCCTGGCCTCCACCCCTTGCATTTAGTCCTGCTCCTGTCTCCAAGCAGAGTCACACCTAAACCATCTCCATCACCCCACTAGGTCTAGATGAATCATTATTACCTTTATAAGTGATTGGATTATTGTGTGACCACTAGTAGTCACTCTGAGCTTGAATCTTTTTAACCCTGAAATGAGGTGGTTGGACTAGATGAGCTAGGTCTAAGATTTTTGTTAATCCTAAATGTCTTTGATTTGCATGTATGGTTATGTGTAAACTTAGTTACTTCTTAGTAATTCTTCAATGAATTAATTTAGCATAATCAGTTTACTATGATAGTGATAAAGAATCTTGATCCTCGGGTAAATTAGGCACGGTAATGGACTTCATAACATTCAAAGGGTAAACTGTGCAGACTATGGTCCTGAGGTCTCTGAGACCTGAGGTTTACTTGGCATCAAGTTCACCTGGGGATGGTAGGGTCAAGAGACTGGGCAGAGCAGGGAGCCCAGGGCAGCCACCAGAGCAGGTTTTAGCAGCAGGTAGCCAGCCAAATGGGTCACAGAGGCCATGAGAAGTTTAGGCAGGCTAAAAGCTTGGCAGGTGGGGGAGCTTGGCACAAAAGAGTCCAGAGGTCATATTGGCAGGTAGCTGATACAAAAAGGTCTGGCAGATGGAGAAAGGAACCTACTGTGTGGATTGAAGTTTCTCAGTCTGTGGAAGGCTCAGGGTAAACAACAGGGGATACCAGCCCTAAAGGAAAGCAAGAGCTGAGCAGAGAACAGACAGAGACTCACCCAGGAGGATGAGGCATGACCTGTTGCTGAATATACAGTGTCTAGGTCACACAGGTTCTCACACACCCCTAACCAGGGCTGCTGGTGGGACATAAGCATCTTTAATTGCAGCACCTCACACACTCCATGAAGAAAAGATCAGGTGTACTTTCTCTTTCCTGGATGTTTGTTAGGCAGTAGTCCTGTTGTGTGAGGCAGGGCTGGTACTCACCCAAGAATTGGATGGGGTTCAGTAGGGGCGGTGGACACACTGTTTCCTGCCCTCCCCTGTATGCAGCATATCAGCAGGGATACTGGAATGCCAGCTAGAAGCCAGGAACCTGGAGGGCTTAAGGGCCAATGACTACTCTGTTCTGGAGGTCTGATCGGCTGTTCCTGAGCCCCTCCTAAGTAAATTGCAGCTCTTCACAGCAGGATTAACTGAAGCTTTTAATAGTAATGCAAGAAGATTATATATATTTTTTCTTCCCAATTAAGCCTCTATGAAGAAATAAACCCAAACCAGAATTCTAAACAAGAGAATGCTATTTCTTAGAAGCAGCAAGCAAATGTTCTCTCTTTCCAGTAGGAAAGCAAGGAGATGTGCACCCAGGGAGGCTCTCCTATGTGCCCTGTGCTTCCAAGTGTCAGCACAACTTTTCAGGGAGGCATTTTCTCGGTAGTTAACAATGGATAAGGAAATCAGGCTCAGAAAAGCTAAAGCATTTGCTAAAGGACACACAGCTATGGTGGGAGGGCAATAGATTCCATGTCTCTCTGGTTCAAGCTGTCTGGCTCAGTGGGGAGAACATTATCTCACATCCCAGCCTTTCATTCCACAAGGAGAAGTCTACCTCCTCCTTCGATGTGTCCCATTATGTGGCTGCCCAGCTCTGGTTGGCTCTCCAGTTCCACTGAGGAGACCAGATGTGGGAATAAGAGCTGGAAAGATTCTTAGAGATCATCCAGTCCAGTGGTTTACACATTTGATTTTTCCAAACAAAATTGTGTGATAAGCTCCAGTATTTAGAATTGATAAAGATTTGCTGTTCCTGCTTCAAGGAAGGTGAAGCCTTGGAGGCAGGGGGAGCAAGGAAAGATGGTGTGGGTGCAGGGCTTGGAAAACCCCCACATTACTTCCCTAGTACTCAAGGAGAGCTCTCAGGCTCCTCGGAAAATGCTGAAAAACTGTCAATAGGCCCAAGGCCTCTACTTTATAGATGTGGGGACTGAGGCTTGAGGTGATTTGCCTAAGATAGCACAGTGTCTAAGAGTTCTGAATAGAGTCCAAGTCTCCTGGCTTTCAGTTCTCTCTGTCTGTTCGTGGGTCAAATTACTAAGTCTGGCCAACTGAAATGGTATCTGAGGAAATTTTTTCTCTCTGCAGAGCCCCTGGGTCATTAGACAGGTGAGTCTATAGATCTTCATAGCCCCTGCAGCAGGATTGTTCAGGACCCAGAACTAGCTGCCAGTACATTAACCTGCAAAAAACTTTTATCAGCTTTGGTTGAGATTGGCTCTTTACGACCCAACCCAAAGCACAAGGAAGCTAATTGACCCCTTCCCCCAAGAAGTCTTTTCCTGGTATAGTTATAGGTGCTGTCGATTTCTCATACTTGTATTCATTTTAATAAAATGGATTCCTGAAATGGGCCTCCATATTGCATGTAATTTTTATCATCATTTCCCAGATTTTGGTTTAGAAAATATGACTGCTATAGGTAGAAGTCAAAATTTAGGCAAAAGTCGGGCCTCTGACCGCACCATGGGATGGCATTCCAGGGTCGGGGGGTGTCTCACTGCTGAAACAATTACTTTTCTGTCTGTTCTTTTGCCCTCTTCTTCTCAGTGCCCCCAAGCATCATTTCCCCATCTCTTTTCTCACTCTGAAGTCAGCCTCCGACAGGCTTCAGCATCTGGATCTTTGGAGGAGTTCAGGTCTGTTTAAATTTGTTTTTCACTGAGTGCCTGCTACAATTCAAGCATGAATAAGATGCAGTCTGCCCTGGAAGAGCTTATATTCCTGTGTGGGAGAGGATATGCAAACAATAGGATATGGTTTACTTTTTGGGGTGAGAGTTCTGGGCACCTCGAGCTGAGTATTGAAGGAGGATGAAGAGCTCTACGAAGAGGCACTGGAAGGAGGCATCCTAGGTTTGAGAACAACAGGTGCCCAGGGGCCCGAGGGGAATGTTGTCTACATTTAATTTTTCTGAGAGAGTCAGGGAGTGTATCTGAATCCTCTGATCCTATTTTCTTGGAAAATAAGATTGCAGTGAAGGAAAACCACTGTAGGAGAATCCTGTGGTTCCAGCCCAGAGGCAGCTGTCCAGCTGTGAGAGGTAAAGTCAAGCCAGAAAATAGCTCATCTTCCGGCTGCCCAGTGATGAAGAACACCCCCGGGGAAGGTTAACACAGAACATCATCATTAGCTTTTAGTGGGCAGAAGGCTCCTCTCCGAGGCCCAGGCTGCCTGCTGGATTTGCTCTAATGATGGGAATTGGGCACTAATTACCATGAAGCCACCCCACATGGCAGCCACACACAGCAACTGCAGCCTCTATGGGATTATTAGAGAGGTGCCCTTCTTTCCCATTCTTTAAACACTGGAGTCTTAGCTTACTTTTTCATGGTGCTTTTCAGTGGATAAAGAACATTCACGTCTGTCTACTGATCCCCTATCTGCTGTGAGCATTGTCATTTCCATTTCACTGGTGAGGAAGGGAAGATTTAAGAGAGAATCAAATTTATGTTGTTAATAGGGGGAGAGATGGGGTTTGAAAAAATTTTTTTTCATATCTTTTTCTAATTTATCTCTACTTCTGGGTTGGGGAAAATAAAGGAAGAAAATAACAATTATTGATGGCCTTCCATGCAAACTCAATTAATATTACCCACGCTATAAGTGAAGAGACTAAGGCTCAGAGAAGTTAAACAATGTGTCCCTTGTTGCATAGCTGCTGAGTGGTGGGCTGGTATTTGGCTTCAGATCTAACTGCACTTTCACTGTGATGTCCCCATTTACTTCTGGCCCTGGGACAGGGCAGAGTTCCTTATTAATTGTATCTCTGTGGGTTCAGACACTGTGTAGCTCCTTTAGGGCTGTACAGTTGAGTCTTGCAGGGGAGTTCACTATTGTATGTATGTATGTGTGTATGTATGTATGTATGTATGTATGTATGCATGCATGCATGCATGCATGCATTTAATTAAGCCAGAGCCACACTGGATGGACCTTCTGCAAAGCCTTGTCTGTTTGGGTTGGTGGATGTCTTAGAATTAGAACTCACTTCTGCAGCAGCAAGGACCTGGGGAATGGACCCTTGTCCTAGAAGTCACTGAAGTCACTGAGGGTCTGACTGTAGACTTTAGAGGGGTAGGGAGGCTTACCCCAGAGGCTAAGAGCCTGCCGCATTATCCATGGCACTCAGTATCTTCAGCCTACTGCTATCCTTTAGTGATAAGCTCTCTTTCTGTCTGTTTCTCCAAGAATCTCCTGAGACCTGTGGCTTTGGCTGTGGCCCCCATCTGGACCCATTCCACTGGTCATAGAAGAAAGGAGGCTGGCCAGACTGTTGTTATCCAGCCTTGATCCCAAATACAATGGCCAATGGGAGGGTCCTCAGACTCCTGTCTGACCCAGTGCCCTGTAGGTGTCTTAGGTATAATCCTAAAGATCATAGAGAGTGATGCTGAAGTTAAATTGTGTTTCCTATAATTAGAATTAGGGGCCAGTGAATGAGATATTTCAAATTTTACTAGTTGGTAAGCAAATGAATCATAACAGTTTGAAAATTGGCTAGTAGAATCTCAGAGAACAAAAGGAATTTCAGGACTATCTCATCCAACTTATTCACTTCACAGATACAAAACTGGAGGCTTAGAGAGGAGTGATGGATATCTCTGGGCATGCAGCTGGTAAGCAGCAGAGCTGAGATTGGATTCACATTTATGGGTGCTTCCCCCCTCCTCCCTTTTAAAAATTATGCCATGATGTTGCTACTTTTTACATCTTATTTCTCATCTTCATTTTGGCTCCATTTACCAAATTATTTCAGATCAAATTGT
>NW_006431288.1:4309156-4316706 GCF_000325575.1 Pteropus alecto
TCTCTGTGGGTTCAGACACTGTGTAGCTCCTTTAGGGCTGTACAGTTGAGTCTTGCAGGGGAGTTCACTATTGTATGTATGTATGTGTGTATGTATGTATGTATGTATGTATGTATGCATGCATGCATGCATGCATGCATTTAATTAAGCCAGAGCCACACTGGATGGACCTTCTGCAAAGCCTTGTCTGTTTGGGTTGGTGGATGTCTTAGAATTAGAACTCACTTCTGCAGCAGCAAGGACCTGGGGAGTGGACCCTTGTCCTAGAAGTCACTGAAGTCACTGAGGGTCTGACTGTAGACTTTAGAGGGGTAGGGAGGCTTACCCCAGAGGCTAAGAGCCTGCCGCATTATCCATGGCACTCAGTATCTTCAGCCTACTGCTATCCTTTAGTGATAAGCTCTCTTTCTGTCTGTTTCTCCAAGAATCTCCTGAGACCTGTGGCTTTGGCTGTGGCCCCCATCTGGACCCATTCCACTGGTCATAGAAGAAAGGAGGCTGGCCAGACTGTTGTTATCCAGCCTTGATCCCAAATACAATGGCCAATGGGAGGGTCTTCAGACTCCTGTCTGACCCAGTGCCCTGTAGGTGTCTTAGGTATAATCCTAAAGATCATAGAGAGTGATGCTGAAGTTAAATTGTGTTTCCTATAATTAGAATTAGGGGCCAGTGAATGAGATATTTCAAATTTTACTAGTTGGTAAGCAAATGAATCATAACAGTTTGAAAATTGGCTAGTAGAATCTCAGAGAACAAAAGGAATTTCAGGACTATCTCATCCAACTTATTCACTTCACAGATACAAAACCGGAGGCTTAGAGAGGAGTGATGGATATCTCTGGTCATGCAGCTGGTAAGCAGCAGAGCTGAGATTGGATTCACATTTATGGGTGCTTCCCCCCTCCTCCCTTTTAAAAATTATGCCATGATGTTGCTACTTTTTACATCTTATTTCTCATCTTCATTTTGGCTCAATTTACCAAATTATTTCAGATCAAAATGTTCAATTGGGCTGTAAATTAGCTGAATAATTGCTGTGTAGATCTCACGCAGGAAGACCCTCAACTACAGGGAGCCCTCAAAATCAGCAGAGGCAGAGCTCTGCCCTGCATCCTTTTCTTCTAGGAGAAAGAATCCTGACAGGAAGGCCCAGTGCTCACGAGAGGAGTGGCACACCCCCCGCCTGACCTCAGACCCTACCAAACAAACACCCTACATGCAGGAAGAGCCTAAAAAAACACACACACAAAATGAGAAAACTGGATATTGTGAAGATAATCCCACATTAACTCATAGGTTCAATTTTTCCTCAAACTCTGATTTTTTTTCAGGGGGAGGGGAAGACTTGACAAAATAATTTTTAAGTTCATCTAAAAAATATACAGATGAATATAGCTGAAAATGATGACAGAGACATTGAATGAGGGAGGATTTGTTTTACTATACATTAGAACATATCATAAATCATTACTAACCAAGAAAATATAACAGTTAAGGAAGACAAAAATGATTTATAGCACAGAATAAGTCAAATAAGGGCTCTAAATATAACATAAGAGTTATGGCATCTCACTGTGGGAAGGGGCGGGTAATAGAATAAATACTGTTGGGGAAAAATGGCTTGTTATTTGGGAAAAATAAGCAGTTTAGAGCCTCATCTTATATAATATAGTAAAAAGGGATATATGTTAATGGGAACATGAAACCATATTGAAATTAGAAGAAAATTTAAGTGCGTGCTTACCTCTAAATGAAAAAGGGCATGAAAGTGATGAGATAAATAACATGGGTTTGATTGTATTAAAAAAATTCTGTACATTAAAAATGTTCTACAATGAAAAGTTAAATGTAGTGGGAAAACTTATGACTATCAAAAACAAAGAATAAATTATCTGAAGAGCTCATGTCTATAGTTGTAAAAAAATATTAAAATGCTGATTGGAAAATAGATGAAGATTATAAATGGGCCGGATGAAATACCAATGACTAAGAAACATATAAAAATGTTAATTCTTCCTAAAAATCAAATAAATATAAATTAACAAGAATGAGATACTTATTTCACCTTTCAAGTTAGCAAAGATTTAAAAGATATACTTTTGATGTGCTTCAATGAGATGAGAACATACTAGTAGCCTTCTCTTATGCTGATTGCTGATAGGAAGAGAAATGGTACTAACCTTACCTAAAACAGTATAAGTATAAGTATTAGAAGCCTTCATATATGTTCAAACAATTTGATTAAATAATTCTCTTTTGTATTTGAGTTTCATGCACAAGGATGTTCATTCATGATAGTGTTGTTTATTAGAATCTCAACCCAAATGTTAATTCATTCTTTAAATCAGTTACGTCAACAAATATCAAGATCTATTACGTTCTAGATACTGTAGTAGATGTTGGGGACACATTGATGAATAGAAAGTATATATTTTAAGTACTTTGTGAAATTTACAATTTGGTGGGAGCGACAAGAAACAAACCAGTTAATAATTAAGAATGTTCATCATCACAAGAAAAAAAAATTGTGATTGTTGACTAAATTTATTGTAATCTTTTCAGAATATATACTTATATCAAATCACTATGTTGTACATCTAAAACAAATACAATGTTATATGTCAAGTATATCTAAATAAAACTGAAAAAAAAAGAAACAGAGGAATTGTTCAACAATTATAGTATATCCTTACAATAAAATGTTGTGTCCCTTATATGGTATAATTATAGTATATGTACCTTATGTACCCTATATAGTATAATTATACCCTTATATAGTATATCCTTTCAATAAAATAAAATATTAAACATGATGTCTATAAGTAATGATTTCCATTCATTTATCCAACAAATATTTATTGAATACCTAATATGCACCAGGAACTATGCTGGGCATAGAGGATACAAGATACAATTGTCAAAATAGATACATTTCTTGCCCTCATGACCCTCATATTACCAGGAAATTATAACACTGTTGATAAAGACTCTGGTACAAGAAGTATAAGTCTAAGGTAGCCCCTAAGAGAGGCCAGTACTTGAGATGTGAGTGGTCAGAGAGATCTTCCTGAAACATCTAAGGTGGGACACCAAGAATGAGTAGGAGAGAGTTTGCCAGATCAAGAGAGTGGAAGAGAATAGTGTTACAGACATTGGGACATGCCTAAGAAAAAGCAGGATATACAATCGTACATGTAACATGACATCAGTGGTATACTAATCTGTAAAAACATACCAGGAGGGAATTCACCAAAATGTTAGCCATGGCTGGTGGGGTCATATGTGACCTTTATTTCCTGCTTTAGTCCATTCCGTGGAAGTCAGGCTGCTGATTGTGTGAACACTGCTTTCTCCTCCTAGGTCTCTCTCCCAGTAATCGTTGGCAAGTCCTCAGGCTCAGCCACTGGACCTGTGGTAGCACAAAGCACAAGAGGTGGCCATCTGGGCTCCAAAGGCTTCAAGAGAAACGAATGGCATATCTTGTTAGGAAAATGCCCAGAGCAGTAAGAAAAGAAAGGAGCCCTCATCACCCACAGAGAGAAAGTGGAAAATTATATTTTCAAAATAAGCGGTGCTCGAGAGATCTTGATGTTCCCATTTTGTTTTTGACAGAAAAGCTTCTCTCTGAATAAAGACGACCATTTCTCATGTGGTGTGAGTGATGTTGAGGGACTGCATGGAGGAGGGTGCTTTCCTAAGCAGCTAAAGAGCATGGAGCACTTCCTGCCCGAGCAGGTGCTGCTTGTTTGCCCCTCTGAGCTTGCCCCAGAAGTTACACCTCTACAGGTCTGGCAATCTCTGCTTCCAGAAGACCCCCCCAAAAGGGGAAAACATACCTTTCCTCAAGCCACTCCCCTGGGAGGACTTTTCATCATTGACTATTTTTAAAAACAAACTCCCAATTCAGTGGCCATGGGTTTCTGATGTCCTGAAATGTAGCCCTACTTGACCTTGTCCTCTATCCGTAATGTACTTCTTTCTCTCCAGCTGCTCAAGGAAAGCCCAGTCATTTTGTAAAATCCTGTTAAAAACCTCACTTCTCTGTACAATTTTTCTTGATTACCCCAATTTAAACAGTCATTTTAATCTAACTTTTCTAGCATTTACTGCCAGAAACTTTCATTTGACACTTATCATATTCTGGCCTTTATTGCCAGTTATTTGTTACTTTGTTTGTGACTCTCCTCCCCAATGTGTAATATTGTTCTCTTTACTTAGAAGACGATCCATTCTTTCTCTTTCCCATCTGTTGAACTCCTATCGAACACTCCCAGGCCTAACTCAAAGTCACCCCGCCCTTAGCTTCCACTCTGGCTTTTTGTGAATCATGACTCATTTTTATTCACCACGATATATTTCTATATGGCCAGAAACTATATCTTACTTATCCTAGCATTTCCCGAGATGCCTAGCTCAGTGTTAGGGCATGATGGGCAATGCAATTAAATGCTAAATCAATAAATGAATGGATGGGGCCTGTTTTGAGGACAGTTATGGTATGTTATAGGTTATAGGTTGGCTGTGTTATGCTTTTTTTTTCATATTGCATGGAATGTACTATGCATATAACAGGTGCTTAATGAATATGAAATGCTTTATTTATTGCACTACTATCATGCATCACTTAACGACAGGGTACAATTCTGTCATTGTGTGAACATCACAGTGCACTTACACATACTTAGGTGGTATAGTCTACTACATACTGAGGCTATAGGGTATAGCCTATTGCTCCTAGGCTACAAAACTGTACAGCACATTACTATACTGAATGCTGTAGGCAGTTGTAACATAACAGTATTTGGGTATCTAAATATATTTAAACAAAGAAAAGGTACAGTAAATATATGAAAGATAAAAAATGGTACACTTATATAGGACTTACCATAGATAGAGTTTGTAGGACTGGAAGATGCTCTGGACGAGTCAGTAGGTGAGTGGTGAGTGAATGTAAAGGCTGAGGACATCACTGTACACTACTATAGACTTTATAAACACTTCCCGGAAGCCTTACCCATACTTCCATCTGACAGAGTCAGAAATAGAATATCAAAGCTGTCAATGCTGCTCCAGGAACAAGGATGTGGGCTGGATTGATTAGACATATTGAGGAGAAACTGAGTAAGGAGTAGATCACCATAGCAGTGATTGTCAGGAGGAAATGAAAGGTGGCTTGAGAATAAGAAATTAAGAGGGAGAGATAAAAGAACATAGAGCATTGTCATGGCAATGTGGTTTTGACTATTGCATGTTGCAGTGGTCAGATTAAGGAACTTTGTTGTATTCATGAAAAAAAAAAGAGGGTGTTTAACATAGAGAAATTGTAGAACTGAGGAATCAATATTTTGACTTCAGAAATTTGTTTTTGGTTTCATTGACCCTATCTGGCACAAAGGACTCTCCCTGGCATTGAATTGATGGATGAAATAAAACTTACGTATGCTTTATATCATTACAACCTGAAAATATTTCTGAAGTACGGGGACAGGTTGGCTCCACACTACCACAGAAAGCTTTTACTAAAGTGGCACTTAATATTTGTCAAGGTAGCCCTGGTGGACCTGTGTCCTTGTGCAGAATCTTAGATCCTCAACAAAGAGTTTACAGCAATGTATCTTGAAGACCACCAAGCTAGATCTGGGAGGGCTATAGCACCCTCTGATGTAGCTCTGAGGGGACAGGTTCCTATGTGCTGAAACAGTTCAGCGGCTGACTGATTGAGATGTACTCTGTGCACTCAAAATTGAGATTTCGTGAGTGAGAGGGAACCCTTCCATTTCTTACAGGAAACTCGGCTCTTTCCATTACCTTACAGGACAACTGTAGAATATGCGGTTTGTCATTGGCTGGAACATCATTTTTCAGTGTGTGACTGTATATATATTGACACCTTTATTATTAACATTATTAGTTGATACTGCCATCCCAGAAAGAAGTCTGTCAGAAAAATGTAGGTGCTTGATCCATATCCCTCTCCTTCTTGGGTAGGAGAGCTTCCTTCTGGGGCTGTTCCTATTTGTAGGGGTCAGTAAATAAGGCAGCCATATTTAAACCCAACTCTTGTCTGCATCTTGCAGAAGGGTCCTCTGATTAGTGTTCAGCTGCTGTCCTGAGGTGAGGTGCTTTTACAAAGCTCCCCCACAGGAAATATGACTTCTATCCAGGCCCATCATGCTGGGGTCTCAGATGGCAGGAGGAGATGTTTGGGTCTGCTTCTAGTCTGCCTGGCTGCCTACATGTATGACACATTCAACTGTATGTGGACTGTAGAGACAAGATTGGAAGTGCCACCAAAAAGTCTGGACAGTTCCAGGGGGCAAAGAACCGGGTGCCAGCTAGGAATCCTTGTTTATTGCTTGTTGAGACATGGGTCTGAACTCTGGGCCTGATATCAAACTTGGTAGTTTATGCAGATACTTTTAGAAGCTGGTGGCTCTTCCCTACCCTCTTCTGTAGAGCATCTTAGTGAGAGGAGTTGTCTGTGTCCTGCAACAGTTCCACTAAGCATCTTAACAAAGAAAGGAAAAACAAAACAAAACCCCAGAACTCCAGCTCAGCAGAGCCACACTGTCTGACTGGTCGTATTCATCCTGACAATTTCTGTCCCTTTCTTTTTTTTCCCCCTGAGTAAAGCTGTTCTTTTGATCCTAACAACTCTCAGAGAAAAGCAAGGCACAGAGATAATTATCTTTTAAAGTTGCTGAGGCATCATAGCCATGCAGAGCTCCACCTCTTTGAGAGCAGATTCCACAGGGGAAAGTCTCCCAGGCTTTCTTCTCTATCCTTGGTACATGGGTCCTCGGCAAAAGCGAGGTACAGGTGCCTCTGGGGTGGTCCCAGGCCCCAGCCAGTCCTGGGTCTGGGGAAAGCCCTCATGTGATGGGTTTGGGTCATACTGTTCTGTCAGACAGCTCTGCTGGGTGACTGAATTGCAAAGCACCTGGGGGCAGATTCAGGGCCACTCAGAAAAGGGGCTTAGAGTTACAGGGGTGAGGCAAGAGCAGGAAATAGCAGTCACTGGACGATGGGAGAATGCAAGAGGGAGATGGATGGAGATGCTTCTCATTAAATAAGGAAGCAAGCCTGGTAGGAGTGGGTGGAATGGAACTGAGTTTCTCAACCCTCACAATTCCTCCTTCTAACAAACCCACCATTGTGGAAAGAGAAATGAATCATATAAGTCCATTTTAGGTCAGGGAAGACTCTGGGAAGTCCAGATGGAATGTGGATCCCCATTCCTTCTTGGATGTGCCAAGTCAATTCCTGAGCTGAGTTTATGGTAAGGGATTTGCCCTTCCTCCACCCCAATGGGGACTTGGTTGGGAAGAGCTGTTCCTGGGAGGACAGAACTTTTTAGCCTCTGTCATGGTTCTTTTTATTCCTGGGCGATCCCCTACACTCAGGCTTCAGGGACATACAGATCTGGGTGAGAAAGTGGGCTTGCCCCTTGTTTTCTGGACAACTTTTTCAACTTCTCTGAGCTTCTGTTTCCTTACCTATCAAATGAGAGCAGGGTTTGAGGGTCTAGTTAAGTCACTTGGGTGAAGACC
>NW_006431288.1:4316720-4357641 GCF_000325575.1 Pteropus alecto
CCCTGATGGGATCCAGCCCGAAGGGGTGCATAGGGTCCTCCCAGAGCACCGAGGTCACTGGCTGGGTGCCTTCATCCCTGCTGCCCAGTTAGTGAGCATGGCACCCCACTATTCTGGGGAAGCCAATGTGGCATCTGGAATGACATTTCTATCTTATATCTTCTGAACCACCTCTGTGATGCTGAGAGAGTGTAAAATATAGAACCCTGTCTTTGGTGATTGCGACAGGCTGAGCACTATGTTGTGAGCCTGGGTGGGAAGCAATGTCTCTACAGTCACACCCCAACCAAGTCAGGAGATTTCCCAGGGCACATTTGGGTAAGTAGTATGCAAACTCTGTAGTTCTGGGAATTTAAAGTTTTGACTGTGAGCCAGCCATTTGGGTAACAGCGGGCTTTTCGAATCACCCAGCGATAATAAAGCCTGGATCTAACCTCTGTCTGCATTTCCCCTGAGGCTTCTGCTGCACTTTGCTGCAGCATCAAAGCTGCATTAGTGAGTACCAAAACCCCTTTATAAATGGCCTGTGACTCCAGAGATCCACCTCTGATGAAGCCATCTATGGGGGGATTGTGGGTGGAGGGGGCATGTCGAAAGCTTCAGGAAAATTCCTGCTTATGGGAGTATATGTTTCTAGCCTCCATACTTCGGTCATCAGCTTAGACAGCTCATATTCATGACCTGAGAACTGAAAGATGCACAGTTGTCTGGATGGGTCCCAACAGTCACACCTTTCTGTCCCTCATCCTCACAAACCTGGATGAAACTCAAGATCCAACTTGATGCCCTTGTGTTCCAGAAATGAGTGGCCGTCCAGGTGGGCTCTCCTACACCCACCAGCAAGCACCCCTCCGAGCTCTGTGGTTTGCTATAGGGACCAGCCATTCTTGATTTCCTCTCTAAGTGTTATGTGGAAAGGTGATGGTAAATTTGTCTGCCTTGAGGATGAATTTAAGGAACGGATGAGAAAGAAATAGAGAGAGCAGGTATACCCTGCAGGCAGACCTTATCATAGTCCAGAGAAGAGGCAAGGCCCAGGGCCTGAGGGTAGGTGATAAAAGTTACACAGGGAGCATAGGCCCCAGCCCTGCTCTAGTTTCTGGGAAGCCCATAGGCCCACTGCCCATTTTCCCACCCCTGTGTAAAGAATCAGAGAGGAAGAATGAGTTAATACATTTCTATCTGCCTTAAAAGGATTGTTTCTGTTTTAGGGCACCACCTGATGACTCTGTAAAGTTGATGGGTAGGCCATCTGCCAGCAGTGCCCATAGGGGCTGGCTCTGTACTCTGTGGAGCTCATGGCAATTGGAGCTTGCAGCAGACAACAATTCTTGGTCCCTTGTTACTCCCCCAACAGATCTCTCTTTGGCTCCCTTTTCCTTTCTGTCTTCTGGGCGTGGGGAGCCCACAGGATCTCTCCTCACTACCCTTCTCTTTTCTATGTATGTTTCCACAGAGAGCTTATCCCTTCTCCTGCAATTTCAAAGACTCCTTTCCTTAGCATGAGGCCTTGTGCACTGAGAATACCACAGTGAACAAGGCATGACCCTATTCTCAAGCTAAGGACAGACACTAGCTCTTCCTTTTCTCTTGAATTCCAGGCTGGCCTGTACCTCCAACTCATCATATATAAAATAAAGCCTATCATCTTCTAACTTTCCCATTGGTATCTGGCTTTTCTATTCTCCTGGTCACATCTCAAACCCCATCCAGTCTCCATGTTCTGCTGACACTTCTTTTTCACTTCCCGCCCACATCCTTGCTGCCAAGTCTGTGGTCCTGACTCAGTGTCTCGGGGCCTGGGTCATAATCCTTGCCTGGGATCCCTGCAGACTGCAGGCAGATTAATTGTCCCAAGGGTGTGCTTTGATAACATCACTTTTATAGACACATTAAAAAAAAGCATTTAAGCAGCCAGTCATGTTAAATCTTAACTATCTTTACAGAATTTTTCAGTGCAGCCCATCAAAATTGTCATCAGCTTGAAGGTCCCACATTTACAATGTCCATCAGAGTGCTGCCTGTTGCAGGAAGTAGCAGACACTGAGAAGTGTAGGATGCTGAACTGCCACTTTGGAAGACTCTAGACTCTGCTCATTCTGATCCTGCCATAAATGTATTGCTTTTAGAAGCACTAGTGAGAGAAAAAGGAAGGGTCAATATCAAGCTTGTGGTCAGTGCCCTATGTGGACAAGTGTGTCCTCAGTCCCATAGTCTCCATGCCCACCAGGCAGAAAGTAAAAGGCCTCAGGAATTTTTTGAGCCCACGTGGCTGCTGTTTAGGCCCATTTTTTTCCTGGGAACCACCTGGATCCTGAGGTTGGCTCCTGTTTATTTTACACAAGAAGGATAAGTAATCACTTCCTCTGGATACCATCAGCACTTGTCTGCAAGAGGCAATATATCACAGCAGTTACAAATGTGGACTGTCAGGCATTAATCTTCTCATTGCTGGAGTGGGGAGGCCCAAGGGTCCTAGGGAGGTGCTGGGATGGATAAAGTGGACAGGCTTCAGTAGCAGCTATTAACCAACCATTATGGGAGCAAACATGTCAACTCAGTGATAAGGACTAGAGGGAAACAGGAACCAGGACCCACAGTTTTGATTTGTGGGGGTTGGGCTATAAGTGGAAATTTTCTGTTAAAGCCCTGTTGATGTCACTGCCATGTACATTAATAGTAAAAAAAGATGACACTTCTGAAGAAATAAAGGCACTGGGAATAAACACAATCTGATGGGGTCTGGAGCCTGACTCTCTGAGTTCAAATCCTAGCTCTAACACTTACTGGCCCAGTGATGACCTTGGCCCAGTCATTTTCCCTCTCTGGGCTTTAGTGTTCTCATTTGTAAATGGATATAAAATGCGATCTAGTACATGAGTACGTCGATTTGAATAAATGACTTAGGACCTGAAAAGTGTTTAGGCAGTGACTGGACACAGTGAATGTTCCTGAGTGGTTAGGTGTGGTGGTCGGGTATTGGCATATACTGATGTTGGAGTGGATGGTCTGGGTTGGAATGCTGACCAGCTGACTTTCTGATTTGCCTTGTTCTAAACTTCCCTCCTCCGTTTTGTTTGGATGAGTCTGCTGTCCTAAGCAGAAAGGTGTGCTTGTCGTCTCCTTGACACATCACAATTGTGCCCTGCCGGTGTACATATCATGCCTCTCCTTGCACCCACCGGAGTGCCTTGCCAACAAGCCCAGCCTCATCTCCGCTTATCCCAGGAAGCCTCCTCTGATTACCTTGGCTCACCATGGCCTCTGTGTCTTTTGGTAACTGAGAACTCACTCTTCGAATCACCTACTTGGAGCTTTATATGTGGCTCTCAGACTTTATATGTTCATGTGAGTGGGGCTTGTTTTCCCAAGTAGTTTGTCCATATACTCTTGAGTGCGTGAATCCAATTTAAATTTCTTCTTGACCTTGCATGGTGGAGCATGATTATAAGTACTCTGGGAATTCTTTTTAATTGGTGCTAATTTATTCCTGAGGCCTTTTACTTTCTGACTGGTGGGCATGGAGACTATGGGACTGAGGACACACTTGTCCACATAGGGCACTGACCACAAGCTTGATATTGACCCTTCCTTTTTCTCTCACTAGTGCTTCTAAAAGCAATACATTTATGGCAGGATCAGAATGAGCAGAGTCTAGCATATTCTCCTGCTCCTCACGCTCCTGAATTAAGGAGGAAGAAGTCCTGACTAGTCTACGTAGTAGAGGTAAAAATGGACAGTTAATGCAGGCAGAAATGTCAGTACTCCTTGGTTGTATAGGGGCAAGGCACTGCAGAAGCACATGCATCTTCAGGTTTGGACTTGGCTTCTGGACTTTCAAAGGCAACAGCAGCTTAATCTGGAGCATCCTTACCTTTGAGGTAAGGAGCAGGAAGGTGCTGCTGTGCACTGCAGTCTCAGCCCATACAGGCAGTCTGCTTTCCATGCCATGAACTATTTAACTTGATTCTACTCAGAGAAAAGAAAAAACTTTGGTGTTAGTAAAAGGCCTCAATTAATTGCTTTCATTTTAGCTGTATATTACATCTCCAGGAGGAAATAAGAGAAAGGGAATGTGGGTTTTGAAGTCAAGAGGAGAGATACTCTCATAAAAAGTGACAAATGCCCTTCTCATCAAGTTAGGTCTTCTCTGTTACATGAGTGCAGGGGGTGGGAGCCACCACCAGTCTCATGCTTTAGGTCCTGGTGACCTGGCACAGGGGACATAAGGATCCAGCTCTTAGCTGATGAGTGGCATGTGGCTGACAGTCTGTGATGTGCTGACCCAGTTCTATAACAAGATGACAGCAATGTTGGGCTGCTTTATGATACTGCTATTGGAAAAACTCTTCTGAATCATCACACACTTGCCCCGTGGGCTTTTTGAATAAGGCCTGCTACTACATGTAGCTGTCAAGGCACCATATACATGAGATGATGTGTAATCTCAATATTTTGTACTTGTGTGGGTGAGTGCCTGCCTCACCATATTGTTATATTTGGTTTTGTATCAACCTCCACTAAATGTCCTATTCCTTGAGGGCAGAGACTGTCCTTTACCTCTGTGTTTCCTGCCTCAAGCACAGTGTCCAGGGTCTCTCCCACCAGATGGGCTAGTACATAGACTCTGATGTGGATGGTGCCTCCCAGAGCTGTGTAATGCAGGGTCCCTGATAGTAAGTGCTTAAAAAATTATTTTGCATGAATGTTAGAATTCTACAGATGTTTATTGCACCTGTTCAATTTTAGAGAGTGTTGTAGGCACTGGGGTTACAGTTAGACCAAGAAAGATAAAAGATCCCTTGTGGGGCTTAATAATAAGAGGAGATGGTCTGTAAGCAAATGAAGAAGGAAAACATATAGTATCTTGGAAGGTGATAAGGGCAAAGAAGAGAAATAAAGCAGGGGGATATCAAATGCCAAGGCAAGGGTAGAGGAGAAGTAGGGGGTGGCAATATTAAGAAGAGTGGTCAGGGAAGTTCTTACTGAGAAAGTAATATTCAGGCAAAACTTGAAGGAGAGGGAGTTGCCATGTGCATGCACACATGAGAGAAGATTTTTCCAGGCAGAGATCCTGAGATGAGCAGAGACCCGACATGCCCAAGGAATCTTAAGTAGGTTTATGTGGCTGGAATCAAATGTGCAAAGAAAGTAATAGATATTGACTTCAAAGAGGTAACTGGGGACCTGGTTGTGTAGGCTTTGTCGAGGTGTTAGCTTCTCTTTGATAGGAAGCTTTTGGGCAGTTTTGAGCCTCCAGAGCCATGTCATTGTAGGTAATAATACCCCTTCCCCCCCCACCCCCACCCCGCCAAATAAATTCCACATGCTAATCCCTGGGTCCCAAGAGTATGTGCAGGTGACTAAATTAAGGAGACAAGGAGATAATCCTACATTATCTGGATGGGCCCAATGTAATCATAAGGATCCTTGTAAGAGGGAGGCAGAGAGGTGAAGAGAGAGGAGACGTGATGACAGAAACAGAGTCAGAGAGTCAGAGAGAGATTTGAAGATGCTGTGCTGCTGGCTTTAAAGATTGAGGAGGAGGCCATCAGCCAAGGAACTGGGGGTGCCTCTAGAAACTAGAGAAAGCAAAGAAACAGTTTCTCCCCTAGCACCTCCAAAAGGTAACACAGCCCCACCAACCCATTTTAGACTTCTGAACTCCGGAACATTTATTACAAGATAATAAATGTGTGTTGTTTTAAGTCATTAAGTTTGTGATGATTTGTTACAGCAGCAACAGGAAACAAATACAGATGTCAGGGATGGTGTTCCATAACTTGTGAACGATCCTCTGAGTGATTTGTGTGTGCAATTCTATCAGAAAGAACAGACCTAGGGGTTGGGATGCCTCCTCACTGATGGAGAGGGTAGGGTTGCTAGGTGAACTGCTGATGATGAAGGACATTGAGTCTGGTGACTGGCCAGGAGTCCACCTGGAGAAGGAAGTTTACTACCATAGACCTGATTGGAGGGAAGCTCCTCTCATCTGTCTGTGAAAGCAGAAGTATCTGTGGAGCGATGGATGATCCAACTCCAGGGGACAGCACCTTCATAAGGATTTTGCCTGGGCCAATTATTTGAGGTCTCTGCATTTCCTGGACAACACTGGTGACAATAGAGATATTGACTCAGAATCTGGGCAGATATCAACTGCCGGAGATAAGACACAGAATAGAAGAACTTCTAATGGGCATTTGAGGCTAACTTTAAAGGGTAAAGGGCTTTTTCTCTGGGGAGGTTGGAAGGAAGTGGGCAGCTTCTCAGGCTTTCTCTGGCATTCTGGGCATTGCCATCCTTAGGGGGCTCAGAAAAGAATCTAAGAGTAGAGCCAAGGGCTGGACCGTTGTGGCCACTGCTCGAATACAAAAAACTGGACTGTTCAGTTTGAAGAATGAACTTTCCTCATTGCCTCTTCCACCCAGCCACAGAGCTTGGACTTCTATTCCACCTCTAATGGCATCTTTAATGTGAAATTTATGCTCTTTTTCACCACCCAGCATTGAGTTTCATCCTCCTAACAGGGTTTTGAGTCTTTTCTCCTAGAAACCTTACAAAATTAATCAAGTGAGAATCAACAGCTTCCCCGACCTGTCTGAGAAGTCTGATGGGCATATGTCTATAACTCTCCACTCTCAGTGCATTTTTTTCCAGTGTGGTTTTGATACTAAATGTGCCACTATCAAGTTACTTTGGTTTGTGAGTTCATGGTGGGCTATCTCTCCATGTCCTACTAATATATTTTTTTAAACAAATGAACTTTATAATGTCTTTAAGAGAACTTCTGACTTCATTATATTCCCAAGAAGCATATCCATTCATTCACCTATCTATCCAACACTCAGTCCCTACTTTATGCCCGCATCTGTTCTCAGCACCACAGACACAGCTGGGAGCAGTGTAGATATAGTTCTTGTCGATTGTACTCCAGTGATTTTGGTTCAATGATATAATCCAACATATAATTATATATTTTGAGTTTGGTCACCTCAGAAATAAAAAATGTCAGGGTTGGAAGGGAACTTAAAGATCATCTAGTAAAACCCTCTCATTTTACAAATGAGAAATCTGATGCCAGAAAAAGAATGTGGATGGCCAGAAGTTCCTCCGCTGGTCAGTGGTCAAAGACTGAACCCAAGTCTCAGTCCAGAGCATTTCCCATTGCATGATACACGTCCCCCCCAACTCCATCCACCATGATTCCACAGGTCTAGACCTGGTGCCTGTGAATGGGTGATTTTCAAAGCTGAATATGCTCATTGTGGTCATAGTAGGAACAGAGTTCAGTGACATTTAAGGTTGATTGGAATCTGAGATGAGAGGGAGCACTTCTAAAATGGAAACACTTTATGTTTGTGTGGTGCATGGTGATATCTCGAGGAGGGAAGTCTTTGAGACATCCTGGAAGGACCTCCAGAGGGAGAAGATGAGATGGGTAAATGCAGTTGGCCCTGCCGACACTTACCTGGATTGGATTTGAACAGCACTCTAGGTTGTCAAATAGAGTAAACAAACTGCCTACTCACTCTACCTACCTGACCAGGCCAGACTCGTGGTGCCTAGAATTGCACCTCAGGGGCCTTATTCCCTGTAGCCTCCTTCTGGGTTCCCTCATGCTGTGCCCACCTGGGAGTTCTGCTCCTTAGACACAGAGCTTTACCGGGAAGACTGCTGAATTGTGGAATTGTGGTTGAACTGGATCACCACATATTATCTCATCCTCTATTCATTTCTCTTTGATTCCTTTCCACTTTGCTCCTTGATCTTGCTTCGTTTTCGTATCGTGGTATACACAGAAAACAATATTTGAGTGGTGTGCTGGAGCAACCTGGAGGGCACTTGGGGGTGTCTACATGGGACTTGATAAAATATTCATTACATTCTTTCTATGTTACCTGAGGTTGACGAAAAATTACAAAATATATAATTTTAAGAAAGATATTAAATAATAAATTTGTATAAGAGTTCTAGAAATCCACAAAAGGTTTTCAATGAGAAAGCTGAGTTGGTTTCCATGAGCATAACTTTTTTGTATAGCAGTTTTAATGCTTAAAATAACGAGAATGCAATTTACACTTCAGATTTAGTGATAATTTGTTTAAATTCCTAATGGGCACGTTGACTAGAAACTTTGTTCACACAAGCAGGTAATGAAAGTATTAAAGCCATTTTTTTACAACCTTTCAAAAATTTACAACAGTTGAAATTATATTTAGAGGCTCAAATAGTTCTTCTTTTTCTTTCGCTAGCAAAAGTAATGTTGGAATTTCATGTAATAACTTGAATGGATTTCTTATTGGCTTTTTTTCATATTAAGAATTTCGAAATTATGATTGTGTGTGTACCATTAAAGCAGTCAGTTTGGTACTGCTGAAGGTACATTAGCACAAATGGTGTGTGGATGTAGATGTGTGGGCCCTTTGCCTCCAGCTGTCCCTGACAGTAGATTCTGCTGAGACCCTCCTGCCCCTGCCACAATTGGTTGCATCTTGGCTTCAGGCTGTGTCCTTGGGTGACAGGACACAGATCTTCCTGTGGGCTCTTGTTGACCAAGATCAGGGGCTGCTGGTGCAGATGTGCCTGTGACCTACGACTCCTGGCCACACTTGGAGCACTGCACTGAGCAGTGCATGCTGCACGTCCCATACCCATGACCCAGATGTGCTAGAGCCACCTCGAGAAGCCTCTGGGCTGCTTGGGCCTGCAGGGGTGGCCTGGCCCTCTGTCCTCAGGGCTGGTGCTCAGTCTACTGGCCACTGACCTGCCCAGGTCCCAGGCTGGGAAGCTCTGTTTAGCATATTGCTCCTGGAGGCATTTCCACATCTTCCTCTCTATATTACTTAACCCTTCAGTGTTTCCTCCATCTGTCTCATTTTGAGCAGATGAAAAATTTCTCCTACTTTACTGAGAAAGTTGAGATTATTCAGTGAAAAGCCCCATTTCCTTTCCTTTTATCTCAAATCTCTATTCCTTACTTCATTTTATTTCTCTCCTTTTATTTTCATTTTCAAATATTTGCATACCACCCAGTTTATACCGTGCACACTGTTGGTGATGGATGTGTGTGTTGTGGACAGTCGAGAAGAAGAGAGGTCTCCTCTGCTGAGGGCTGCAGGAAGTGAGAGAGGACTCAGCATCTCTCTCCTCTTGCTTGTGTCATCACATGCTCCCCAATTCTCTCTTTTGTACAAAACCTCTGCTTCTCGCTCTTACACCCACTTGCTGCTCCTGCTCACTCACTGCCCATTTATCTGACGCTGGTCTCCCTCTGGCCCTCTCAGTCACTCGGTTGAACCTCACACCATCTGGATCCTGCACTCACCACATGACAGAAATTGCTTTCTCAAAGGTCGCCAGAGACTGAAATGCCAGATCAATGGCATTTCCTCAAACTTCCCCTCCCACCGCCTCTCTGCATGATCAGACACTGATATCCCTTTATTCCTGCAGTGCTCTTTCCTGTCTCAGTGACACCACATCCCCCCTCCATGGGGGTCCTTTGTACCACATCTGGAGACCTGGGGAGGGGACCTGGGGAGGGGAGGGGCTTGGGAATGAAGGTGATGGGAGAGCAGGATGGCAGTCCCCAGTGGAAAGACAGGAACCAGGTCTTCGGTGCACCGGGATTCAAGGACTTCTGCTAAGTTATCTTGACTTCTTTGGATTTTCTCTCATATTATGGATAGTGAACAGTAGCAGAAATGTGCTTTGTGTTTGTTTAAGAAACAAAAGGAAGCAGGTTAGTGACCAGATCCTGTTTTCTAGACCAGTTATTTGGATGAAATAAGAATCTTCGGAATAGCCAGACGCCTGGGCTGTCCCTCCAGCCTCCCAGGCAGAGAAGCCGCACTCATCCATCAGGCATCTAAAGGCCCCAGCAGTGCTCTTGGAAAGTCTATTCATTGAATCAGAGAGACTCTGTCAGGACCAGCGCAGTCCCTTACTCTCCTGCCCTATAAATGTGGATTTCTCCCAAAAGTCTGCACAGAGCCTCTGTCTTCTGCTTTATTTTTTCTCTGACATTTCACCTATTCCAATGACTTGAGCCTTCTCTTCTCTGCAGTTGAAGTCCAAATTTATAACATTATAGTCCTTGCCTTCCCTGAGTTTCACCCAAAAACAGGGCCTGCAAGAAGGGCTAGGATGCAGACCATTAAATTGGACAGTGATATCAAGGAACTAAGGTGAAGGGCTTGGGACAAGTGACAAAGAGTGGGACAAGTGATGAGGAAAACTTTTCCAAGGGGGTATTATTGAGCTAGTCAGCACTCTGGTGCAGTTGAGGCTCCATCCTACTTGCGCCCCTGTGTAGGATCTGATCACAATTGTCCCTTGAAGGACAGAGGAAAGAAGTCAAGCATTTCCTCATGGGATATTAGTGTGCTCAAATTCTAGTGTGGCACATGCATCAGAACCACTCTATACAGAGGAATAGAGAAGAACACACTGCAGCTGAGGTAACAGGCTGGGAGGTGGGCTGAGAGGACATGGGGTGAGGTATGACAGGGATCTGACCCAGTCCCGTGTCACCAGCTGCTCTGTGCTGTGTTCCTCTGTATGTCCCAGATTACCTGCAAGCTCAATATGTTGAAAACCACAGCAATAACATGGGTGTCAAGGGAGTGGTCTAAGGAAGAAGGCCATGTGGCCCAGGTCTCATTCACAGTGGCTTCAAATATAGACTTCTGATGAAGTTTTGTGTGGGTTAATTTGTTACATGCAAATGTTTACACCACATCACATTTTTATAACACTGTTTGTTTTGTTTTTATTTTTTCATATCTCAATATATCAGGAATATGAATATTATAAGTTGCCTATGTTACTCTTTATTTCTGAGCAGCCATTTCTTCTGTGCCAAGTGTTGGACCAGCATAGTTCTCATGCTGGATTGTTCTAGTTCTCTTGACTGAAAGTGGAAACCAGAGCTCTGTGGTTCTGAGGTTCAGCCCTCTCCACCACATTTGAATTATCTTTTGCTTAACTCCATCCCAAAGAGTTTAACTCCTGCACAGCTTCAGGGTCAAACCCTAATCTTCTCGAGGGTGGAAGCTCTCTGCTTGTTGTCTGCTGAGCTCAATCCAGAATGCCTGGGAACTTAGTAAATGCTGTTGAACGAGGTTGATAATAACAGTAAAGTTTCCCCAAACTCTTATCCTTATGTCAAGTCAAGGTCTTGGAAGGCTTTATCTCAGGAATCAAATGAGCCTTCCACAGGAAAAACATGACAATAATGACAGTGATTCAGGCCTTCATAATGACAATGATGATAGTGATGATAATGCATATCTTTATGATGATTGTAAATATAGAAAATGCCCTCTAGTTCTCAGAACCATCATGGGGATAAAGCAAAGGGCATATCTAATTATTCCAATTTTACAGATGAGGAAATTGAAGCTCTGAGAAACAAAGTGACTTGCCCAAGATCTCATTACCAGTAGTTAAATCCAGGTCTTTTGTCTCTTACTCTAGAACTCACTGGATCAGCTAAGGGTAGGCAGAAGAAGAAGAGACAGTGGTGGTGGAAGTAGGTGGGGTGGGGTCAAAAGAACAAGAAGGACCAGAAGAACCCAGGGTGGGATGAGATCACAGGTACAAACTTAGTGCGCTCAGTGTGGAAAGACAAAATCTGTGGCATTTGCAGAGGAGAGGGAGGTGAGCCATGGCTTTGATGGATATCTGTTGGTAAGGCCGTGACACCTATTAGCTGTGCTTTGAGTTTGTGCTTTGGTGGAGACAGGAAAAGAGGGTCTATCGTAGCACAGAGCAGACAGTGTGGGGCTCCCAGAAGAGGTCCACAGTGGATCAGAGACTGTCCTGCCAAATGTGGGGCCATAAGAGAACGTTTGACAAATATCAAAGAAACATTTACTTGCCCTCTTAGTGAGTAAGAAACCACAGTGTGTCTTTATAGCTGCTATTTGTAACCCTGTAGAATAAGCTCTTACATATTTCTCATTATAGAATGTTGTCTTGAGCATTCTCAATAAATGCTTTTGCTGTCTTCTTAGGGTCCTGAGTTAAACAACCCCTCTAGTTATTATTTTACATAGATGTCTAGGCTGTAGACCTTAACTAATTATTAGTTAAGGCCAGAAGAAAAAATCTACTCAGAATTTTAAAGTAAAATTTTATTCGTAGGAACTGCATTAGAAGAAGAGAGAAGGGGCTGGCTCACCAGCCATGTGCCAGGGACCACCATCCACACAGGCTTTTGCTCATATAAAATATCAATCTGAGACCCCTCTAAGAAGTCCCTCGTGTCAGCTCAAGTTGTAGAGAGACGACCTTGTGATATATAGTACGTGAGAGGAAGATAAACTTTGTGTCATCAAAGAGCAAATTTCTAAAAGGTCACTTTTTGAAAGATGTATCTGTCCAGTATCATATTTAATTTGATAAAGATTTCATAATGTTTATCCAGGGAAATGAAACATGAATGATCTTTTCGTTAGTTGAGACGTTGATTTTCTTTCTCTACTACTGATGTGACGTATTCTCTTATTAGTGGTGGGGGCTAATCTCCTCACCAAAGGACTCCCAAGTCCAGAGAGGGAAACATGGTGAAGCAGTCCCCACAACTCTATGAATGTGTGTCAACTCAGCTTGTTTAAGGCTGGATGTGGAAGATGTTACTCTTTCATATGTGCCTTCATTTAGCCCTATAACCACAATGTGGAAACCTGGCCCAGATCACACAAACATGGGTGTGTGATAGGGGCACTCACTCCTCTCAGATTCAGTCCTTCTGTTGTAAGTTCCCACTGTTCTCAAGTTCTTATCCTTTCCTCCATCAGTTTTAGTAGGGTCATCAAAACTCTTTTCAAAGCAGAGCCCTCAAAGTGCTGGCAGATCTCCATTTCCTCTGAGAGGCTTGATGAGAGAGCTGGCACCATTTTTCTTGTCAGGCAAACCTGGGTTATTGCTCACTTTCTTTATTGATGAGCTGTAAACTGGGGCAAATGATAACTTCTTCAGTCCTTGTGTATGTCATCTGTAGGATGGGGATGGTAGTAGTGACACCTCAACATGTTTTTTGTGTGAATTAAATGCAGCGATGTGTGGGGCTCATAGACGGCAACTACTATGTTGCAAGAGCCCCATAATTATTTGATATAAATGTGTTTTATTGATTCAAAAGGCACATTTGCTCTCAAATTTCAGCACCTCTGCCATAAGAATGTGCCACGACTTATCAGGGTGGCTTCAGCTAGGCGAGTCACGATACCATGCTCATTGCCCAAATGTGTATGAACATTCAAAACTCCAGCTTCAAAACTTGCAGAAGTGTCAGTGGCCTAGAAAACCACTCAGGGGCAATATAGGTGGAACTTTTCTAACCTATGGGAATTAAATTGTTGTGGAGGATGGTGAGTTAGGCATGTTTAGCAAACTTCACAAAGCAAGAGTCAAAGTCAGTTAGCACTCATAATTGCAAAACCTTCTTAAGAGCTCCCGAGGCTTTTCATTCTTATACAGTTTCCTTTAAAAATCTTGCTTTGGCAAAGCTTGTGATGGTACAGATGATACTGTAGAAAAACCTGAACATCACCAGCTTTGAATCAAAATTGGTACAACTGAGTTGAATTATGGATGAGAAGAAGTTTTAAGAATATCTTAATCTATCTGTTATTTTTTTACATATGTAAATGAGCAATATACAGTAAAAGACATTACCAAAATAAGCCTAAACAGTTCTCTGAATAAATAGGAAATAAAAATTACGTCATAAGAATGCATTGTGTTCTAGTTTTGCCGCGGTCCAGCCACAACAGGATCCAGGGGGCCCCGAAGGTGGGCAAGGCGTCGGCGTGGGAGACAGTCGACTACACAACTCAGAGGCGGTGTGACACTGTTCCGTTTTATTGTGATTTGAGTACAACTTTTATACTTTTTATTTTGGCATTTGATTATACTTTGTAGTTAAGGTAGCAGGGAGTTAAATTTCTGTGGTTAGGCGAAGCAGAAAATCTTATAGAGTATATTATTATTAATGTTCATGATTAACTAGTACATTTTTCTCTCAATCATTAGAACAGAACTACCTAATGGAACAATCTAAACTTTTAATTCTTATATCTATTACGTAAGATACAGTTTGATTTAAGTAAAGGTGATAGATAGATGTATTCATAACAGCAAGCATTGGCTTGTGGGCAGACATTGTTCTTCTTTCTGCCTGAAGAAATCTTTTAAATGTTATTTGATTTATGCTATATCTAAAGTTCAAGCTGAACCTTTCTCATAGCTGTTCAAAAGTTTCCTTGGTGCAGTAATGAGGAAAATATTTATAAAAATCAGTTTTACAAAGCTGCTTTCATAAGCTAAGTTTCTGTTCCTTTGTTTTTTAAGCACCAAGGAGATCCGGACCTAGCCAGCCTTTCTATGAAACTTAAACTACTATAAGGCACATGAATTCCATCTTTATTCACTATATGTATACTATCTTTATTATAAGCTCCTGTATAAGGCAAAGGGAGATCAGGTAATCTTTTCATACTATTAGCCCCCCTAAGTGGATACCAGAGTTTTCTATTTATCCACTAGGCCACAAAAGGAGGCCCTTCCATAGTAGGCACAGGCTTATGAGTAAATTTCTTATCCTTTACTAATTTTTCTACTAACTGCGTGGGAACAGGAGTATAAACTGGTTCCAGTAATTCAGCTTGTTATAATTTATTCATAATATCTTTAAGAGGCGCATCAAAAGGAATTTCTCTTAATAATTGTTCAAATAAAGGGTTTACGCATTCTGGACACGTCAGGGTGACTAGAGCTGATTCCATACGCAGGGAATTTACTATGTTTTCCTCAGAGCCAATTTTGAGGAAATCCATTTGTATAGCGTTTACACTTACTAGAATTTGTGCTACCCAAATTCCCCCTATTAATAGGATCGTTTCTAAGAAACCAATTATCTCTAAACACATGCCACATCCTTGTTCTTGACGATGCATTCCTTGAAGCCTCTGTCCCCATCTCCGGACCTTGTCACGCAGTAGGGTAGAAAGAGGACGCGGCATAGTTTAATTGACAGTTTTTTCTTTTTAAATAAATAGTACATGAAATAAAAAATACACTATAATCATTAGTGTCTTAAATTCAGTGAAGTAAGTCACAAATATATGTGATTCCTTTAAGTAATTCTCCTATGACATGGTCAACATGATTGTGTTTTCTCTCCTCTGAATGAGTTCAGGTTGGTTTGTCAGTTCCTTTGTGAGGGTTAATTTTTTGTGTCACCCTTGATAGGCTATATGTCCAGTTGTGTGGTTTCTAGCCTAGATGTTGCTGTGGAGGTATTTTGTAGATGTGACTAAAATTTTCAATTGACTATAAAGAAGTGAAACGAATGATCTTCCATAATGTGGGGATGAGGAGGGACTGATTTAATCAGTTGAAGACCTTAAGAATGAAAGAGTTTTCCTGAAGAAGGACTTTTGCTTCAATACTGCAGCATCAACTCTTACCTGAATTTCCAACCTGCTGGCCTGCCCTATGGATTATGGATTTTGCCAACTCCTATAATCATTGGAACCAATTCCTTAAAATAACTCTCTCTCTTTCTCCTACTGGGTTCTCTCTGGAGAACCAAGACTAATATAATCTTTTAATATATATTGGATAGAATTGAACAGTATGATCAATGTAAGACAAAGGAGCAAGGCAGCCTCATAAAGTATTATGTAGGGAGAACTTACTTTTCTCAATGAAGCTTATTTTTATACCAGCTCTTTGGGCAGTGGATTGACTCTACTTTGTGACCCACATCCTCCCCATAATCATGTGACTGGTTTCGGCAGACCTGCATACAGACTCTTATATCTATCTCAAATAATTTCTATTTTACTAAATTGGGCCCATTGCTTCAGGCTGTAGGCATCTTTTACTACTCAGTGGGCCATCATGTGATGCTACTCTCATATCTGCTGTATTTGTGGGACCTGGAATGGCTGGAATCTGTGACTCCTGCTGGTGCAGGTGTGGTGGTGCTGATTCTCTTCTCATGGCTGAGTGTGAAGTGGCCATCTCACTGCAGCTCAGCATCCCAGAGTCTGTTGCTCTGGGCTTAGCCTCAACATGGGCAGAAGTGAATGAGCTGTATTAATACTTTCCCCAGCATAATCCATCATTCCCTCAACGATGCATTTCTGAAAATTAATTAGAATCCACACAGTGGAATAACGAACATTGTGTTTAGAATTACAATCTATTGCTAAACAACAGATCAGACAGCCTGTTGTCTCCCATCATCCTGAATGTCTTAAGTGTTCAGCTTCTAATGCCCATTTAGCACTCTTCAGCCACTAATTCAGCCAAATGGTTTCAGAGGGCTTAATCACATTGAGAGAGTGGAATCTTTAACTGTCTGTGGGCAGGAGTCCGAGGAGGGTCAGGAGGGAAATTGCCAATGCCTAAGGCAGCAAAACTGGAGTATCCCCACTAGGTTTCCCCTTTAGAGCCTGACAATAGGTGTATAGAAAGTAGGAGAATTCTGAGCAACAAAATGTGAGTTAGAAGGGACCTCAAAGCATCTAGTTCAATCTTTTCTTTTTTAAGAGACTTAAAAAGTATGCGAACATGACCTCCTAATTTTCAGCCTGCTGTGCATTCTTCAGCTGTCCCTCCAGGTCTGGGATAGGGATGCAGATGTACAGGCAGCCCTTGTGATGGCTCTAATTTTCACTGGCCGAGGGAGAAATGCCTGGTGTCCTCACTCAAGGACAGCCAGCTGTTTGGCAAATCGAATCTTCCAGTCTGGTTGCCCTCATGGTGTCCGACTCCATGGAGGCAGCAACTCCTAGAGAAGTGTCTCTGGCTCTGTACCTGGTGGAGCTTGCATTCTGTTCTGTTCATCCACAGTCACCCTGTGGATGGCTTGTCCCACACCAGGAACCAAGAGGAGTGTACCTGTGGGGCAGGGGTTCCAAAGGCCTGGCTTTGGGACAGATTATCGATGGTTAAATACCCACTCCCTGTTAGCCACCACTCACTCCACTGTAACTGTCCGACATGCTGAAGTTGAGGATGTTGGTTTTCTTGGCTACTTCCTCAGTTCTCGCACAGGTCTGGAACTGGTAGTGGCATTGGTTGGTTTGCTAGGCCCATGCCATAGCCCCAGAACCTCTGAGATCCTGTGTAGCTTAGGTTTCATGGTGATCCTGCTGGATGGTATTTTACCTGCCTTTGTAACCAAGTTCTCCACCCTCCCACCCTTTCCTAGTCCACAGTTAGGCACAGTGTAGGCGTTTTATGAATGCCTGTTTAATGACAGACATTCTCAATCATGAGTCACATGTGGGCAAAAGCAAAGAAAATTAAAGGGCCTTGAAGCTTCCCTTTGCCCAAGTCTTGGAACAGCCTCTAAGGGCCTTTGTCTTCCTGTCAGTACTGTGAACTCTCACTCAGGGGCTTGTTCTTTTTCTGTATTTAATAGCGAAGGACAACCCAATCCCTCCATACTCACGATCAGGGCCAATGGGGAGAGATCTGCGGAGGAGACGGGGCTCTATTCCCTGGCTCTTGGCTCTATGAGGCAGGAGGAAGACACACTTGAATGACTCACAGTTGCAATACCTGGCTATGGCTTTTAAAATAAATTGTGTGTCTTACATAAAGATCACTGCACCTTGGATGCAAATTCCCACAAGACAATAAATATAAATTCCTTTGTTGTAATCACAGCAGCATCTTGATCTGCCTGCAGTGATTAAAATGTAACCAAACTGCCATTTAATTTCATTTCAAGCCATTTCAAAATTGTGTTATGTAAAGATGTCTTGATATGGAAATACTCCCTGAAGCCTAGGCTATGTTGTGAAGGACTCTGATCTGTGAACTATGGCTTCTGTTGAGAAACAAGCTCAGATTTGGCTGTGCAGTTTGAACTTGAGCATCAACAACCTCCATCTCTTTGTTTTCAGCTTCATCTTAAGAGGCCATTCTTGGTCTATATTTTGGAAGCCTGCTCTTCCATCCTCCTATCTACTTATGAAGGAGCTCAAACTGCAGCTCAGAGAAGTTCAGCTCTGGCCAGGTCTACTTAATGAGTGTCTGGAAATGGACTGTTTTCATAAAGGTTCCACCCACTCTTTTATATTTTAGGGGGCAAAATCCACTTTGCCCTTAATGATTACTCTTATGAAGATGGCTCCTACTGAAGGGGCAGCTGTTCTCCTACAGAGCTCTCAAAGGTCTTACCTAAGCCAGAGGGAGAAAGGCAGGAGGCCTATGTTAGCAGAGGTGTTTTTGGGCATGAGCTGGGAGACATGAAGAAGGGAAGATGTGGAAGGAGGCCAAAGAGGTGGCTGAGGGAGAACCAGAGATCTACTCCAGCCAAATTGGTAGGCTGGCCCTGTGAGCTCTTGCTGTAGCTTCTGCAGCAACCAAGCAGTATGATTCATCTAAAGGCAGAAAGCCAGTTTGTATGGTGGACTGTGTCTGCAGTGGAACCAGAGAGGTGCCCTGTACATGTGCATAAAGGATGACTCAACATAATCACTAGAAAATCCCCAAGAATGCCTTCCCACCCTGCTGGAGGAGAGAGAAATGCAAATATGGTTAATAGGGTGGGAAATTTCATTGGCCTGGGAGGCTAAGGGGGCTGGGGCAGGCTCTTAAGAGCTTCTGTGTGCCCACTTGCTTTAGTTTATACAAGGTACTTATAAATCCATGATCCCATTATTTTAAACATGGCCTTGGAGGTTCTAAAATAAGAAGCAAGGAAAGAGGGTGATGAGTAAACAGGGAAATACAGCTGTCAAAGGTGCAAGGTGCCATGAGTTCTAGAGAAGCTGTGTCCCTGCTGTGTGTGTGTGTGTGTGTGTGTGTGTGTGTATGTGTGCACGTGAGTGCGTGCATACATGCATGCACACACACGCAGGAGAGCACATCTGGATGTGAGCTCTCAAACTATTGGGATTCAGAGAGCAGGGGAGAAGAGTCTGGTTGCCCAGGTCTAGGATACTTGGGGGTAAATTCTGGAACTACTACCTGCAGTCCAGGACTGAAGGGAGGATCTCAGGGGGGGATTCTGAGCATATTATTTATGAAGCTGCAGAAGCCACCTCTTTTTTGAATTGCCTACTCTGAGAGCCAGCTAACAAGGCATGGGAGCTCGCTATAAGACCAGGTCTGCATAACAAAGGGCTAGGAGATGGCCCTGGATCCAGGGCATGCCAGGATGGGCAGTAGTGGGGAAGCTATCCAGGCATGAAGGGATGGCCAGCTGAGGTCAGCTTGGCAGGAGAAAGTAGAGTCCAAAGGCTGCATTTTCTCTGAGCCCTGGGTCTCCTTGAGGGGCTGTATCTTCTCTCTTCCTGTGACCAGCATGGGGCCTGGCACAGGATACTTGCTCAGTATGTGCTGGCTTAAAGGATAGAGTTCAAACCAGAGGTCAGACAAATAGCAAGTTGAAACATACTTTTGTCCCCTCAAACCTGTTCCTCCTAATCTTTGTGAACAGCCTGCACTATACTTGTTCCTCAAAGGCAATTTTTCACCACTCTCCCTCTATACCCAATCAATTTCCAATGCCTGCAAATTTTACCTCCTCAACATTCCTCAAATCCGTTCACTTCTCTCTATCCCTAGTATCATCACTCTGGTCCAGCTACCATCATTTCTCACCCATTTATTGCAGCAGCCTCCTAACTGACCCCCTGAACTCTTGTTCACTGTGTGAATCTACTCACATCATCTCTCTGCTCTAAATCTTTTAATGACTTTGCATCATCTGTAGGATAAAGTCCAAGGCAACCTTCTGGGCCTTCATGACCTGAACTTTACTTATTTCTCCAACATTATTCCCATCTCTCCCCACTGCCAAGGCCTCCAGCCAAATGAAACTCCTGGTAGTTCCACCAAAGTGCTTACTCTCTTCATTCCTTGGGCAATTGAATTGCCTGTTCCCTCTGCCTGTTATCCTCCTACTGCCTTGCCTTGGCCAACTTCAGCCTTCCAAACTTGGCCTAGACATTAGCTTCCCTGTCACCTACACTGGTGTCCCTGCTGGTTGCTTCTGAAGACTGTCTGTGTGTCTCCATTCCAGCCCCTGCACACTGCTCTCAGATAACCTGCTTACTCACCTGCCTCTTCCACAGGCCAGTGAGTTCCTGGATGGCGAGAACCATGGTTGGCTCCGAGGTCTTACACAAGTGCCTGGCCCATACTTGATCTTCAAATACTATTTTGTATTTTCTTGATTCTAAGGAAATGTCATATTGTATGTTATGCCATCTTCTTGCATTGTAGGAGGAAATGGAAGCACCACATTAAATGTATGCCCAGTTATTTTTGACTAATACAATAGCATGTCTTTATCCAAGCCACTGCATTTCTTCTCCAGGAAAGACCAAGATTAATGTTCAGATCTGCCTTGGTTACATGCAGAGTGGGACTGTTCTTCATGGGAGCTGCGTTGGCAGTTCTACAGATTCTCACGATGGCCACTGCATTCCTCAGGGTGTGCTTGATGAGGACGTCTGGAGCACTTTAGTATTACCAGTGTAATTTCGGGATTATTGAAAAATGCCATGATTTATTCTGTCCTGCGTGATAGTCCCCCAAGATGAGTGCCATGGTCCCACTCTCCTCCCCCCCAGCTTTGAGAATGGTGCAGTTTGTGACGGAAGCTTGGCAACTTCAGGTGTCTATCAGTGGGTCACTGGTAAATGACTAGTTATCTCCAGGATGCAAGACCACTTTTCTTTCCAATGCTCTGTCATGGAGGTAGTCTTCTTGAAGACATTTTAGGTGGAAATTATGGATTCACATTAAAAAGAAAACTACATATGATGCTACCAAAGCAAATGACCAATTGAAACATCTTTTGGATAAATGGATACTTTGTATTCTTTTGTGCCCTCCTACACACACACACACACACACACACACACACACACACACACACACACACACAGGCAAAGACAACTTTGTTCAGACTTATTCTCTACCTCTGTCTGGCAAGTTTCTCTGGATCTCAATTGTAAGATATGTTTGATTTCATAAATGTTCATCAGCGAAACTCAATCTGATATAACCTAAGAAGGGAGGAACATGGTACATTTACATGACTTTACCTCTATTTACTGAAGTTTGGCATGTGTATCAGACACCCATGGCTATTTAATTGTTTCTGTGAGTGCTGCAACTCTTTTCACAAGTCTTATGTTTTGCTTACATCCCCATATAAACAAGGGGCTCCTCAGCGTTGGGGCTGTAACATCCTCCTAGCTCCTCTTCAGCTGTGTTCTGAGAAATTTCTGGGAACAGTAGGTGCCCCCATCCCAGACTCAGAGGATGAGCATTCCTCATCTAAAGAAAGGCTTCTGTTGTCATTGGGAAGAGAAGTACTGGTTAACCAGTTTCCAAGGGGAAAGAAGAAGCTCCATCCTCCAGCTTAATTTCTTTTTTCCCCATCTTTATTGAAATATAATAGAAAATTACTTGCTTGTATTTACATTATTTACATTATACAATTCGATGAGTTTTTTCCAATTATAATTGGCATACAATAATATACCAGTTTCAGTTGTACAGCATAGTGATCAGAGATCCACATAACTCGCAAAGTGATCACCCCACTAAATCTAGTACCCTTCTTCTCCCTGACCTATTTATTTCCATGTTATTAGCCATCTTCCTTATGCTACACTCTACATCTTCATGTGTATTCTGCAACTATCCATGTGTACCTCTTAATCCCTTTACCTTTTTTTGCCATAATTCAAACCCCCTCCCATCTAGTAGCCCTCTAAATATTCTCTGTATCTATGAGTTTATTTTCACTTTTGTTGTTGTTGTTGTTGATTTTGTTCTTTAGATTTCATATGTATATGAAATCATGCGATATTTGTCTTTTTCCATCTGACTTATTTCATTTAGCACAATACCCTCTAGGTCCATCAAGGCAATATCTTTTTCCATCCCCTTCCTTTTAGTCTGTGTGTGTCTTTTAACAGGAAGTGAGACACTTGTAGGCAGCATATGTAGGGGTTTTGTTTTCTTATCCATTCAGCAACTCTATCTTTTGGTTGAAGCATTTAATTCTTTTCCATTTGAGGTACTTGTTGATAGGAATACAATTATTACTATTCTTTATTCCCATTTTTGATACATATTTTTTCTTCCTAAAGAAGTCCTTCCAACATTTTCTGTAATACTGGCTTGGTGATGATAAATTCCTTTAGCTTATTTTTGTCTGGGAAGTTCTTTATCTGTCCTTCAGCTTTAAATGAAAGCTTTGCCATATAAAGAATTCTTGGTTGTAGATCCTGGGTTTTTATCACATCAAATATTTTGTGCCAAGCCCTTCTGTCCTGCATTGTTTCTTTTGAGAAAGCAGCTGCCAGTCTTTCTTGTAGGTAATTAACTGCTTTTCTCTTGCTGCTTTCACGATTCTCTCTTTGTATTTAACCTTTGGCATTTTAATTATATGTTGTGTCTTGGTGTGGGCCTCTTGGGTTCTTGCTTTTTGGGGCTTTCTGAGCTTCCTGGGGTTGTATGTTTATTTCCTTCACCAGGTTAGGAAAGTTTTCCATCATTATTTCTTCAAATAGCTCTTCAACTTCTTGTTTTCCTTCAGGTACCCCTATGACCTGGATAGTTTTACCTTTAATAATGTCCCGTAGGCTCCTTAAATTATTATTACAGTCTTGTCATCTTTTTTCTTGCCATTCTGATTGAGTGTTCTTGGCTTTCCCATCTTCTATATAAGTCATTTGATCCTCTTCTTTATTTACTTTGTTTATTCCATTTAATATACTTCTCATCTCAGATAATGTGTTCTTCATTTCTGACTGGTTTCCTTTTATAATTTCCATTTCTATTTTTATGTTTTTTATCTCTTTGTTGAAGTTCCTACTAAATTTATCTATCCTTTCCATAAGTTCATTGAGGATCTTTATAACCATTGTTTTGAACTCTGTATCTGTCAGATTACTTGACTCCATTATTCCTGGATCTCTGTTCTGTTCTCTCATATGACTTCTGCTTCTTTGTCTTCCCATTTTGGCTCTTTCTGTGTCTGTTTCTATGTACTAAGCAAAGCTCCTAAGTCTCCCGGTCTTATTAGTGTGGCTTTGTGCAGTAGGTGTCCAGTGGCACAGTCCTGAGAGAGGTTCAGCTTCAGGCCAAGTTTAGCCCTAACCTGTGTCCCTCTAGGGCCACCTGTTAAGATTCAACAAGAAATCCACAGATGCTGTGCTTATAGTTGCCTCAAAAGGCCACACCAGAAACCGAGGACAGCTGCAGTGTGAGTCTAGATGCTGCTCAGCAAGGAGCACCTGACTCGCTGAGGATGTGGCTTGGGTGAGGCCGCGAGTTGGGGGAGATGGAATTTCAGGGAATCCTCTGGGCTGAGTGACTTTTGTTATCCAGTTTGATGATGTCTCCGCTATGGTGGCACTGCTTCTGCACTCTGAGAGGAGGGAGGGCTCAACAGAGTAACAGTGGATACCGCTGGCACATCTGTATAGAGCAAGCCTCACCTTGGCCCTCACTCCCACAACTCAGTGTCCCCCTGTAAGTCCCTGGTGCCCCCTGTGCAGCCGAACTGGCACTAGTGCTCAGAGCAAGCAGGTCCATCACTGCCAAAGTCTGCTCATGGACACTGCCCCTTTAAGAGGCGTCTGCAACTGCCAGCTGGTTGCCGCATCGCTGCGGCAGCCTCCATCCCACTTTGCCACTCGGGACCCAGCAGCCTCGTGTCCTTGCCCCATCCTACCTTCTGCCAATGCAGGGTGCTTTCTTGTACTTCTCCCTAGTTATATGGCTTGTTCATCTAGATCCCAGGTGATGGTCCTTGCTGTTTGCTCTTCGTTTCTGTCACAACTTTGATTTGGACACCAGAGAGATGAACAGAGCCTTTATCATCTTTGCCACTTTTTTTCTCCCAAGTTTAATTTCTTTACCTCATTATCAGGAATCTTCCTTCCATCTTTGAAGAAGTCCACCTCTACTTGTCCTGTCTGCATATCTCCTTCCATTTATTTTTATTTTCTCTCATTTTTCAATGACCATTTATATAGGCTAGCAGGATCTTTAGAAGACAATGCTGGCTGAAAGGAAGGGAGGGGCATTGAGAGCCCCTTTTGTCAGTGTTTGTGGGGAGGGGTAGTCTTCCTTGTGGTGTGAGAGATTCCCAATAACCTATTATTAACCTCTGCTCTCTCCCGCTAGCATCACGGATGCAGCCTGTTAATTTCTCATGGTTCTCTTTTTCAGGTTTCTAGTTTGTCTATTTTCCAGACATCTCTGGACATGGAGGAGGCCTCAGTGAGTGGTAATATGCAGGAAGAGTCTGTGACCTCAGGGACAGAAAAATTATTCAGATGATAACCTGCAGACTAACCAAACATAAAAACAAAACAAACAAACAAACAAACAAATATCCTCCTCCCCCCCCCCAAAAAAAACACTGTTTCAGTAGGACTCGAAACTTGGGTTTTCAATGGCTCCTTTCATCCTAAGGTCTTCTTTGGCTGTGCTATCACACCATCCTTGCCACCAGAGGACACAGAGAGGGAGAGAAACATTAATGATAATTTCAATAACCATCCATATTTGAATGCTTATTTTCAAGTTGCAAAGTACTTTTACTCAGTATGTCACAATTGCTCCTCACGTCAACTTCCTGAGACATTCATTGTAATTTCCTTTTTGCAGCTGTGGACAACGTGAGTTAAGTTTATTCATTCATTTATTTATGTGTTTACTCATCCATTCAAGAAATATTCACTGAGTATATAATATGTATACATCTCTGAACTAAATTGTGTAAGGAATGCTCTCTAGGTGTACATAATACAGTGGATAAAATATGATACAGTGTGAAAATGAATAAACAGACACCTCATTTAAAATGAAGTTGAGATGCTAAAAGAGAGAATTCTCACATATGCGTCACTCAATGCACACTATTGACCACAACAGGAAGCGACTTTAAATCTCAAACACAAAGTCATTCTGCTTTACTACCTCAACAGCAAGAGAAAGAGATTCGTCCTTGCCTGGAAATAGCTCAGCCAATGGGAGACTGCCACAACTCAGCCAATGAAAAGTCTTTGTAGTTCGAACTTTTGGTTTCCTGCAATGAATTTTTCCTTTACAATGGTCCCCTCCCAAGTCCATAAAAGAGCATTACTCTCTTTTGTCTCTCTGGACTTGCATATCATTTGTGATTAGACTGCATGTCCCAAATTGCAATTCTTTTTCATCTCCAAATAAACCCATTTTGCTGGAGAAACATTTGGTAGTCTGTTTCTTTAAAGTCAACATTATTTGGTGGCCTGTAAGGGCTTCCGAGTAAATAGGTGTTATACTCACAGAGCTCATGAACTCACTGCTTCTTCGTATTTGTGGACAAAAAAGGGGCCACATTCTAAACCTGACTATCTCAGGGGGAGGCCTGCATGGTGGGCCTTACAAACTCAGAGACTGAAAAGTAACTACATAGAATGGTCTGAATACAAAAATTCCTAATTAAAAGTCAGTCATAACGAGCATTTACATCCTAGGCCTGTAGCTTTCTTGACAAAGGTCAATCTTTATCTTAAGTGAGTCTGTCTATTGTCTTTTTGCACCTAATATAACATGCCTTAGAAATGTTAGAGTAATTTTCTTTTCCAGACTCCCTGGGGTACAACCAACCACCTCACCAGAGCAGGAGACCACAGAACCCCTCATTGTCAACTTGTCCCCCACATACCATTTCTGCGTACTCTAAATGTTAATTATTATCTGTCCTATACTGACCAATGTAAAGGAAGTATGTGTCTCTCCATGTTACTTTTTATAAAATCCCAAAGATTTTCCCACTTTGCTTTCTCCTACCCGCTTTATCTACCACCAATAGATTTCATGTAACCCTCCTATGTATCCTTTGATTCTAATGTATAAAATAAGCTGCAAAACTGCCATTCTCTGGAGCACTTTTTCAATCCATTGAGATTTTGCTTCCCGGCAATTGTCATCAGTTTGGCTCAAATAAACTCATAAAAATTCCCTACAGGTTTAGACATTTCTTAACATTGACATGTTTGAGGGTAAATCTTGCCCCTGGATCTTAGCTTCTGCTCTCTGCATTTTGAAGCACTCTAGGCTCTATTCAGGATCTAATTTTAGGCTTCATCCTTTTCTGGTTAAAGTCTTGTTTTGTCCACGAGTACTCAGTTGGCACATTGGTCTGACTCTTTAGAAGTCAGGCTGTTCCGTGTGGAGTTGTGCTGGTATTTGGCCTGCAGGCTGTTCAGGGTTTTGCTCTAGAAAGAAAGCCTCTGATAAATGTTATCTGAGTACTTTAGAGTAACCCCCTCTTCAGGAACCTCGGATAAGTTTATGTTTAGAAACTGCGGTCCCTCTTCATGCACATTTATAACTGAAAGGATAGATTTGACCAAAAGTAATTCAGAATACCAAAGGCCATTATGGTGAACTTTTGAATTCCCCAAATGTACTTTTCTTAAAACCAAATTGGTCAACCATAGCCCTGAAATTGTCAAAACTGAATGGAATGCCTATTTCGATTGATATTTTGAAGCTCCCAAATGTTACCAAGAGTCTCAAATTGCCTCTGTGAAATAAAAATTTAAGATTAACTGAGGCAAACAAATGATTAAAAAAAGACAGGATGGCTCCCGAAGCCTCACGCTTCTCTTCCCGGCTCCTTTGTCGCAGGCTCCGTCTCCAGGGTCATCTTCCTCCTCCAAACCTCTCCCTGCTTGCTCTTCCTCTGAGAACCCATCTCGTTAAAATCAGGCCTTCTGAGGATCAAAAAGTGAAACCCCAAATTTCTTATATTCTTTGGACTAAAGCTGAACTGTGAACCATAGTCAAAGATTTTTTCAAAGTAACTGAAGATCCCCACAGATTTGCTGAGGAATTTAATATAGTTATTCAAACTTATCAACCTGGTTTCCTGACTTGTATCAGCTAGTGCCTATGCTATGGGTGAAAGCCAGGGTTGGCACTGAATGAAAACTGCTGACTGAGAAAATCCTGTAAGGCATCTAGAATTTCAGTTGAAAGACCAACCCACTGACTTGTTATATGGTTAGACACAGGAAGCACGACTTCATTGGGCATTTCCTAAGACTTTCCCAAAACCTGTTGGTTGGAACAGAATTCAGGTTTGCTGACAAAATTCTGATGAATCCGTTCATGACTATTATAATCAACTTCAGATTGTTTTCAAAGAAAATTCTGGCCTTCCTTCAGACATTGATAGCACTTGGGTAACTTTTAATACTATGTTTTTAACTGAGTGAACAGAGATCTTTCTCTTTCAGTTAAAAGGACTAGGATGGAATGGGGGAGCATGTCCTCTCTAGATGTGATAAACCTGGAAATCAGCTTGCTCATACCCTAGATAAGTCATCTGAAAGAAAAATTGCTCAAATTCTTAATTTTCGACACCAGCAAATGAAGGTCCCTATGAGAAACCCCAAACCTCCTAGTTTCTGCTATTATTGCAAAAAATTAGAACACTAGAAAAGAGAATGACAGAAACTTAAGTGCTTCAGGCACCTTCAGCCTTCTAATCGCCTCTTTCAGTGTGCTCCTAATCCCCAACGACCAGGCTCTGGGCTCTGAGAAACTGCATGGACTCCTCCCAATCCTCCCCCTAATTGGCTTGGAGAAACCACTCTCCAGATCAGGGATTAATCTCTCTGTGTCTTTAACCAGAGCCACACTTTCAGTACTCAAACCCACTGCTACGAGGCAGAGCCTGCCCAGAGTACTGAAACTGTCCAAATAATGGGATCACTAATAAACCTCAATAGGTTCCTGTCCCCGAGCCTATCCCTCCAGTTTGGGCCCTTCGAGAAACACTTTTTTGTCCTTCATTCCCCCACCCTTATTCATTTATTAGGCTGAGACTTTTTGGGAAAGTATTATACCGGAATTTCTTTCTCCCAAAAGAAGGAGAAATAATTCTAGAATTTGACAATAGTAATATAAGAAAATAAAATATGAAAATGTGAACTATACATAAAAATAACGTAAGATAAGAAGTATAGAAGAATTGCTATAGCATAAAAAGGGCAATAAATCTGCTGGGAATTGTGTTATTTATGGGAAACAGAGAGTGGTCTGCTGTGGTTGCTACATAACAGGCATAGAGGGATGGGACAATGAGATTAAAAGTTTTTTGGTAACTGAGAGTGGGGGAAGATTTTGAAATGACGGGCTAGGAAAATTGAACTGTATTTAATAGCAATGGGGAGTCTTGGGAGACATGAGATGAAGGGAGTGAGGGTCATGATTCTCTCTTGCAAAACAGGAGAGACAGAACAGAAAGGAGGAATCAGGTGAGAGGTGAGGCCCCTTGGTGGCCAGCAGGTGGTGGGGTTAGCACTGAACCCAGAGTCCTTGGTTCTTTCCACTGACAATAAGCTGCCTTGTGCTTAGAAAAATGTCTCATTTTATGAGTGGGTGGCTGAAGGCACGGAGAAGCGAGGAACTCTATGCCAGTTGTCCTGGGTCAGCACCAGTGAAGTGTAGACACTGGTGCTAGGTCCAAGCCCTGTTTACTGCTCTGTTTCTAGTGCTCAGCCCAGTGCTGACACATAGAAAACTGTGATGCAGAAAGGAACAGTGATCACCTACAGGGCCTCATTACTCAATAGGCTGTGTTGTTCTGGAGATGACAGCTCAGTCAAGCATTCTCCAGGTGTTCCCTTAGAATCCACTTTCCCAGAGTGCCCCAAGAATGGCAGATGAATCAAAGGGCTTTCCTTCTGCTCCTGCCTGCTCCTTACAGCTTGTCCAGGACACTGAAGCATGCAAAGCCCAGTAGGGTCTGGGTCAGCCACAAGTCCAACAAATAGAGAGATGACAGCAGTTTCTAATGGATTCAACCCTTCTCCAGGCACAAAAGGGGAAGCCTGAGGGCTGAGGGAAGGGATCCCTCAGGTACTTAACTCTAGAGCTCTAGCCCTGCAGAGAGTTACTATTGTCATCTCTTTGTCGGGTCTGAATTCTCTGAAGTGACAGCTTTGACTTCAGATCTCCTTCTTTAATTGAGTCTTTGTCACTCTATGGAAAGTAATTTGCACATCCAATAATAGGCATAGGTAATGTGACTGAGGCGGGAGAGCTGCGGATACAGAAACCTTGTGGGAGAGCCATCTCCTGACAAGGGAGCCCTGGAAGCTGAGGCTTCTGGAAGCCTTGATGCATTGCTGCCTGAGGCTCAGGACAGTGTGTCCTAGGGTTCCTTTTTCATTCACCAGACGTCTTCTGAGTTCCAACTCAGTATGAGGAGGGTGGAGATATAACAATGGATAATAAATGGTCCTTGTTTTCCAGGAGCTTCTAGTCTGAGAAATAACTAGACTTTGTGACTGCATAGGAGGCCGGTCATAAATGTGCTTCTGTGTTCTGGGATCAGGGAGCCAAACAGCCCCTTTTAATTCATCTTCATTTAATTATTCAACCATCTGTGCTGAGCACCTATTTCTGGGAAACACAGTGGAGTGATGGACTAGGATGTAAAAAAGCAGGAACTACAAAGACTGTGGGACACAAGCTGACTTTTCACTCTCTCTCCCTGTCTCTCTCTCTCTCTGTCTCTCTGTCTCTCTCTCTCTCTCTCTCTCTCTCTCTCTCTCTCTCTCTTTGCTCTCACTCTTTTTCACTCATTCATTCAACAAATGTCTGTGGTGCTCTTATTATACTCCAGGCTCTTTGCTTGGAATCTGGGAAGATCAGTGAGCTAAACACTGACCCATCCTTGTCCTCATAGAATTTACCCAGGTGTGTACAAAAGACAACCATTAATCAAATAAGCACCCAAGTATGTAATTAGGAACTGTGCTCTAGAAAGATGCAAGGAGCTGTGAGAGTCACCTGTGGGGCCGGTCTCATAATGATCCTTGGGGTGCTGGGTGAGTGCCACAGAAACTATGGGTCAATTAAAGATCTTTGTTCTTTATGGTTGGTATCGTTATACACACACTCGCATATATGTATATATGTCTATACACATTCATGTACACACACATATATGTATATTTTAAGTTACAACCTAAATACATGATTTCTGGCAATAAGAATGAGTCTGTTTAAAAAGCTGAACATTGACAGAAAATGTAAATTTACTCTCAAAGATTTTACATGTTAAAAGAGGCCAAGAAAACAGTAGAAGAAAACGTGGGTGAATGTTTGTACAATCTATGAGTGGGTAAGGCCTGTCAAAAAGCATGAAAAAGATAGATAATGCTGATTACAAAATTTAAAAACTTTGGAAAACCATGGACAAAGCTGAAAGACAAGTGAGAAACTAGGAGCTTCCTGTCTCACATGTGGCACGTTGCTAGCATAGCCGGGCCGGCCAGGGCAGTGCAGCTGAACTTCCTGCCAGAGCACTGATCTTTCCTATCAGTTGATAAAGAGCTACTTTCCTAAGACTTTGAGAGAAAGCAACCGGCTACCCTCCCCTGCATCCAGGAATTTGCCAATTAATGCATATATAATGCTGCTCTGAAGCTACAGCTGATTTCATCCTAATTGGCTGATGCCCATGTTCCACAATTGTCAAAATATTTTGAGTTTCACTCCATTCTTAATATAATATTACTGAATGCTTATTATGTGCCAGGTACTGACCCGTGTATATTAGATTTACTAATTCTGTGACTCCAGGATCCCAGATTATGGATGAAGAAACAAAGATATCATGAGGTAAATTCTTGACCACGGTTATGCAGATTGAAAAAGATGGAGCAAGCTTGAACCTGGGCAATCTGACTTTGGAGCTGATACTCATAACCACTGAACATCATTGCCTTTTCCAAATTAATAAGAAGAACAACACAATAGAAAGATGGGTTAAGGGTTTAAGCAGGCAATTTACATGCATATACACACAAAAGAAATATAGATGCACAATTAGCCTATGCAAAGATTTTCATCTTCATAAAAAATTAAATAAATGCACACAGCAACAATAATGAGATATTTTTCTATTATTATGTTGGAAAAAAAACTAAACTAAAAGGTGGACAAAACTCAGCATTAGAGATGTTGTGAGGATTGGATAATCTCAAGTGCTGTTAGGGGTTGTCATGACATTTTTGGGGCAGTTTGGTAATATGTATCAAATATACATGTATTTACTCTTTGAAATAAGTCTACTTCCAAGTTTGTCATAAGTAGAAAATTACTGCTACGCAAAACGATAAATACTTGAGGATGCTTATAAAAGTATTATTTACAACAGCAAAACAATGGAAACAACCTAATGCTCATCAATAGTAAATTGGTTGAACAAATTATTGCAACTCCTTACAATAAAACACAATAACTCTTAAAAATGGTGATTGAAATGAAAATACTTAAATAACACTTTGTATGAACCAAGATCACAGAACAGCTTTTATAGTATGACACCATTTATAGAAAATTATATGCATATGTACTTGCGTGTATGCAAGGGGATATTCTGGAAGGAGAGTCACTAAAGAGTAAATGGTAGATATCTCCAGGTGTGGGAGATTATTTTCTCCCCTTTTTGGGGGGCAAACTTCATGTCGTTTGAAGTTTTATACTCAAAGGGTGTCATTTTAACAGAAATAGCAAAGATATTTAATTAAAATAAATTACCAGTAAGATATTGGCTATGGCTTCTAGTTGAGTCTTCTGGAAGGCTTTGTACTTCTTTAGAACAGGATTTTTTACACTACAGGTTAAAATCTATTATAGGTTGTGAAATCAATTTGATAGGTTATAGGCAGCATTAAAAAAACAAAACAGACATACAAAGTCGAGTGTTATTTTGTGAAGTAAATATTTAGTAAATGTGTGTGTGATTACCCATTTGTGAGGTAAAATGTTGACATGGGGTCAAAAGCAGTGATTTGGGATATGAGAAGATGTGCTCCTAGTCAGCCAAGTTCCTGGGATTCAGTCACTGAGGAGGTTTCCCTAACCCTCCAACCCTTGGAACAAAGGAAAAAAAAAGGTCCAAAGTGAGGTGGGCTGGCTTTTCCTGGTCTGGCTTTCATAAGGCTATCACTCACATCTCCTTTGGTGAAAGTAGTTTCTTTTCAGTCGCATCAAGTAATATAGAGACACAGCTTTTCCAAACAGAACCAACAGCTCTCTGAGGGCAGAACTGCTTATACAGCTTGCACACTTGAGAATCCTTGGATGAGAAGATGCAGGGTCACCTTGCAAGGGTCACCTTATGTAGAGAATAATTTAATACTTCCTCTTGACCAAATCAAGCATTATATTGGTAACGACCCAAAAGAAGCATATAGACAGAAAGACTGTGTATAACAATGATAGTACTAATAATAGCACTAATAAAATATTTTGTAATTCAAATGCAAATATGACCCAAAGATAGCAAGCCATTGCAAAGGGCTGTATTAATCATGTTACTTATTTTCGGTATTTTATGATGCTTTGACACCTTGGAGACTTATGGACCCTGCTCCTCCCAGGTTTAGCTAATTCTTAGAGGTAACAAACAACTTGCCTATGAGCACAACTTTGATATGCAAACGAACAAATCCAGAGCTCATACTCCTTTGCCTTTTTTTTTTTTTTTAAATCAGGCTCCAATAATCTGGGACACTATCCTGCTGCCCTAAGTCATCCTAGATCCAGGCGACAACTAGACATCACTTGGCAACTAAAGACCACCTCTATTGTTGAGGGTCTACCCAGTTATTCAAACTAGCCAATCCTCAGACTGCTCAGCTGCTTATTCTGCCTCACTCATCGCTTCCCACAACAACTGCAATAAAAGCTTTTGTTCATGTTGTTTTCCTCTTACTCTTTCTGACTTCTGAGAGATACTGATGCTTCCATGTGTGGCTCTGTGTGGGGTGTCATGTGCTCTCCTCTTGATAAATGTTAATAACAAACTATCTTTTCAATGGCAAACTTCTCCTGATCTGTTGGCCTTGCCATGCCTGATTATAACAAACCAGGGTTACATTTTAAAACAAAGGTCAATCAACTCCAAGTAATGTAGGCACTCAAAATTCCCAGATTATTCAGAATAATTAATAGTAGGCTCAAGCCATTTGAAGATTTACATTCTTACTCTGAGAATAAATTTAAAACTGCAGAGAACTTATTCTATGATCAGAGGAGACATCTGGAGGGTGAATGACATTTAAAATCCATTGAAATAAAGTCGAGAGACTGACACAGTAATGACCTTAATAATCCTATGAGAGTTAACTCTAGAGGTCTAGATTAAGATGATTTTTAGTGCTATTTATTTGTAAGAGTTCTCTACAATGGCCCTGAGAACAAGGTAGGAATCAACCCTGTCTGTGATGTGTCAACAACTGGAGCAATGCTTTTCAGAATCTTTTCTCAAAGGTCTGTTGCTCCAAGTGTTAAGCAGCCTAACACCCTTCCTGATAACAGAGAGCTACACCTGGAAGCGATGTTGTGAATGAGCCACTGCTCTCTTTCTTTCACAGAAAAGCTTCTCACCTTCCTTGAAAAGGATGGTGTAAAAGCTTTCAGGCCAGGTCACACCAGGGAGATTCTATGTTGGAAGCATTCATGCTGTTAGAACCATTTGACAACGGGAAATTGTCAACCGATTTCTTAAGCTCCTGGTAGTTTACCAGGGGAATCCAGGATTATTCCTTCTAGATTCAAACACTACACCAATTCATTTACAAGAGAGAAGTGGTCTAAGAGAACAAGAGTAAAGAACCTAAAAATCACATCAGATAAGTGCTAGTAGAGCATGAGGGGCTGCAGAGAGGGCGGGCATGGAGGACAGAGACAGGCAGAGGGCCAGCATGGGCTGTAATTACACAGGCCTGGGTTTGAGTCACATGCTTTCTGACTTACCTTCCCCGAGGCTTGGTTTCTTCATCATCAAAGCAGCGAAATCATTCTATTCTCAAAGAATTGTTATAAAAAGGCAATGAGATTAAACAGGTAAAGCCCCTAATGTGCTTAGCTCTCAGTAAATGCTACTTAATACCACCTGCCCTTCTCCCTCCCTCCCCTCCTCTTCTTTCTTTCCTTCTTTCTTCTATACACCATTTCTACCGCTCCTCTGCTCCACCCTCCAAGGTTCGACTTCTAGAACCTGATGCGCTGATGGGTTAGGACAAGAAGAAGGAAAGCTGAGCCATTTGGGTTGCACGAATGCCACAGAAGCCTTGATCACAGCTCCTTAATCACTGTAGGCAGGACCAATGTACCCATAGGTCCTTTCATTCTAATGACGCATGGAAGGGTACAGAATGAGGAGAGGCTGGCAAGGCAGAACGAGGGCTATCTGATTGCCTTTTTCCTCCTTCAGATAAAAATGAAATTCCTGGAATTGAAAAGCACAATATTCCCCTATAAAAAAGAAGACAGTTAAAATTTACTTCTACTGCAATGTAATAAAGGAGAAAATAACCCTCAACATCAGGAAATGACTCCATGGTTTCCCCTTCATATTTGCAACCAAAGGTCCTTATTGCTACTGGCTCACTCATCCCAAGCATTAATTTTCTATTATGAATAAAATTAATGAGTTTAGCAAATTTCTGGTGCTCATAAAGTTGTGCTTTTCATTACTGAAGTTAACAGCCTTTTGGAGACACCTCCTTTTGGAGGAGTGCCCACAGAGCTGAGACTGGCAGATGCCACTAGCTGGGACTTGGGGCTTACCCACACCCAGTGCTGGCCCTGGGACCCCAGAAGCCAGCTCCTTCTTCTTCACACCCTGCCAAGCTCCCTCTCTTAACTGACCACCAGCTTAAAGCTTACCTCTCCCAGAAGCCCTACTTGATTAACCCTGAGCATGATAACAACCTCATGGTGTCATGTCCTCTCAATACCTATGCATAAAGTTTGTGACAGCCTGATGGGGAAGGCAGCCAGTCTAATGGGGCTGAGATGGGGAACCACCAGCCAGGGTTCCTCACCCAGGTGTGGTGTCAGAAGGATTTTCTGAAAGATAGGATACTTAAGTATCTAAGCTGGAACTGAAGCATCAATAGGAGTTAGATAGATTAGACTGGGCTGGGAGATGTGGAAGGAAATGCTCCATGTCAAGGGGTGTGCAGGCTGGATGGGACTTGTTCTAAGTGCTCCAGGAAGAGCACAAGGAGGCCAGCAGGAGTGGGTCATAGGCTTCCATGGCCCACTTGGGGCCTACAGAATTAGAGACTCTTCTGGATCTGTTTTGTGTCTCTTCTCACAGTGCAGCCCTCTAGGCAAGGCAAAATTCACTAGCCAAGTCCAGCCATTGCTCGTCTTTGTGAATAAAGTTTCGTTAGAACACAGCCTCGCTCATTCATTTACATATTGCCTATGGCTTCCCGGAGCCCGCTACTGCCATATTGAGTAGCTGCTACAGAGATGGCATAAATATCTACACTCTGGCCCTTTATGGAAAAAGTTTGCTGACTCTGCTCTAAGCTCTTTCTGCTGCTTGAAATAAACCCTCCTGATGCTTAGCTTCAAGTAAAATATTTCTGGCCTCTGTTCTGATGCGTTAAATCCCTTTATAGCTAATGGAAAGGTGTTAAGAATTAATACAATTATGAAATGCAGACACAAGGGCTTGGCTATCAGAATACCTGTGTTTGGATCCTGGCTCAAACTAGTTACTAATGAATGTGTAATAATAATGAGGATGATGGTAATAGTAGTAAATGCAGTAACAGTTTCCATTTACTCAGCCATTATGTAACAGATATTGGGCTAGGCTTTTAAAATATTTTATTCCATTTAAAGTACCACAAAAATCATCTTCTGTCTTTTCTCTCCACCATGGCTCTGAGCAGGTAGCCTGCCTGGTATGTAAGGAGGTCCCCATATGGAGAACCATTTTGTAATGCACCAGAAGGTCAAGAAAGAACTGACAGCTGCCTTTACCTCAGGGAGTCGGAGGCTTTTTTCATGGAAGTTGGCACAAAGACCATGGGGACCCTCCCACCTCCACCCCCATCCTCACCACTAAGGAGCATTGTGATGACCTGGGCTTCAGCACTAGGGGCATACTGCTCCTCACAGACTATCTCTCCAATCTCACGGAACAGACAGTGCAGAGGGGCTGAGGACAAACATCCTCCGGCTGAGCTCTGGCTAGCTTGGCAGGCTGCAGGCAGGACCTGGACATGCCATATGGGGAGCATACTGAGGCTTAGAAAGCCATGATTCTGGCTGTGGGAAGAAAGGAAGCTGGGGATTGTGCAGTTGTGGGTGGGCTATACATGCAGCTAAATGGAAGGAGAACTCCCACCTTCCTGGGTGTCTTCTGTCTGGTGGGAGCCTTGCCTTCAGTGGGGACTGACATAGGAGGCTCTCACAGTAGAAAGTCTCATGCCTAGACCTGAGAAAGCATTTCCCAGGTACAAGGAATTAAAATAAACCTTAAACTTTATAGGAAGAACATAGCGTTGTTTTCTATATAAATCATTTCTTTTTCCAAGCTGTTATAAAAGAAAGTGCCAAAAGATACAATGAAGAAAATAAAAATCACAGAATCCTTTCATTGAGAGATACGCACTGTTAACATGAGGTCGGCGGCCTTTTTGGCCTCTCCATGGAAGTGTATATGAAGGGACAGGCAGAGATTTTTATAGGGATGGAGTAAGACTCGTCACGGTCTGTCCCTGCTTTCTTGTCTCCTCAGCTTTTTGTTGGGGATCTCTGTTTTTGGCAGCTAGTAGACTGTAGATCTTCAGCTCTAGCATTTTCTACTTTGTAAACAGAGTAACTTTGTAGAGGGTTAGATTTGTTAACCTGTGCGAGAAAGCCCAAGCTTTGCCTGTTTGGACAAGACTCCCCCAGGGCATTCTTTGTTTAACTGTGAGGGATCCTGAGGGCCCTGGGCCCCTAGAGGTGTCTTCTCTGTGTGTCTTGTTGGTGCCCGATCTGGGAGGGTGGGAAGAGGCATGGATAGAGCCTATGCCCATTTGCCCATCCAGACACACAGATGGAGATGGGCAGAGGAGCTTCTTGTGAAACAGCACTGCCTGAAGCCAGGACCCTGGAGCAGGGCTCTACAGCTGCTTTACCTGGGTAATCTGAGTGGATAAGGAGTTTGCTTTCCCCTCAGCTGGCATACAGTTACCTTCTGCCACCCAGTTTTCTTGGGGCCAGCATTGGGACATTGGGTTGGAAGCCAGAACTTACTTTTTTTTTTCCTCTGGCTTTCATTACCCCAGTGCATCCTTATATCTTGGCCCTGAAGGTCTAATCAATCAACAATTCATCCTCTTTCTGCTGCCAAAGTAATTTAGCTAAAATGCAGATCTGAACTCGGTAACTTCCTGTGTAAAATCCTTCAATAGCTCCCTGTTGCCTAAAGACAGAGTTCCTGTTCTGAAAAGAAGATTGTGAGGCTCGTGTAGCCCAGCTCCACGATCTCCTGCCACTCACAGCTTCCTTGGACACACCTTCCAGCAAGGTGAGCTGCCAGAGGGACCTCCCAAACCATGTAGCTTCTCATTCCCAAACCTTTCTTCTGCTTGGGAGGCCCTTCACCTTTTCTTTCTGGTCATCTCCTAGTCATCCTCAAAGACTTGGCTCAGGTATTCCCTTCTGGAGCCTTCCTAGGCTTTCCCTTCCCCCTTCACTCCAGCCATCAAACCCTTGTGCATGTGCTTGAGAAATACTTTCACTCACACCGAGCTCTACAAGGGGCTGGATGTGTGTCTGTCCTCCACCAGACCTGGGTCTCTTGACTTTGTGTCTCTGGACTTGGCATTATGCCATGTATGGAGTTGGTTCCCAGTGCATTTCTGTTGAATGAGAGAACAATGGGACTATGATTTCTCTAACCTTTGGTTTGGAGTCTGTGCCAATGTGCTCATGCGGCAAAGTTAGGGTAATGGAGATGAGTCTAGTACAAGGGGTGCTGGATCTGCAGGTACTTGTCTGCCACTTGCCATCTGGTGGCTTATTCCAGGTCTGCAGCTCTGAGACCTTGGATATCAGGTCCAATGTTGAGCCCAGGCTACTCTTGACAGTGGTCGGTGCATTGCTCAGAGCTTTGACCATAGCTGGAGACTTCAACTCTAGCTTTGGCTTCATGTCTAGCAAAGTGTGTGACCTGGACATGTCACCTCACTTCTCTGGGCCTCGGGTTCCCCATCTCTAAAATTAGCAGGGAGGCCCTATGTTCCTTTGACATTCTCCCAGCTCTGAGGTTCTGTGGCTCTGAGCTTACTATGCTTGGAGAATCACCTGAGAAGCAGAGGCTTGGGGAAAGGAGAGAAGAAAGAAGTAGAGGAGGTAGCTCCTCTGCTTCAGTAGCTTTTGGGGGACTAGGGCTGTGAGTCACAAGCAGGGACCTCCCTCAAGGGCTCACAAGAAAGCTGAAATGACGATGTCACAAGACAAGGCTCTCTCACTTCCCTTGTAACAAGTCCTTATCTGGGGGAACATAAGTAGGAAGTCAGGCTGCACACCTCAGAGTCTCTTCCCTGCCCACCTCTTCCCTGTCTCTGCCTCACCAGCCCTACATGCTGCAGCCAAGCACACTCTGAGCTAGAGGATGAACATTTCCGGGAGGGCCTTCACCCAGGGGTTCCCTTTGGGCCTTTTATAACAATGGGAATTCTGGTATCTCTTGCCAATATTTCAAAAAGACTAATAAAAATTGTGCTTAGATCTATATTAAGGCTGCAAAGGCTAACTGAAACAACAAGTCTCTAATTTTATCTTGAATTATAGCAACTTGGTGTGGTTATCTCATACCAATCAGCAACTCTAATGGGCACTTATAATATCCACAGACTTGTTAAAAAAATGGGAGACAAAGCCATAAAAAAGTCTAGCAAACAATTCTTTGCAACATAAGGAAGAAATAATAAAAGAGAAAAGGTCTGGAATAATTGAGAGGAAAGGCCTGGAAGCAGCAAGAAGGCCCCTCGTCTGATACATGAGGAACCTGCCCATCAGAGATGAAATGGCTCGCCCCAGCCCACATGGGGTGCAGGTGACTCCCAGCTCAGGGCTTCTTCCTTACCTGTCTAGAACCACATGCACTATTATTTGGACACATCAAGGCATTTGCTTTTTGGGGGGCAAAGACTCCTATACTGAGCAGTGCAATCAATGTTGAGTCTGACCCTTAAGGAACAAGAAAGTATTTATGCCATTATCAAGATCCAGTCGCTTCTCATTTTCATGGAAATACCCCAGTGCCTGCTCTAATAAAAACATCATTCTTTGAGGATGTTACTCACTCTGAGTTCTCTCTGTGAGGCTTCCAGAGTGTGTGGTTTTCACGAGTTGGGTGTAATGGTAGGACTTGTAGCCCTGAGCCCCACTAAAGATAAAAAGAAAATTGCCAAACATACAAATGGCCCAGATTGAGCTCACTGGAGTAAAATGTATTCTACCCATTTACTGAACACCTCCTATCTGATGGGCCCTGTGCTGAGAGGTGAACAAGGATGCTAGCTGCCAGTGGAGAACTGTAGAGATTTGTGCACAACTAAAATCATATCTAGCTCACAGAAAATATTTTTGGATGAGTAAAGAGGTAAAGTCAATGAATATTATATTTGCAGTGTAGGCAATAATACTGATGTATTCAGGAAGGTGCTTTCATTGCTAATTTGGGGGAACAGAGAAGAGAAAGGGACTTGTGAATTAAGAATTCAGGGGGTACAGAAGACAGAAAGGGCATCCCAGACTGAGGGCACAGGCAGGGTAAAGACACAGATATTGGAGAGTCTGGGATATGTGGTGTGCCATATCAGTGGTCCAGAGTTTGCATGTATGTGAGGTAGCTGGAGACCAGTGTTGATGAGAAATAAAGGCCGAACTACATTGCAGAGGGCCCTAACTGCCAGATAAGAACATTCCATGCATATAGCAAGAGACCCAGAGTCCCTAGAGAGATCTACTCAGTTCTTTGTTCTACCTTTGGCTTAGTGTTGAGAATGAGGAGAGAGGGGACCAGAAAGGAGGAGAGATTGTCCAAGCCCTATGTTCTCTGGCCTTTGAGTCCCTCTGGTGCCTGCCCATTCAAAATCTTAGAGAACCAGGGATAAGATGTGACTTGGGTCCCAACTGGGAGCCTCCTCCTCAACCTCAGAGAAGGAGAGATTTCTGGACATGAGGATGTTGAAAAGCTGACAATTTACCATCATCTTGGCTCTGTGAGCTTGTGTCGGGGAAGTCAACTGGAAAGTGCTTCTTGGGGTCCAGTTTGTAGTGAGCTGCAGAAGTATGTAGACTGTGCTTGCCAGATAGGAAAAATACACAGGTCAGAAGCCTTCTAAGCTGAAAGGAAGGAGGGGACTAATGTATATTGAGTGACTACTTAAAACCAGGCACTATGCTGAGCAGTTTAAAGTAAACTTTTTCAATTTAATGGTTATAACAAACTCTATGTGGTTTGCCTCTATTTTACAGATGTGGCAACTAAGGCTCAGAGAGGTTAAACAACCTCTCCTAAATCATGTTATAAGTGAAGGAGCTAGGGTTTGAATTTAATCACCTACCTCTAGGTTCAGTGCACTTCCTGCTCTATTCTCCTCCCTTTCTCACCCCTGAGATCTCAGTGGAGTCCCACTTTGAATCATCTGTGACCCCTGAAGATTTGCCCAGGGTATAATGGAAGCCTTGCCCTCCATTCCTGCCCTCACCTCCTCAGCCCACAGGATTATTTGAATAAGATGGCTACTGACCAAAGTGTCTAGGAGTTTAGGCCACTGCTGCTATTGCTTTGTCTTCCCTCTCTCATCCTCAACATGAACTAGGGGCAACACCCCCTTGTACTGTGTGAAGCTTGGCTTGTTCCTGGCTCTGGCCTGGGGAGTAGCTATTGATGGGGCTTAGTACACAGTGAACGAGGAGGCAGAGAGGAGAGCATCACAAGTCTGGGGTTAAAATTTGGTGGCTCTATTTCCCTTTGTGGATTCAGCTTTGGAACTAGTTCTGACTGTTCTCTGGACTCCCCAGTGAGCCGTTCCTC
>NW_006431288.1:4357820-4380783 GCF_000325575.1 Pteropus alecto
ACTGGTGCCTAAGAGGGGCTCTGTGCACAGGTTCCTGGGGAACAGAGTGGGCACTGCTGCATGGCACCATAGTGATTATCAAAATGGTGACCCCAGGCTGGGAGAGGAGGCAGACCATAGATACCATCATCCCACTGCTGGCTTCTTGCTGAGGTAATCACAGTCTGCAGCCCTTCAGCTGCTCATGTAGGCAGCTCAGTGCATTCCCATGATTTCAGAGGGCTTCCTTTCCAAAGAGACCTTCTTTCCTAGTGCCTTAGTGTTTGAGGAATTGGAACCAGCAATCTCCATCTAAGTTGACTAAAGAAGGAGGCAGTGGGCACCACAATACCATTATAAAATACATAATACTATATATACAATATGTCCCATGGTTAAGTGGGTCCCAAGGTAGCTCCCCTGCAGGACAGCTGCCAAAGGCCAGAATCAGAAGATGGAGATTTATTTCTGTGGTTAAGTATCTGTCCTCATTAGAACCCAAGATTCGAGAAGGGGCCACTAGGAGCTGTTTGCTCTCAGTAACATACAAGGATGAAAATATCTTGTGCTTATTAGGTGACCATGAGCTGAGAGGGAAAGTCGTGGAGAACAGGGTGAAGCTGAAACAGGGGAGCCCCCAGGTGACAATGTGTCTCCACTGGAGGATGCAGCAAGAGAGAGCATTCTATGACAGAGACTGGTGTGTGCTGTGTCAGTATTGATGTTGACCGTCCTGAGGGATCCTGGGTGAATCTTCTGGCCATGTTGAGCCTTAGCTTCCTCATGTATAAACTGTGCCATTTGGACTAAATGATAACTAAAAGATTTTGCCAGTTCTGGCATTCTGGTTTCTGGAAGCCTTTAGGAAAAAAGAGACCTCTTCATTTTATCATATTTGATCTTTGTTCTTCTTTGGTTGGGAGAGACTATAGATAGGAAAAGAAAAAGGCTAGCGAAAAAGTAAGTTAAATTGATCCCCTGAGAGTCCAGGGACCCAAGAGAGTTTCATTTCAGTGTTTTGCTTGCATGTCTCTCTTCTCAGAGTCAAGAGATGCAATGACTACGCACTTCTAAGGGATTATGCCCAATGACAAAATTGGCAAGAGAGAAAGGGAACTGTCCAGCAGAGAAATATTCTGAAACTCAGGAAGGACAATTCTGTTCCAGAGGATTCAGTCCCTACATCGTGCTTCGCTGTGCACCAGATGCCCAAGAGGAAGACTAGTGAAAATTGACCTTGTTCTTAAGGTGCTTACACTCAGGGAGGGAGGTTTGGCACAAACACTGCAACTTCTAACACTCAGCTATTGAAAAAGATATCATTAGTGCAGGGGTTCAGAGGACAAGTAAAAAGTAAACTGTAAAAACTTGAGAGAGATTTGAAGTGGGCTTTAATCATAAGTGTATATGATTTAGTGGCATGCTGGTGGAATTTCAAGCAGAAGAAATGACATGAACAAAAAGAGGTTTGCGATCTTTGCAAAGAGGAGAGGTGGTGAGGAAGAAGAACAAAGAAAGAAGGAAAAGGAGGAGGAAGATATTGGAGAAGAGGAGGAAGAGAGGAAGGGAGGAAAAGAAATAAATATAGAAAATGACTCTGAAGACAAGCCAGTGTGCAGGCCCACGTGCTTCTCTGGCACCACTCTAAGCTGTGGGCTTGGAATGCAGTCTGGGAGGAGAGAGCTGAATATAGGGGGAGAGAGAGGTTTGGAGAGAGGAATAAAGAAGAAGCCATTTCACACTGAGAAGCAAATGCTCTAGCAAGAGCCCTGACCCCTCCTGCCCCAGGAGGAGGAAACCCCACCTCAAAAACAAGAAGCCATGGGTAAAAGATTCAGGACCCTGATCCCTTAGGGGTCATTGAGAATGTGCTGCATTTGCCTTTTTTTTTCTTCCTTGCTGAATCTTTCTTCCCTGGACTGCCTTCCCATTCGTTGCCTCACTTCTCCTTCAGTGTAAACTTTGTGGCTCATGGTCCAAAGATTGAAAGTTGGACAAAAGATGTGCTTGACCTACTGTTGGGATGTCAGCTGCCTCTATGAGAATGTCTACTCTCCAGGGCTATATAAGATGTCTGCATCACTCTATCTCCTTTCCAGTGCCCGAGGAAACAGAGTTGGCCTTCTGCATCTGTTTTAGGCCTAGACTACCTCTTTCTTTCCCCCATGGGGAAACCCCTTGCAGCTCACCTGTTCCAAGAAGTTGTTATTGCTAAGCTCCCATGCCAGCATCATCTTTACTCAAAGCTTAATTATTGAATCTTTCACTCAGTTGTTTAAGATTGACTTGTTTTCTTATTTCTTAATCTCTTTAAATAGGTGTGCATCTATACCTGTGCAGCTGCTTTCTTTCACCCTTAACCTGGTCTAAAAGGAGGGCTTTGTGCTAAAATGAGATTTTGTTAATACCTCCAGCAGCAAAATGCATTATGTTATTTCTGTGCCTGAGTTTCCCTTTCCTATAATGATCTCCTTATTCCCCTCCCACCTAGAAATTGAGGGAGGCAATGAGGTAGGAGATAGAGCTTTTGGAAAGATATTCTTCAGATAAGACAAAGGCCTCTTATAGCAGTGATGGCTATTGGAATTGTTTCTCTTTACTTAACGCTGGGGTTTTCACATAGGAATGCAGCCCACACTTTCAAATCTTCAGTAGGAAGTAGCAGTTGGGGCCAACTCCCTCCTGCTAAAATGCAAGAATAATCATCTTTCATAGTGAGACATTTAGGTTATATTTAATAAAAAATTTCCAAGGGTTAAGAATTGATTCTCACTAGTGCATTTTATTGGGGAGGAGGTCCCTAATCTAACGGCCTTAAGTGGAGAAGTATGATTGATCTGTCCAAAACAGGTTAAGAACAGTATGGGTTGAAAGTACTGCTAGTCTGGACCAAATTACCCCTAAAAATCTGAATGAATACAAGGTAGCACCTCTCCTTCCATGCTGCCCTGGGGACCTAGGCTATTTTATCTCTTCCGAAAGAGAAGGGAAACATCCATTATGAAAACCAAAAGGTATAATTTGAATCTACATGCAATTAAAAATTAAATTAAGCAGGTTCATAAAATCGAACCCTCCTGGTTTAACGAGCCTGATTATGAAAGTGGCTTGTCAGACCCTGTCTGAGGGGTGATGGTGGGGAGTGGGACAGGGAGAGATTCACAGCTGTTCTATAATTTTCTGTCATCACCATCCAGATGGGTTTTCTAGCTACCTAGCCCATGGTTTCTGTGTCCCCTGCAGGTCAGGTGTGATGAGAGGAAACACTTCACTCCTAAGAGGGGTCTCCCCAACCCCCACAGGTCATTGCAGGCTCACCTGATGACCCATCTCTGAGGTCTGGGCCTGGGTTAAGGAGGTGCTGGACCCACACAAAGCAGATGCAACAACAACGTTCACAGGCTAGTTCTGGGTCTCCTGCCCCACTTCCCACTCTGTCATCACTGTCCAATGTTGACCAGATATCACAAAAGGAAGAGACAGCACACATGTTGTAATTATAGGCTGTGATCTTCCTTTTGCCTGGATATCTGGAAGAAAAAAAAATTAAGTGGAGAAACCCACCTTGATTTCTCAGAGAGCTGAAGGACAGAAAATATCAGAATATACATTTTTCAATTATATATACTTACTTCATTTCAAAAAATAAAAACAAATAAAGAGCCTGACAGAGTGGTGCTTAGAGAAGACAACCCTCCCTCGTGAGCATAGTTATTGTTAGGTGGTTATAGCCAAGCAAATCCAAAGTGATAGAAGAAAAGATAGAGGAACTGGCAACACCGACTCTTTAATTAGATAAAAGAAAGCCAGTCCCAGGAAGCTGATGAAAATCTGGCTGAGTTAGGAGATGGGCACTGCAGCATGGACAAGCACAAGCGCAATGTAAGCCAAGAAAAATTCAAGACAAATTAGAAAGGAGGGCTCTTTGCATTTCTGTACATAGAAATTTGGTTAATTAATCACAAAGGGCAAAAATTGAAAATTGTTATGATTTGTATCAAACGTGCTTATATGTTTATGTTCTCCTAAATAATTCTTTAGAGTATCTTATATCAATATGGCTTTCTTTGATTGTATTTAATTAGGTTAACTGCCTCAATATAATTTTAGAAATAAATAACATAAATTAAAAATAGCATTCTTTAACATTTTGCATAGTTTAAGAAAATGTGCTTTTATAAGGCAAGTGTATTCAAGTAGGAGAACATGCTGGGGTTCTGGAAGGCTTGAAAGAGATCACCATGTCTACTGGAGGCCTAGCAGTTCATATTAAGATGTCAAAATTCAGACACTTACGTTAAACAGCTAGCTTTGAACGTTGAACATGGACTCACTAAACACCTGGCTCTGTGCTCAGTGTTTTACGTGCTGCATCCCACAGTTGGTTCCTTACTCAACCCTATGGTCCTTTCTTCCTGCTTTGGAACTGTGAAGGCCTGTGTTTCAAGGAAGTTGACCTGAAGGGGCAAGTCAATCATGGTAACATATCCCTAGTAAGTTGATAGCTTATAAAGTAAGTGAGGGCAGGAAACATAATCTTGGCCAATGAGATAAAGGCGAAGGTGAGGAGAGAGGCATCTGAGAAAGGTTTCTTGACAAGAGACATAAGGCAGAGGGCACTTCTCTTTTCCCTCTGGAAGTGTCACACCTGGCTGTAGTGTCGGGACTGTGACAACCCTACTATGACCATAGGGGCATCTTGCATGAGAACAGATCCAACATAACAAGGGTGGCAGAATGAAAATATGAAAAGAACCTAGGTTCCTGATGACGTTTTTGGATCATTCCATTAAAAATTCCTGGAATTTTCTTCCCTATAACTATTTGTTTTGTAGGCTGATAAATTTCCTTATTAAAATTGGAATATTTTGTACCCATACGTAACCAGACATTTGTTTCTTAGACCAACAAGCTTATAAAGTAGTTATAACTATTATATTCACTTTTCTGGTGAAAAAATTGATGCTTAGTCATATAACTTGCATAAGATCATGGAACTAGAAAGTGCCAGAGATGAGCTCAAGCTACCCCAGAGCCATTGCTTTTGACTGTTAAATTCCCCAATAAAGTTGCTGGTGGCCACTTATCTGAGGGGTCCTCTGGAATGCTAGCCAGACAAATTGAAACCTAGCAGGGTAGATCTCATCATACAGCAGTCGGGCACTGCTCTCTTTGTCCTCTTCCTCCAGCCAGAGAGTAACTGCAGTGGCGACAGCATCTTTGACTGCAAAAGATAACTCTCATTTCATCACACTATCTATTAACAGACAGTCAGACTCTAAAAATCAATTCCACACTGTCTCAGTCTCCCCACCAAAGATGCATCTGAAAATAGGAATCATACCCAAATTACTGGCTGAATGAGGGCAGTGAGTTTCCAGGAGCCTGTGGATTTTTATTCAGTTATTTATTTTGAGACTGAGCCAAATTCCTCTCTGCCCCTGGGCTACCGAATCTCTGCCCCTTTGTTGGGGAGAGTTGTGAGCCGATGATGTGCTCCTGTTTGTTTCCCTGGCCTCCAGGTGGCCTAGGCTCCCCTAAGTGGACCACATGGTCACACGATTGTTTGATCCCATCTGGACCCAGCAGCAATCAGGACACAGCTGGTTTATGGATCACTTTGTCAAAATGTTCCATCCTCCAGTGTCCAGGAGAACATTACTGTGGAAAGTGCCAGGGGCATCCAGCAGGCATTGGCAGCTTCCAGGATTTGGACTAGAACCAAGGGGAGGGGTCTCAGCAAACATGGAAATGAAGGGCAGAGAGAACAGACAGATGGAGGGAGCATTTGAGAAGGAGGGTCTTTTAGACCCCAGGGAATGGGAAAGACTGGTTCAATAATAATGACGATAGTTTCTCATATCTGTATTTTTAGTTTCAGAGCACTAATTGGAACCTCACAATACCCTGTGACATGGGCTTAGTCAATATAATAATGCACACATGGCAGACAGTGATGACGATAGTTATCCTGTTTTAGAGTCATTATTTTTGTGCCATCGCTTTACTAATTACTTTACATAGATCGTCTCATTTGATCCTTATAACAACCCTGTGAAGTAGATACTATCATTGTTCCCATTTTACAGAAGAGGAAATGGAGAGGGGTTAATTGAGTTTTTCAAGGTCGTATAGCTAGTAGGCATCAGAGCCTGGGAGAGAACACAGGTCTTCTGGCTTCAGACTTAACAATCTCCCTGCCAGGCTAGAGAGATGATGGCTCAGTATTTGAATTCTTAGCTGGGCATCAGGATAAACTTGCCTCTTACACCCGGAAACTGGTAGAAAAGCCAGGGAGTTGCACCTTTTATTAGGAGACGGAGAGATGAGTCTTCTACAAGGATTTGCTTGTGGAGCTGTTTATTAACTTTCTGGGCATTTTGCTGATGGTGCAATTTGCAGAGCTGTTAATGGTAATGAAACTCTGGCGAATGTCAAGACACACAGGGGAACTGAGAAGTGAGAGGAACTACCAGCCATTCGAGCTGCCCTTTGCTAGGATTAATGAAGCCTGTGTGCTCTCTAGATGTTGACAGCTCCCAGTAACATCAGGTGCCACCCAGACAGTCTTGCGAGCTTGTCAACCTCTCTTCTACTCTCTTCTTTTCCCGCTGACACCAGCCACTGGAGAAGAAATTGTCATAACCTTCGGCCTTCCCCTTTCCTTCCACGCTTGAGTTTGGGGCTCTGATGGCATTCAGGCATGTGTTTTATAATTCTGAACCAACTTTGAATTCAATTGCTGGACCTCTAATACCATGCTTTTATGGCTTGTGTTACTTTGTATAGTAAATATGGAGAATAGTTCAACTCCATAATGAGGAAGAACCTGGTTCTAGTAATTTAATCTCCATTAAAGTCATCACAAACAATTTATTGATGTTTTTAAAAAGAAAATGTGACCAAAAAAACATGCACCAACAGAGGGAGCTTGAGCAGAACTGTCCATCAAACAATCTCAAATTCAAGATCTTAAGAGTGTGGGTTTTGAACAGAGATTGAACTGAGAGACCTGGGGCTTTGTCTCTTATTGGCTCAGCATGTAAAACTAGCACTCAACTCCAAGAGGGCAAGTCTGCAATGTTCACTGCATTGACTTTGAGCACTTTTTATGGGTCAGTCACTCTTTTCAGCTTGGGCAAAAAGTAATCTGTAAGCTATAGATCCTGACATCCAAGAGCTCCTTCTGGTGGCAAAGGAGGACATGTAAATACATTCATTTAAGGAGGGAAAGGCTGTGACAGCATGTGAAGAGAGCACCACGTCAGGAAAGAGAGGAGAGATATTAAGCCGTCACCGAGGGTGCCACTGGGGTGGGTAAGGTCATGAGCAGCATTCTCCCAGGTGAACAGGTGGGGAAAGGGCAGCATGGTGTGGTGGGAAGAAGACAGTTCAAACTTAGTTCTGATAGTTCCTGACTATGAGACCTTGGGCAGACAAATTAACTAATTAATTGGGCAGACTAATTAACTGATCTAAGCCTCAAATTTCTCATCTTTGAGATAAGGATAATGGTGCCCATTTTACATAATTGTGGTCAGAACATAATGTGAATGAGTAGTTCATCTACTACTACTACTGTGAATTAGTTCCTCTTCTAAATTCCAGGGGCAGCAGGATCTGCAGAACAGAGCAGGGCATATCTGGAAAAGGCTGCAAAATGTTTCTGTCTGGCAAGGGCTGTGCTGAGTGAGCTAAGGATTTTTGGTCTGGGGTAAGTCATTCTCCGTCTGGCTCCCCCAAATAGGGTGATTCTGCTGCGGAGAATTCCTGTGCTGGGGGCAAATGCACATCCCCCACCTTGATGAAGCTACATCTCTCTCTGGCTGGGGCAAGGTCAAGAAACAAAAATGGAGAAATAAAATCCTGGGAAGAACCCTAACCCCGTTTCCATCTGGCCAACAGGAAACATGCCGTGTTCTGGGCTTAGGGACTTGGGGACTGGTCCAGCTGCTAAAACCCCTCTGGGAGACAGCTCCCTTCTGGCCAACCTTATGCAGTAAATGTCTGAGGCTACCAGGAGGTCTTCCCCAAAGGCCAGTCCCAGCGAGTGGCTGCGCCCACATGTGGCAGAATTTCAGGGGATCTTGGAAGCTCCTTTCTCCCCAGTGTCTCCTCCTATGGCTGGAAATTCTGTCTAACATATGTGGATTAAAATCTTGAAAGTCTCTGCTAGTATATTGGTGCATTATCCTGAAGGAGGAGTCCATAATGCCATTAGCACACAGGCGCTTGCTGAATAGAAGTGAGCTGCCATTGGAAACGTAGACTGAGACGTTGAGGGAATGACATATTCATTCAGCTTGACTAGAGAAGAACATTGTCCAGATGGACAGGAGAGTTAAAATTACTTGATGAATTCAACCCACAATTTATTCAGCTCTGAAATTGGTTCTATGGAAAGACAATCGCTGTTCCTACTGACAGCACCCAATTAAGAGTAACCCTGAAAGAAAGGGGTGTGGAATACAGAATAGGGAAGTTTGGAGGAGGGTGGTGAAAGGTGAGGACTGAGCATCTGGGAAAGGTCTTGAAGGATGGGCAGGATTTCTGCCGGGGGAGGTGAGATGCACGCATGCGTGCGTGTGTGTGCACGGGCGCACATGTGCTCGGTGTATTTCCAGAGGAACTGGTGGCCTAAGCAAATTCAATCCGACTGTATGAAGGATTTCTACATGAAGAGGTTAGGGACAGAGTCTTACTCAGGAGTCTTGCACTTCTAGTGAGGACATTGAGGGTTTCTGAACAGGCGAATTATTCGTGCTTTGAAAAGCAGATCTGGTGGTGTAAGATAGGAACAGGCTGACGAGAACACACAGACAACGGTCCTGGGGCTCTTAGGACTGTCTGGTTGCAGTGAAGCCCTTGCCCCATAAGTGGCTGTCAGAAAAGAAATACTCTCAGAGAGCACTTTCTGAGTACCCACTGTGTTCAGGAATTATACACTGGTAACTAATTTTAGCAATTGGCCAGTGAGGAGAAGTTGATTCTGTCATTCATTCTTTCAACTAATATGCATCTGGTGCTTCAATGATACACTCAGGGGAGAGGCACAATCTGCATTTTCAGAGAGCTTACATTCTAATAAATTTTTATCGCTCCTTTTACAGAGGAGAAAACTGAAATGCACAGAATTCCAGAAACTTGTTCAGAGCTCACCGATTAGCAGAACATAGATTCAAACCCATCTGGCTCAAATGACATTGTAACATCCAGCGAAATTTCCTAATCATCAATGAGGGACTATATAGGGGTTATCATTTATAAGATATTATTGATCTTGAAAGCAGTCCTTATGAGGGAGGTGTTTATTATTAACCTAATTTTGGATGATGAAAATGAGATAGAGTGGTCCAAGTCTTACAGTGGGAAAAAGAGCCAAAATAGCGTGTTTGTATCCAGGTAACCTGATCTCAAGGCCTTACTCTTAAGCATTGCATCATCCAAAGCTTGAACTCTTCCTTGCTCCCTCCCTCCTTCCCTCCCTTTCTTCATTTCTTCCAGTCCTTCTTTCAAGAAGAATTCTATTTGGTTTTGGCCACTATTTGCAGTGTGTGTGGGTGGGGTGGGGAGGATGGAGAGGAGTCCATGGTGATGTTAAGTTCTTATCTACACCCTGACAGACACAGGGAACCTGGGAAGTGGTGGGCTTGGGTGGCAGTGCAATGAAGAGTAAAGCCAGAAGGGGAGCCTGGTGAGTGGTCCTGGGAATTCAGAGGCAGCAGCGGGAGCATGTGGGTCCTTTGGAGGGCTGGGAGGAAGAGAGGCTAAATGGCCCAAAGGGAGAGTAGCCCTGGGCTGGAGATAATTTTCACCTGTTGCCTGTATTCCAACAGCTACAAATTGAGATCCAGACAGTTTGTCTGCACAGCTGGACAAAATCATTCTCACCCTGCATGATGGGAAAAATTCTTGATAAATTTGCTCTAGCACCAGGAATGGGCACAGTCATGGGTGAGAAAGCATCTGCTGACCCCCTGTCCAGCTCTGGGTGTGTCCAGGCCTGGCACACAGGCAGTATGGGGTGCCCAAAGATATGATCTCTTTCCTAAAGCCTTTGTAGTCCTCTTTCCAAGTCAGAGATGACTGTAACTTCCTGTGTACTATCACCCAAGCTTGTGCACTGGGACTGCCACCTATATGCTCATCTCCCAGCCTGAACTGAAGCATCACTCAGGAAGGGACCATGTTTGAATAGCTTTGCATCCTTAATCTGACATGTCTAATACCTGGCACTTGTAAGATACTCAATAAATATTTGTGGCAAGGAGTGAAGGGAGGAAGAAGAGTGAAGGGAGGAAGAAAAGGGAAGGGGAGCAGAGAGGGAGGGATTGGGAGAGAGAGAGAGATAATTGAGTAAACGTATTCTTGTCCAGTTTCTGGCATGGAAGGGGAGAAGAAACAATAGAAATCCTCAACTTGGTCCAATCACAAGTTCATTATTGTGTCTGTCTTGAGAAAGGTTAACCACCGACTCAACAACTCAACCTTCTTGAGTTCCTGGGCATGTATGGGGCAGGTGCACATGCATTCTGCCCCTTTGCTAGATGGTTGGCTGTAGCTAGTTATATATCATTGGTGTCTTATTATCTCCATCTTCATCCCTTACCTCTCAGTGGGGAGACCTCACATTCTCCATCTATTTCCTGGACACTGCATGGTGGACATGTGTCTGCTGGGTCTACCAGCTTTGTGAGGCCTTTTCTGCCCTGCACCTGCTTTGCAGCCCATGGGCTCATTACAACTCTCTTTGCTGCACTCTGTAATGGGGTGAGAATTTGGCTGGCACCCTCCAGACTGGAGACACTTCAGTCATTTTAGACAGCCTGTCAGAGGACACAGAGAAGGAATGAGCTACACCTCCTCCAACCCCCATCTGTTCCAGTCTGGTGTGACATCTGCACCAGAAGCACCAAGATGCTGCACCAGCCACTTATTTCCATGCCTAGGAGCCTCCTCTGGGTCTGGGCAGTGTCTTGCCCTGCTGGCTCCTTCCACCCCTATCCCCTGTAGGCTTCCTGGTCAGGGGTGGAGTGGGCCTCATTTGTTGAAGGCCCCTGAGTCCATCCTATCGCTCTCTAAAGGTTGATCCGAAACAGAGCTCCTGCTCTCTGCCCATAGGTCTATCTCTTCCACAATCTTCTCCATTCAGGAAATGATCATTCTATCCTTCCAGTTGCCCAGGCCAAACGCACAGCAGCTACTCTTGATTCCTTTCTCTCTCATGCCACATCAAAGAATTTTGTCCATGTTCCTTCAAAATACTTTTGGAATCCAAGTTTCATCCCCTCCACTGCTGTTAGCCTGGTCTGAACTGCTACAACCTCTCCCTTAGTCGTTCCCTAAAGGTTTCCTGACTGCTGCTTTTGCCTTTCACTATCTCTTCTGCAGCCAGAGGGATCCTTTAAAAATACATCAAATGTCATGTCTCTCCTCAAAACGCTCTAGTGGCTTCCCTGTCACTCAATGTTATGATCTTGCAGTGACCCTCAGGACCCCCATATCTCTTGCCCTCTGCCCTTGCTCACTCTATTCCAACCATATGGCCCTTTTATTTTCTTTGAACATGCAGAGCATACTTCTGCCCAGGGCCTTTGCACTTGCTGTACCCTTTGCCTGGGTTATTTTTCCCCTGTGTCTACATGGCTGATTTCCCACTTCCTTTAGGTCTGTGCCAGTCAGAAAGGGCTGACATATTATGCTGCAGTGGCAAAAAATCCTATTTCTCAGTTACTTAAAAATAACAAAGGTATTTCTCCCTTCTATTACATGTCTCTGAGTCTCTGCTCCGTGTAACTTATCCTGACAGTCTGGCTGACCGGGCCACCCTCTGGGACATTGCAGAGGACAGGAGGAAGAAGTGCAATAACAGCTGACTCTGGCCACTTCATTGGCTAGTTTAAGTCACACAGCCACCCCTAATGTCACCTGGGTGGAGAAGAGCGATCCAGCTCTCTGCGGAGGAGGAGCGAGAGTGGGATATCTGTGAGCAGTGTAAGAACCACCTCAATGTCTTTGTTAAATGCCATCCTCCCTGGCTCTAGGGACTGCCTTTCTTCTTTTCTTTTTTCTCTTGTGTTGTTCTCCAGAGCACTCATCACTCTCTGAAATGCTATAATTTACTTGCTTATTTTTGTGGACCGTCTCTACCTGATAAGAATGCAATTTCTATGAAGGCAGGATCTTTGTCCATTTTGTTTACTATTGCATGTCAGTGCCTAGAACAGTGAACAATGTGCAGTAGATACTGAATAAATATTTATTGAGTAAATGTTATGGACTTAATTGTGTGCCTTCAACATTCACATTGAAGCCCTAATCCCCAATATGACTACATCTGGAGATAAGGTTTTTAGGGAGGTAATTAAAGTTAAATAAGATCCTAAGGGCAGGTCCCTAATCCGATAGGGACATTGTCCTTGTAAGACAATGACAGTGTCCTTGTAAGAAGAGGAAGAGACACTAGGGGTTGATCTCTCTCCCCCCCTCTTTCTCTACATATGCACTGAGGAAAGGCCATGTGAAGACAACCTAGAAAGAGATTCATCACCAGGAACTGACCCTGATGGTACCTTGATCTTTGACTTCTAGACTCTAGAACTATGAGAAATAAATTTCTGTAATTTAAGTCCTCCAGTCTGTGGCATTTTGTTATGGAAGCTAAGCTGACTAAGACAGTGGACAGATAAAAGAATGAAAGAAGGAAAGTACAGCTGAGTGGTCACTGCACTTAGCTACTTCACAAGGGCATCCAGGGGAGGGCTCTGGAGAGGACCATGTCAGCTGAGCCCTGCCTGCCAAGGAAGAAGCAGCTCGTGCAGAGGTCCCAGGTGGACATGAGCTTGGACTAAGAGAGAAGGAACCAGTGTGGCCTTGGTGTGGTGTGGCAGGTAAGGTGACACTGCTAGAGGTGAGCAGGTGCCAGGCTATTAGGGCCTCCCCAGCAGGAAACAGAATTTGAGAAGCTACTGAAAGATTTAAAGGGATATATGCTTTTAGTGTAAAAAAGTTACTGTGGTATCTATGTGAAGAATGGGTTTAAGGGGGCAAAACTGTAAGCTCCTTGAGTTCAAGGGCAGGATGACAAGTGCATCCCAACTCTCACCCCTTTTCGTGGGCCTGGCACTGAGTGGGTGCTCAGTGTATATGTGCATGTGTGTGTGTGTGTGTGTGTGTGTGTGTGTACATGTAATGAATTAATTGAAATGGACTTGGGGGCGTGAGTCTTTGCTTTTGCTCCCACGCTTCTAGTGGCAGAGAGCTCATTCTCTACACTTTACCTCATTTTTGCAGGGTCCAGCAGGAGGTGGGTCCATCTATCTTCTGCATTTAGCTGGGAGGGAGCTTGGTTATCTGGGGAGTGGGTCACAGTCCTAGGCTGAGTGAGGGATCACAGTGTCATCTTCCAGGGTAAGCATGATACCCACAGTTGCCTTAGCACTCACAGATCTGTACTGCAGGCCTAAAACGAGCCATCTGAGCACATGGACACCTCCCTCTCCACCTAGGGCCTCTGACGAAGCTGGTGTTGGTCTGGCCAGAGTGCCAGGGGTACTGACTAAAGACCACTCATTCCGGGGCTCTGGCCATTCAAGGGCTTGAGCAGTAGGCTGATCATGCCTCCCCATTTACTTTCCAACAACAAGGCATCTTCCAAAAGTGGAGGAGGGAGAAGCAACCACCAGGTTTTGCCCTGTGACTATTTCTGGGCTGGGCTCTGAGCCCTGGGTGTTTAAAGTCACAGAGACACCATTCCAGGAGCAGTTGTGTTTGAGTCTTCTTCACTGAGAGTCTTTGAGGCTTCTGGAGCTCCACACTGCCTGGATCCTGGCGCTGGCCACTCTGAGGCCAGGCCCCCAGCTGGATGCAATTCTATTACTGCTGTCCCCTGACTGCCATCTGCGTCTTGATTGTCAGTTCGCAGCTGGCTCTCAGCTCCCCACAGGTCATCTCTATAGCTCACTCCAGGCAGCAGAGATGGAAAAATAGCAGGCCTGCTCGAACATGCTTTCTGAGCAGCCCAAGGCTGTCGGGTTCCACAGGAGCTTCACCTCATTTCATGGCCAGGGAGCCCAGCCAGCACGTGAAAGCCCATGGGTACCTCTGCCCTGTTCCTTTCTGTGCAGGGTGGAAGTGACAGTGTGCACGACTGCGTGTGTTCTGTGAGACACCGTGTGTACCCATTTGCCTACATGTAAACATACATATTTACTCATGAAACACATGTTTATTGGAGACCTACTGGACCCCTGAGGATAGACCAGACATCTTCTTTGTTCTTATGACCCTTTCAGTCTAGTAGGGGAGACGAATAACTATGCATAAACTTATAAATGTGAGACATGCCACTGTAGGTTCTCATGTATTCATGAATGTGTACTCATGAGGGGGCATCAGTGTACCCGAGAGAGAAGTCCCATTGTCTTGTGCTCCTGTGTGTACCTGTACACGTACTGCCGACACTGGCGATTACCTTGTCTTTGCGAGAGAGCTACAGAAGAGAAAGATGAGACACCTGGGGAAATGAAAAGAGAGGGAAGGAGCAGTGTCTGAGCACGTCTCAGACACCCTACTGATAAACCACAGGAGACGGAGCTATCCACAGGGCTCCTGGGTCACCTTAAAGAGCCAAAGAACAGGCTTGTGGTCTGGTGGGATAGCTCGGGGCCTGGCAGTCAGTATCAATTTGTCCCTGACCAGGATATTCACTTCCTCCTTCTTGACATGGTTTTTTCATTTGTAAAATCAAGAGCATAGACTAAATAGTCCCTGAAGTCCTATTTAGCCTTGACATGAGTCTAGATATGATCCCTGACCTCAGGGAGTTTACACTATTAATAGGGGTCCAAGAGATACTTAAATACACACACACATGCACACATATGCACACATGAACACACATAAAGATGTGGCATTATAGAAGGTTGGGTCAAGGGACTCCCAAACAAGTTAGAGTCGTCAGAGGAGGCCTATTGTTGAACTTAAATAGACAATTAGAAAGATTATTTTTAGTGGGGACGAGAAGGGTGGCGGCAAAAGTGAAGAAAGATGCAGCTGTGGGTGGATGTGGAGGGAGTAGCCGCGAGTGGGCAGAGGAGCTGCACCCCTGCTTCCTGAATGCACACTAAAGGTGTATCAGTCAGCTCTGGGTGCAAAGCACCACAGAGTGGGGGTCTTAAACCACAGAAATTTATTCTTTCACAGTCTGGAAGCTGAAAGTCTGAGATCAAGGTGTTGGCAAGTTCAGTTTCTCCCGAGACCTCTCTCCTTGTCTTGTTCGGGCCATCGCCTCCCTCTATCCTCGCATGGCCTTTCCTCTGTGTGTGTCTGTGTCCCATCTCTTCTTATCATCAGTCATGTTGGATTAGGACAACAGTCATATGAGATTAAAGCCCACCCTAATGACCTCATTTACCTTAATTACTTTTAAAAGACCCTTTCTCCAAATACAGTCATATTCTGAGGCACTGGGGGTTGGAAGCTTCAACATATGAATTTGAGGGGATGCACAATTTAGCCCATAACAGGAGGGCTTGCAGAAGCTTCCCCCAGCCAAATGAGACATAGTAGGAATGACCAGACATGGACATCAAGTGTGTTCCTCCCAACCAGGGGTGTGGAGTGGTGTGGGGAAAGGCTCAGGTGAGTTGTAGTTGCTTAGGATCCAAGTAAAAGACACTGGTCATGGACAAGTCACTGAATCTCTCTGAGGCTCTACAAAATGAGGCTGAGCTAATAAAGTTTGGCGTGCTATGCAGAAGATAAAGATAGTAACAAGAATACACAAGTTATTTACTCAGTGCTGAATGCATGCCAGGCTGTGCTAGGAGCTCTGCATATGTCTCGAAGTAGATTGTGTTTTCTCATTCTTGCTTGGCAACGTGAGACTAACTTAAGGGAAGTGGGGGATGCAACTCAAGGCTGAGAAGGCTCCTTCAGCACACATCTAATACATATGTGATATGTGCGCCATAAGTAAAGCTCAGAGAACAGAATTGTTCTCCCAGTCACCGAGCTAGCATCGCATCGACTGCTTGTGGATTCTTCTGGATTACATGTGGGCTGCACTGGCGTTTGTTTCAGAGATGTTTGTGAGATGCATTTTATTTTCTAGTTGTTAGATCTTTTTTCTTTACCAAGTAAATGATAGAAAATATGGAGAGGACCCTGATATGTGAAAGGCTATAAAACAGGAATGAAACTTAGTGATGGCAATTTCCTTTGCCCCTGATGCACTTGTGCAGGGAAAAAAGTCCTCAATAGGACAGTGTGATGGGACAGACATTTTTTTTCAGGTTGAGAGAAGATTTTCCTGGTGTCCTGGAAAAACCCAGGGATTTACTTTTCCACAAATGGCATGTAAGAGCTACTGGACATGACACGGCCCCAAATATAAGCCATGAGTTAATATTCTGCTCTGGAGGGTCAAGGTGTGAGCCTACACTTTGCCCTGAGACCCACCTGTGCTTTGTGTGACTTGAAAGTGCCTTGTTCGCCTGCACCCCAATCCAGGGAGCCTTCAGCCAATCTCCTCTTGCCAGTGGGCTATTGCTTTCCTGCCTATAAATGTGAAAAGCTGATTTTTCCAGTAGATAAGGCTTTACTGCAGAGCTGTTTTAAGCTCCACTCACAGTGTGTTTTAACAGGTTGTTGCATGAAATCACTCACTCGAGTGGCTTTCTATCCAGGCCGAAGCTGTGCCGTCCAAACCAAGCCCTCCTCTTTTGCCTCTCTGCCATCTGCCTTCCATGCCAGATGGAGCGTCTAATGGGAGTGGGCCAGGTCAGTACACACTCATGCCACAGCAGGTGATGGGGAGCTGTGTGGGGTGAGGGAGGACAGCGTAGACCCAGGACAGACTTGGGAGATTAGTGCCTGAGGAGAGCCAGACTCTAGGAACAGAAATAATAGACTTATCACCAGGACAGGTTTTTGGCAGGTCGTCTTCCCAGCAGTGCATAGTGGTTAAAAGCATAGATTTTAAAGCTAAGCAGACCAGCATTCTAATCTTAGCTGTGCTGCTAATTAAATGTATAACCCAAAGCAAAATTGCTTTACCTGTCTGTGGCCTCATTTTTTCATATGTGTGAAATGGGAATAATATTAGCATGCACCTTTGGTATTGTTGTGAGGATTAAATGAGATAACGTGCTTGTGCACAGGGCTTAAAGAATGGTGCATCACACATAACACATGCAGAGACATGGTAGCTTTTTAAAAAAAATTCCACTTTGTTTGGATGTGCATCTCAGAGATGGTGTCAGAGCTTCAGAGCACAGCGAGTCTCACTCCAGCTAACAAGGAATGAAACTGATCAGACCTTCCTTCTCCCTTCCCTCAGCTCTCTTTACTCTATGCTTGGTCCTCTCTTTCTTCTGATTAGATCATCTGACCACTTCTCTGCAGCAGCCCCTCAGCCCTGTCCCGTCACCCAGCTGGTGCTGGGTGAGCATCGCCCCACTGTGACCTGCTCTGGTACCATCTCCCTCCCCACGACCTCCCTGATTTCATCCTGAAACCCTAAGACCAGCCCCCAGTGTTCCTTCTAGACATGAGGACAACAGCCCTGTCACCTGCCCCACCAGGACTCTCCTCAAAGGAAACAAGTTTAGGGAAAAATGAAGCTGTTTTAAATATAAATGGCTGGGACACAGTAGGACCTTATTAAAATACACAGAGATTAACAAGGGCTCATTCTCCTCAATTATTAACAACGTACTTGTTCTTCAGAAAAGTACCCATGAAAATTTAAAACAGATGAAAATGGTCGTTCACTTAAAACTTCTCAGTTAATCTGTGAGTAATGTTTTATTCAGTGTATTAAATGAACATGCAAGTTTGGACACCTGCTGGTTCATCACCCCAGGGTACTGACAGGCACATTGATGGAGAGAGATGGCAGGACAGGGGTGAAGGACAGCCGAGAGCCAAATGAGAAGAAATCCTCCCTCCAATTTTCTGAGTGTACGGGGAGTTGCAGTTCAGTGCAAGACTAGGGAGAGAAGGTCTCCAGCATGGGGTGAGGAGGAGGTGGGAAGCCTGGCTGTCTCTTGTTCCTGTTATCGTTGGTGGTCTCGCATCACAATACCGCCCTTGGTTTCACCATGGCTCTTTTGTGTCACTCTCATTACTGTGAGAGGGAGCAGAGGAGTTTTCACATCCAGGCTCCCGCAGTGCAGAGGAGAGAAAAGTGGCCAGCTAAGCTTTAGACCTTCTGGAGGACCCATGTTGGGCTGTGTGGACGACGACTCCTGTGTTTTAGATGAAAATGTTGGCTAGGGATGCACAGGGTGACTGTGCTTTTTGATGCTTGATGCTTGGTGTTTTTTTTTCTTACCCTTATACTGGCCTGAATCCGTCATAGTAGTAAAACAAATATTTGTTGTCTGAATTAATAAATGAGTAAACAAAACAACATGGAGATAGAGCACATGTCTTCCCAGGAACTCTCACAGAGGCCTTAGCCTGCCTGCCTCTGGGGCACTTGGGTGTGACTCTGAGACCCGGCAGTCCTGGGAAACTGAGCAGCTTGCCTCTACAGACCTACTCCCCTCCCGGGAAACTGCAGAATCTCTGGCTGAGTGCTGGAACCTGGTCCCTGGCTTCACAGAGACCGGCTCAACCAGCATCTGTGGGACCCCTGCTGTGGGGAGGGTGGGGGCGGGGGTGGAGGATGGGGGGATGGAGTGGGCCAGCAAGCGCTGAGGACTCCGGGCTGAGCCAGTTTTCTGCACAGTTACATTCTCCTTAGTCTGTGTCAATTCTCTCAAAATATCCTTGGAAGGTGAGCCCAGGGATGAATATGATAAGCAGGGTTTAAGGAGAATAGACTGGGTTTGGAAAAGTGCGACTCATTAAGCAGTCTGTTTTAGCTGAGGAACCCAGTTTCTGTAGCTCAGTATTGGACTGCATGCCTATGAATGTGCTGCTGAGTGAGTGCTGGGGTGGGTGGTAGGGACGTCATGATCAGAGGCTGGGAAAAAGGAGCCAGGGCATCTCCTCTAAAGGTGAGGCTGTAATTGTGAAAGAGGAAGGGCTCCATGAGGGTGTGCTGTCCTAAGGAAGATGCACAATTAGGGTTCTGAAGATTCAACTCAGAAGCACAGCACTTTAAAGTTGGCAGAAACAATAAGGTTTACAGAGGCCACACAGTCATTCATGCATTCAGTAATATTTGCTATAAATGAGCTCACGTATTGGTAGAAAGAGAGACAATAACCAGAGATAATCTCAGTAAGTGATAAGATTTAGGGGAAAAATTAAAGTAAGAAATCAAGAGTGGCTGCTGAGATGGCCTTGTTGAGATGACATTTGTGTTGAGAGCTAAATAAGGTGAACATATAGCACGTGGCCACATATGTGCCCGGGGGGTAAGCACATAAGAAGAAGAAGAAATAGCGCATGGGTTTGACTAGACAGGGCATTTGAGAGAAATATGCTGGCTTCTGGGTTAGATGGTAGGATGTGAAATCACAGAAGGAGGCAGACGGGTCAGGCAGGGCTGGGCAGGACATTGGCTTTATGCAAAGCCTGTGGAAAAGCTACTGGATGATTTTGAGCACATAATAAACATGATCTTATTTACGTTTTGTAAAAGACAAAACAAAACAAACATGAGCTCTATGAAGAATAGACCATAAGAGTCCAAAAGCTTTTGTAGGAAAAGCACCTGCAAGGCAGTTGAGATGTGTTGGTGACCTGTTTTATGGTCTCAAGGCCAGTCATGAGAAATAGTCATGTCAGGACAAGGTAGAGCCACGAGAGTGAGGATCAGCATGAAGTATGAGGTAAAGGGTAGTCGAGGAGGTTGCCAAGGTTTGCTTTTCCCCCCAAAGTAACTCCATGAATAAAAGTACCATTTAATGAAATGGAGAAGACTATACATGGAGTGCTTTTGTTTTTCTCCAAGAGGAGATACTTAAGTATGGAGGTCAGGAAAGCAGATGTGGCTGAATACATTTTTCAAAAGTCAGAGTTATTAATGTATACTTCATGTAGTAAAATTCATCCTTTTAGATAGACAGGTGTATGAATTTTGCCAGATGCATTCAGTCATGTAAGCACCACTGCCAGTCAAGATATAGAATATTAACCAATCACAATATAGAATATTTCCATCACCTCAAAATGTTTCTTTGTGCTCCTTGGTAGACATTCCTCTCTCCCCACCCAGCACCTGGAAGTTACTGTTCTGTTTTATGTTTTTGTAGTTTTACCTTTTCAAGAGTGTCAGACAAATGGAATCAGAGAGATAAAATCGTATGTTATGTGGTATTGTGAGTCTAGTTTCTTTCATTCAGCATGATGTATTTGAAATTGTTCCATGTTGTGTGCATCATTAGTTCATTTCTTTTTATTGCTGAATAATATTTCATTGTATAGATGTAAATCAATTTGTTCATTCACCTATAGTCAAGCATTAGAGAATTTTCCCCACATTTTTGGGAATTATGAATAAAGCTGTTATAAACAGTCACACAGAGTTTTTGTGTGTCTTCATTTCTGTTGAGTGAATAACCAGAAGTGGGAATTCTGGGCCATAGGGTAAGTGTATGTTTCACTTTGTAAGAAAATGATAAGCAGTTTCTAGTGGTTGCTCCACTTTCTCATCATCAGTGCATGAGTGTTCTAGCTACTCTGCATCCTTGTTCACACCCGGCAGTGCTAGCTTAAATAACTTTAGCAATTCTAACAGGTGAACAAGGCTAGGCATTTCCATTTGAGAAGTACTTCTCACACATATACAGTCACAGGAGTGCACGTACTTGGTAGCGAGTGATCACGCACAGCAAAGAGAAGAGGTCTGAGCCAAGAAGAGCAGGAGAGGCGGCTGGGTAGGTAGAAGGAAAGCAGGGAGTATGCCCCAGGGTTAAATGAGGGGAATTTTTTAAAAAGAGAGAATGATCTATTGGCCAAATGTTGCTGAATGGCTGCATAAGATAAAGAGTAAAAATGGATCATGGGATCAAGAAAGATGGTAGCTTTTGATGACATTGAAAAGAGCAGTTTTAGTGTTGTAATGTTAACGAGATCCAGGTGAGAGTGAGTGAAAGACAGAGTGGACTTGAACAAAAGGACAGGCTCCTTGTGTTCTGGGACACGAGGTGTCAGGGTTTGTAGGCTGTTTCTGCAATTTACTGCTTTATCCTGAGTAATAGAAATCTAATTTTGTTTGGGACAGTGTGCCTAGTTAAAAGACTACATTTTCTGGCTCTCAAGAAACACTATACTTTTAATATGTTAGTGAAGCTTGTTGAGTGAACTTTCAAGAAAACCCCTTAAGAAGGGAAGAGGCAGATAGTTGGCAAGTGTCCATTTCATCTTTCACCATCTCCTTCCTGGAAGAGGGACATATTGTCTACAGCTTCAGCTGCCACCATGAAACCTTTAGCTATGCTGACCTTGAGGATGAAAGCCAGCACCGAGAATGATAGAGAAGAAAGAAATAATTTAAGTCCTGGGTAGTTTTAAAGTAGATGATTTTTAAACCTTGTATCCATAAATGGTTAAGCTGATGTGTTTAGGTCTATTAGCAGTTGAATATGTATCCTAAATGATATACATTGTAAGCCTCAGTGTGAATACCTCACTTCTTTCCCATCGATTTTGTAGGTTTGGTCCCAGGCTACTGCAAATAGAGCGAGCATTGCAATGAAGTGAGTCATAATCTTTGTGCCCGTGGAGGGTCTTGCTTTCGTGCTGTAAAACGGGCAACATTTGTGTCGTGCAATAAAGAAGAATGCAATAAAACAAGGGATGCTGTCAATATATAAATATGATTTGATTCCCAAATAAAGAACAAAATAATTTGTTTGGAATGGGATAAGCTGATGCGAAAATTCAGGTAGAAAAATAAACAAGCAAGAATAGCTCAGAAAATTTCAAACAAATGTGTGTCAGAGTAGATGAGTGTTATAGCTATATTTTAAAGCTACAGTGAACAAAGCAGTGTGGTACTGGTGCATGGACAGTTACTCTGATCAGTGATACAGAAGATAGGGTCCAAAAATACAAGCAGATACATAAGGGAATTTAGAGTAGTTACTCATGATTTCTCAGATGTTCTTATATTAGTGGGGAAATGGGTTATTCAATAAATGGTGTTGGAATAATAAAGTAGCTATTTTATAAAATACTGTTGAATTCATAACTAGGATATTAATGGACATCTTAAACTAAGGTATATTCCAAGTGGATCAGAAATTTAAAGGTTAACAAAAAACTGAGCCAAACAATACTTAGAAAAATTAAAACATAGGAGAATAATTTATAGTCTGACAGTGGGAAAGGTCTTTCTAACTATGATAGGGAAAAACACACACATACATTGAGAAATCATGAAATAAAATCTTGGTAATTTGACTACATAAAAAGTTGAAAAATTCTACATGGCAAAATCCATCATAAGCAAAGCCAAACAACAAACAATAAAGTGAGCAAAATGTTTGCAATGAAAATGTTTGATCCCAGACTAAGGACAACTTCTCTAATATATAAAGAGCTCCTACAAAATAAAACCAAAAACTCAAGAGAAAAAAATGGGCCAAGATAATGAAGAGACAATTCATAGAAAAGGAAGTACAGGTAGCTCTCAAATATGAATAGATGTTCATCTTTACAGACTTAAGAGCAATGCAGATTAAAACTTTCCTGAGATGCCATTTTTCACTCAGCAGATTGCTAAAGATCAAAAGTTGGGAAATACATCATTGGCAAGCATTTGTGCAAACAGGTGTCCTCATCCCTCGCTGCTGAGTGTTCAGACTGGAGGAACTTTACCAGAAACATTCCTTGATGCTTAAGCATTACTCCACAGTGTGCCAACCACATTTACACTAATTGACACTTATCCAAATCCTTACATTTGTCCTGAGAGACAGAAGCTCTATTTTTGAGATGAGGAGACTGAGACATTGGAGTCAGTTCTCAGGTGGCAAACCAGAAGCGACTCAGACCCTGTTATCCACAAACATGTGCTCTTTCC
>NW_006431288.1:4380811-4403700 GCF_000325575.1 Pteropus alecto
TCTCTTCTTGTTATTCCTTTCTGCATATAGGTACTAAGTGCCCAGTTTGTGCACAGAAAAGTGTAAATTAGTGCCTACTCCCAGGCTGCTAGCTGGTTTCATACATATTTGAAAACCACAGACTATGCTAGTGCAGACAGTAGGGGCATCTGAGCAGGAGTATAAGAAGAATCCAGAGACATTTGCTGCTGCTGTTTCCTCGGGTGTCTCTGAGACCCAGGCTGCCTCTTCACCTATCTTAGGGGAAAAGCTGAGTCGAGAAACAGACTCATAAACTAATGAGTCTAGAAAGCCCTGGAGCCCAAGGAGTCATCCATATATCAGCCCAGGGGAAAGCTTGATGCTAAGACCATGGTCCTAGTCTTGATCTTGCTGCTACTGAGGTGCTCCATGCCCATTCTCACCCCTGGTACTCTATACAGAAGGCTTTCTTTCAAAGAAGAGCCAAGTCAAATATACTGCTTTGGGAGTGTCAAGACAACAACTTGACAATAAGGATGCCAAGACACTTGTCATCAGAAGTAGGTCTTGGATGGTGCAGGGACAGTGAACAGGGCATAGGATGAGACCCTGACAGGCCCTCATGGAATCAAGAATTGGGCTTCTCTATCCTTCCAGGGTGAGAAGAGAAAGGCCGGAGAAGGCCTTTGGGTGAGAGATGGGAGGACTCATTAAGAGTGTGTGTGTGTGCCCATGCATGTGTATGTGTGAGAAGTGTGTGTGTGTGAGTGGTGTATGTGTGTGTGAGCAGTGTATGTGTGTGAGAGTATGTGTGCATGTGAATGTGTGAGTGTGGCTGTATATATGGTGAGGACCGAAGACCTAACATAATATTGACAACAGCCAGCACTTAGAGATCACTGTGTAGGTGTCAAGACTTGTATCGGGCACCTCCCCATCCTTCACTAAGTAAAGCCTCAACTTCCTTAAGCTTTTCTGTTTTCAGAGTTATTTATGGTTCTAAATCCATGCTTTCCATAATGTGGATTTGGGGTGTCATTTCATTAAGTCAGGCCACTGGCCAGATTTCAAGGGCTTAGACCCCTACTCTACCCCTTTGAAAAGTGTTTCTAGAAAAATATATTAATTTATTTGTTAATAATAAATATTATGTGCGTGCATGCGTGCGTGCGTGCGTGCGTGTGTGTATGTGTGTGTGTGTGTGTGTGCAGCATGTTTGGTTGGGATGGGTGTGACAGAGTGGGTAAAAGGTAGATTCTGCTCTTGAGGAACTCATGGTCAGGTTCGAGGGGTCAGACACTTGCACAGACAATTATCACCCAAGACAGAAAACAATAAGCCCCAAAGGCCTGTGAGGTGTTTCTGGCTGGGAAGGGCAATGGAAGTCACTTGCGTCATTGTCTTAACTTCCTGCAAGGGAGGCCACTGGAACTATAGATGTCTCAGAGGTGAAGAATTACTTTGCCCAGAGATGTTCCTGCATCTCTGTCCCAGGAGCCATAGTTGGGCTCTTGCCCAGAAGCCCCTAAACGGGATCAGGATGACTGCTCATACTCCCTCTGCCCACCAGCCCATGGCCTGTACCTGCCTTTTTCTGCCCTCATCTCTGATCCTCTCACCACCCACTGGCAGACCTGGTGTTTTTGGCTGGATATGAGGATGTGCCCTCACTCACAGCAGACACCCATGTGCTGTCCCAGTGTTGTGTGGCTTGTAACTTGCACAACAAGCATGCCCGCTGGGGCTTTGCTACCTTCGGCTGAAATGTCCCATGGATATATAATCTCTCTCAGCTTTCTTAGATGCTCCCTGAGTTCGGGAGCTCTGTTTATGTTTGTTCTGGGCACTTGGTGGTCCTCTGTAAATATTTCTGAACTGATTAGCCAGAGTCAAGGTGTGGGATTCCCAGGGAACGAAGTGTGAGGAGCTCAGCCTCAGTGTGGAAGGTCCAGAGCAAGCTACTCCTGGTGTAGGCATCCCCTCCCATTCTCAGCTCCTGGGCTGGTCATGCCCAGTCTGGGCTTGAACACTTGAGTGACAGGTTTCTCACTGTTTTCTGGGGAAGCAGCTTCTAATTTCAATGTAAAAGCATGCTTCCTTTCATGAGTCAATATCTGTCTTCTTGAATCCTCCAACAACTGGCTCTCATTCTGTCTTCTGAAGTCTCACCAAAAAAGAACAAACAAACAAAAACAATCCACAATTTTGCTCCCCCTCCCAGGGCACACAGGGAAGGGACTTCCAAAGAAAGAAACTGTGTGTCTAGGGTGGACTTCTGTTTCCTGCCTTGACTGGACTCTGGCATTAGGCAGGAGCCATGCCCTGTCTGTTCTGACCCCATCTCTGTCCAGCAGCTTTCTGTCACCCCCACAGATAGGGTCATGCCAGCCCCCACGCCCCAGTCTGCTTCTTCTCTCAGGAGTAGCTGGCAGTCAGGTTGGTGATATTGAAGTCTTAATGTTCTAGGGCTCCCTAAGCCTCCGCAGGAAGGTTTTCAGATCACCTCGTCCTCCTACTGATGAACAGATATGAATCTTATTCTACAGGGCATTTGAGAAACAAGTATTCTCAGGAAAGCAGCTCGTTTGAGAACGAGGTGAATCAGGAGCCCATGCCAAAGCATACAGCACCTCCTCCGTCCCTTCTGGCATCACACCCCTTGGGTGGTGGGAAAGAGATTGGACCCTGGTCCTTTTGTCAGCAGCCGGCCCACCTTCATCTTCCAAGGACCCAGTGCCCCACAGGCAATGGAGTGAGGCTGGGGCTCAAGAGCCTGAAGAAGGACAAGGGCAGGTCTTTTTGGCTCTCTCCTTTCAGGATGAGGTTCAGGTTCTCTCTCTGCACACTTGATGATGGAAGGAAAAAGAGCATGTTGGCCCTAGTGCATGGCAATCCTGGGCAGAGAGGGAACTTCAAGACGGATAGATGCTGCCAGGAATCCTCGTCACCCTCCCACATAAGCCTCTACCTGCTCCTCTGGGCCGCCTGCCAGCCCCTTGCCTGCATCCCGTCTTCATTTCCACCCTCACTCTTCCACAGACCAAAAAAGAAAAGATGTCACAGGGCTGAATGCATATTTATATTAGTGAGATGCCATAGCAACTCAAAGGCAACAAAAATAGTTTTGTGACAGAGGCTCTGAGAAGCCTGTGTGTGTGCGTGCGTGTGTGTGTGTGTGTGTGCTTGTGCGTGTGTGTGTGTGTGCTTGTGCGTGTGTGTGTGTGTGCTTGTGCGTGTGTGTGTGTGTGCTTGTGCGTGTGTGTGTGTGTGCTTGTGCGTGTGTGTGTGTGTGCTTGTGCGTGTGTGTGTGTGTGCTTGTGCGTGTGTGTGTGTGTGCTTGTGCGTGTGTGTGTGTGTGCTTGTGCGTGTGTGTGTGTGTGCTTGTGCGTGTGTGTGTGTGTGCTTGTGCGTGTGTGTGTGTGTGCTTGTGCGTGTGTGTGTGTGTGCTTGTGCGTGTGTGTGTGTGTGCTTGTGCGTGTGTGTGTGTGTGCATGTGAGGTGGATGGGGGTGGGAGAGAGAGAGAGAGATTGAGAGAGAACAAACCTTGGAGATGGAGGGCCTGTTGAAGCCAGGGCAGGGACTGGGTGAGACATGCTTGGTGGGGTGCCCCAACGAGGGTAAAACTGAGAACATTGGAACTAATGACATTGATGGATTTGGAGTCTTTCTCTCCAATCCTGCTTTAAGTTTTGTGCTCTTGGAAAATATCCCCTGTTCTTTGAGGTCAGATATAAGATTGACAGTTTTGCATTTCTAATTAGGATGCTGGGAGTGTCAGGTGGTATCATCTCTGATGGTGGCTTTAGAATCTGAGAGGGGCAATCCTGCTCAGAATTTGCTAGCGAACAGAAACCAGCTTAGGAGTCTAGAGGCCTGGAGTTCTGACTTGACTTGCCTCTGAGGTGAGATGGCCTTCAGTTTGTGCCTGCTGCTCTGATTTCCTGTTTGGTCTCTGTCATCCCCTCAGAGCCGTCAGCAAAATGCAGTGTAAGAGTCCCTGCCTTAGGAGGCTGAATAGAGCTCAGAATCTAGGATCAAAACAAGACCCTACCCTTTACTAAGTGTGTGACTTTGGGCACAGTACCTTCATTTCTCTGTACCTGGTTTCCTGTTTCCCAAAATGAAAGTGTTAATAGGAGCTACCTCATCAAGCAGTTATGAGGATTAAATGAGGTAATACAGGTAAAGGACTTAGAATAGTGTCAGGTCTACCACGTGTATTTGTTAAATGTTAGTTGTGATGAGTAACTCGAAGGGTTGTATGAGAGTTAAATGTGGTAAATGTGTGTGTGCTTTAGAGAATAGGAAGCACTCAGTGATGAATAGCAATTATTATTATTAGTAGTACTTCTGTGGTTATAGGACCTGGAAAAACCCTCTGGACCTTCAATTCTGCATCCATAAAATGAGATACTATCTACCATACCTCCTTTGTATTTCAGGCACAACTTAAGCGTATGTATATCCATCTAAAAATTCACACATGATTTTGGGTAACATAATCCCAGAAATACAGGACATTACCGGGGACTAATATCTGCCTTCCACTCAACTAACAGTGGATCTCTCGAATCTGTTTAAATAACCACACTTTTCATCCTGCTTCCATCAGAAGAATGCAAGAAGAAGGGAGACTGAGACAATTCTCATCTTGCTGAGAGTGCTTCACCATCTGGAAGGAATCAAACGTTAATTAAGAACAACGAAGGAGCGGCTGAAGGAACAGCTAGAGTCAAGTGGTGGATGCTGCGGTTCTTCTGCGCTTTAGGAATGCCTGTGGCTCTAAGCCTTCTCCTCCCCCAGGAAAGCTGGCAGTGTCTCTTGGAGTGATAGGGCCTGTCAGTGTCTTGTGATCCCAACGAGCTTTCCACGGCAGTTTCACTGACTAGCCATTTGACTCTCCTGCGTTCTCTAGCACCAGGATACATCATCTAGAGTGGCGGCTGTCAAAGTGTGATCCATGGAACAGCAGCATCAGCATTACCTAGAGACTTGTTAGAAGTGCATATTCTCTTCCCCAATTCTAGACCTACCTGAGAAGAAACTCCTGAGGTGGGACTGGCAAGCCCACCAGGGGATTCTGATACATGCTAAAGTGTGAGAACTTTTGGCCTATACTGAGAAATCACAGAATCTTCTTAATTGTAAGATGGGACATTACTGCCATCTGTTCTCCAATGTACAAAGAGCTTGAGTTTTGGTACTAGATGAACTTGAACTTAAATCCCAATTTAGTTTCTTGCTTTTTGTGTGATCTGGTGAAGTTGTTTCTTCTGTTTTGTTATCTCTAAAATTGGTAAATAACACCTGTCTTGAGGGTCATTGTAAGAATTAGAAGTGACACATGTGACATGCTTGGCACACGGTGGGTTCTCTTTAAATAGAAAACAGATGAGGAAGCCCCCTCCATGCTCACCTTTTCCTCCATTTTCCCCCAGAATCTGATTAATGCTATGGACTGTGTGTTTGTGTCTCCCCAAATTCGCCTGCTGAAGTCCTAATCCCCGCTATTTTGAGGTGGGGTCTTGGGAGGTGATTAGGTCATGAGCATGAGGCCCCCAGGATGGAATTTGTGCCTTATAAGAAGAGACTTGAGAGATGGTCTGGGTCTCTGCCTTGTGAGGACACAGCAAGAAGATGGCAGTCTGCAAATGCAGAAGAGAGCTCTGCTGGAACCATTATCTAGGACTTTCAGTTTCCAGAATTGCGAGAAATAAATGTCTGTTGTTTAAAGCACCCAGCCTATGGTATTCTGTTATAGAGGCCCAAACTAATACAATTAATATACACATAAAATTGTTTGGAAGCATTTTCAGCACTTGCCATCTGCAGCTTATTCCAGCTGGTTGGTTCCTTGTTTTCCCCACTTACTCTGCAGACAGAGTCCAGTGGTAAGCTGGGCAGGTCCAGAGAATACACTTCAATGAATGAAAATTTGGAACAACTGCTAAGGCATCACAGTTTGCCTGCCCCATTTCACTTCCATATCTTAACATAGATTTGCTCAGAAACATCCAACACCTCTCTAAAATCCATTTCCTACTCTTCTTCTAATCCAATCAGCTAATTTCCAGCCAAAAAACAAACCAAAACAACAAACAAACAGACAGACAGGCCACACATGTGCATGCATGCACACACGCAGAAGAAAACCCCTCTCCTTGCTCCGGACCAGTGCAGGAGGTGTGGCCTTTCCCAGGCTCTCGGTGATGGTCTGTCTGCCTGTATCAGTGGGAACCCTGTACAGTGCAGAGAGGAGCTGCCCTTTGGAGCGAAGAAACCACTCCAGGTCATCTGCTGCTCCAGCACGGGACAGTGGAATGCTGGATGGGAGCACTTAGCTCCTGCACCCTGCCCTGAACAGGAGTCAAAGGACTGTCGGCATTTTTATTCCTGCTTTTAGTTCTGCACTGGGTGCAAAACACCAAGTGGACAAAAGACTATCAATACACGCCAAGCTGTGAGGGAAAGTGCAGCTCACTTAGCTGCCTCAAAATCGATTTTCACCTGCTTTTGTTGATGAAGCTGCATTCGTAAGTAGTGATAAATCCATTAGACAAACATGACACTCCATTATTCTCAGTGTCTACAGCTCCAGGCACGGGGCTCTTGACGTGGGCTGGTGCTATAGGGCTGTGCCTGGAGCTGGTGAGCCCTGCCCGTCTGGTGGGTGGAAGAGTAGACAGAGCTTATCTGAGACTGGCTAGTGAGTGGGGAAGAAGAAAGGCCTTGGGTGCCTGAATACCCCACATTGCACTTACTTGACTGTGGCTAGGCAGGTCTTCTTCTGAATCTCCTTTATTCCACTTACTTTGGGGCCTGGGATAAGGACCTGTCTTTAAGGCTTAGAGACTGAGGAACACAGAGTGATTTTCTATTACATTACCACACTCCCTGCTCAAAGCCAATCTGTGAGATAGGCAAGATGGCGAGCCCTCCCCTTTCACATTTGAGGATGTTAAGTTACTTACTTAAGTTAAGGTCTCACTAAAGCGGCAGACACAGGACCAGAACCAAAGAACACAGATTTTCTCTTTCCAGCTCCAATTTGAGCCCTTGCAACATGCTGCCTCTCTGCTACTTGTGTTGTGAGAACAATATTATATTTTGTTGAAGGAGGAATTAGGGACGCTACTGAGAAGCTTGTGGGCCCCAGAGAATGTGAACAGGGCAGGAGTTTAGGACTGGCCCAAGACACATATGCAGCAAATGGAGTTCCACTTCCTTGGAAAGGGGTGCAGAGGACTAGGGGCTCATGACCACCAACTTGGGCACAAAGCTCCAGTGAAGTGGTGTTGAATTTCCAATGAGGAAGGTACAACAGAGTTGTGGAACATCTACATGGCTACAAAGAGGGGCGAAGGACTCTGGGCTGGCCCTGGATCGGACTGGCAGAAAAGGCGTGAAAAAGCTTCTGTGTGCAGGTGCCAGGCAGTGTGAACAACTTTATAGTCCTGGTGACATCCCACCTGTAGTTATGAGGACCTGAGCTTAGATATGTTCGGAGATGGCCCAAGTCCATACAGAATTCAGTGTTCTCCTACTCCCACCTCCTCCCCTCTGCTCCTTCCCATTCACCAAGAGCAGAGGGACCAGGGGGCTGGAAGGAGTGGGCAGGACTCCCAGTCCAGGTGGGTGATTCTACTTTCCCCCTGCTTGGTTCCAGTGAAAGGACCCAGATTACTGAGCAGGCTGGCACTTCGCTGTTTTCAAGGCTCAGAAGCAAGGGCAAGAGCTGGGCTTGGAGTGAAGGGCAGTGCTGGACCAGCAGTGAGGCTCCAGGAAGGTTTGGAACCTGAGAAAATCAGACTTACTCTGCAGGTATGTGCCTCCAGGAAGTCTCACCTGATTCACTATGTTCCTGCAGCACTTGTGAGCATACATTGTGCAACACTAATGTGAACTTTCTCTATTTGATCTTTTTCCTTAGCTAGAGAGTTAACACCTGAGGGCAGAGGTTATGAAGCTCTGGGCTTTATCTCCTTCCTTTGCCTCTGCTCAGCGCGAGTATCTGCTTAAACGCAGGTGACTGACTTCTCCACCTCAGAAGCATTTTAGCCCTGAATCTAACAGGAACTGCAAACAGGCACTTGACATAGGAAGAAAGCAGTAGCAAGTAGAATATCACTTTCTGGTGGAGATATGGACCATTCCCTTCAGACTTTCACAAATTCTTAGTGACAATGATAGCCTATCTGTGATGAACATTCAGAACTGGTTCCCTTTTCCTTCCAGAGCGTACAGGAGACCGACTTTCAGGTCTCCTTGCAGATGGGCAGGGCCATGCGGCTAATTCTGACCAATGAAATGGTAGCAGAAGTGAAGTGTGTTGCTTCTGGTCTGAGGCTGTGAAAAGCTTTGCTTAAGTCCCTGTCTTTCCCGGGCACAGTAAATGTGGAGACTTGTGTAAAGATGGCAGGCCACCTTGCTAGATGCAGCATGAATTGCTCTGGACTGCTGCTCTGGACTGCTGCTTGGACTCACAGTAGTCCTGGCTTGAGAGGATTACACATTCATTACAGTAAGGCTCTGAGACGGAGTTGTTTGTTAGGCAGTGTTACCAACTAACACTGATATGTAGGCTACTGATTTCATTGCAAAGAAAACTGAGCCTCAGTGAAGGTAAGTGACTTGCCTAAGGTCATAGAGCTCAGGAATAAACTAAAGCTGAAACCTGTCTTCTGACTCAGTCCTGGACCCAGTCCCAGACCTGTTTCTAGGGCCTGAAGCCTAGGCCGTTCGTTTTAAGCGCACAGCACCTGGTCTGGCTGCTGTGTATTCGACATGCACTCTAGGGCTTCCCAGACCTTCAGGCCCATCATGGGAATCATGGAGTATGTGCCAGGTGTGGAAATCCTCAGACACTCCAGGCTCTCTGAGTCCAAAAGGGTCCTGTGAGGAGAAGATGCCCTTGAAGCTGGTGGTTCTGTCTGTACACTGGATAAGGGAATGGGGAGGTTGCTCTGATGCCCCCACCTCCCACATGCCCAGAACTAGGCTGAGGTTTACCTGGCCAGGTCCTAATTCGCACACAGTAATTATGCCCTGAGAAGCCTGCCTGCTAATTGCTTTTTCTATTTCTGGGCTCTGCCCCCTCCTGGTCTGTCCTCCTGCAAAGGACAGAAATAACCTGGCACTTGGAGGGTAATTATCGCAGAGCACTTCCAGTGTCAGCAGATGCTCAGGGCCCTGACTCAGCATGTAGGTTTCAGCCCTGGGACCACGGTGCCTTCTGTCTAGGGGGAGTACACACGGGAGCTCCAGAACTGCCTGCGTCCTCTTTCCCCTAAAAACTTGACTCACTGAAGCCCTCTCAGTTCTCTTGGTCTCACTTGCACATCTTCCCCTCCACCATGTCCCCAACTATTAGGAAGTAACATAATAGAAGAGAGGAGACCCACAAAGACAGTTTCTGGGTCCAGATTGTCCAGGCTACTGGTTCCAATTGTACCTTTTTTTTGTTTTCCCTATTAGTCCATACTACCTTTATAGAGGGAATAGGAAAAGTCAAAATAATATGGTTGATATTTGCAAGTACTCTTTTAATGTCAAGAACAAATGAATGAGTAAGCATTCAGCTTCCAGAGAGAAGCAGGAGCCTCCTGACGTTTCCCTGCAGCACTGACACCAGCTCAGTTCAGAGGTGAACACCTGAGTCTCTTGTCAGGGACTGTCCTCGCCTTCAGAAAATCCAGAGGTGGACCCAATTTTTATTCTAGTCCATTTCCCAAGTTTGCTTTGATTAGCCTTAAAGAAAAAGGCTGAGGCCAGGTAAGAGAGCATGCAAGGTCAGCTCCCAGATCTGTCCTCATAGATAAATGTCCTCCTTCTTAGTCTTGCTTCCATTCCAGCATCCATCCAATTCAGAGATCCTAGTGGGAGGATGTCAATGCATGGCCCGTCCCACCTCACTGATTTAAACAGACAAAAAAGCCAGTCAGTCACTTAAGGTCCAGGGTCTTCTCCTCTGGTGGGGTCATTTTGTCCTTTGGAACTGGAAGACACTGCCCCCCAGACCTGCTTAAATCAGGCTAGAGACTGTGGTGACAAGAGTTTGGAGAGGTGGGATGTTTTTCTTACCAGAAAGACAGTAATTGTAAATTTGTCATCAGTGGTGACATGTGGTAAGCAATTAATTTTGGGGGACTCCCTGCCTGTTACCATGCATGACTTCTGCCCGGAGCAACCCTCCTTGCTTAGAAGGTTCATATCCTCCCTTTCAGAAGACAAACTAATTTGTCATACACCCAGTTCCCTAGGGGCAGTAGAGGCTCTTGCACCTCAGGGTAAGCACACCGAGGGCCTGATTTCCTGACATTGCCATGGGAAGTGTGGAGAAGAGATGCAGAGAGAATACTAACAAGGGATAACACTTGTACAGAGCTTACAAGTGCCAAATATCCTTCCAAATGTAGAATTTTTATAACACCCATCTGGGCCAGGCACTGTTATTATTCCCACTTTAGAGATGGGAAAACTGAGGCATAGAGCACTTAATCAACTGGATCAAGTACATACAGTCCAAAGCGGCAGAGCAGGATTCACATCCAGCCAGTCTTAACCAGGGCACTGCATGACCTTCCCCCTGGGTGCTCCAAAGAGCAGGTGGGAGAGAGCATATTGGAATCAGGATGATGGGTTCTAAGCCAGTGTCACTGGCATGATCTGTATATCTTTAGGCAAATAACATATTTTTCTTAAGCCTCAATTTTGTCATCTGTGAAACAGGGACAGTGGTATCCACTTCCAAGTGTTGTCATGAAGGTTAAATGACAACACCATGCTGTCTCCTGACTTTCCATCTTACTCTGCTCACCAGGGTCCATGCCTGCTTCTCAACCGTGCATGGTATGGCAAGGCATCACAGTTATTTTCCCAGAGCTCCACTGAGTAATTGCTGTGTACTAAATTGTTGTCTAGATCTGTGATGATTTCTAAGGCCGAATGATAAAATTTAGAAATGAACAGCCTAGAGATTTGAAAACTGAATTTATTATTACATTCTTAGCAGCAGTAACGGTGCTCCCACCAGCCTCACTGGCATCCTGCTTGATACCTTGAGGTCTGAGTATTCAGAGGCTAAATTGCCCTTCCACAGGGGTTTCCTGGGCGCGTTTGGGTCGGGGGAAGGGATGTGGCTCTTTGTTATCTGCAGCAGTTTGCTCTGCGTCAGAGCAGGTAGTCCAGAGAGAAGTTGGAAAGTGCTTTATATGTTGGGTTTAAGGAAAATTTACTTCCTTCATTATGATTTTTTCAAGCTCATATTAAAGTAAATTATGAGACTTTGAATAAATAGTTTAAGGCTGTTGGGGAGCAACGCAAGGCAATGAAGATGATGGCAGGACCCAGTCTCACCAGGTGGGGCACCATAGGTTATCTTCCATAAGCCACTGAGCCTCAGTTTCCCCAGTTACATAGCTAAGAGGTTGACTCCTAATGCTAGGATTTAAGCTTCCTTCTAGCTCTTGCTTTCCATGTTTGTTTTTTTTAAAAATCTATAATTTCAAGCAAGGTTTAAAGGCAAAGTAAACACCCTTTGGCCCACTTGCAACTGAAAGAATCAGGGCACCTTCTAAGGTCTGAATTCTGCCTCAGGTAGGGCTGGAAGCATGGCCTTCCCAGGCATGGGGAGAGGTCCTAGGCTTTCTCCTGACAGCTGCTGACCAGAGCAGAGCAGACAGTTGCTGCCTCAAACCTGGCTTCTTTCTCTCATCCCTGGAACATCTTTGGGATGCTGATTTGAGAAAGGCAAGCTGAAATACAGCCCCAAGGAAACCTCATGCCTGTCTCTCTGGCATTGATCGTTGCTGGAATCTGTCACAGCAAAAGCAACTAGCTCTATTGAGATCAGGAGGAAATTCTCTGAAGATATGATTTGAGATGGAAGAAAGGTGAGATTTTGAAGAAGAGTCATTTTGGTAAAAGAATGCCTGTGTGAGACTTTTAGAAACTGACTTTTCTGGGTCTTGCAAAATTCATTGTTTAAGTGGCATCAGTTTCTCTCAAGAATTGGGACACAAGGATTGGAGGCCTTCTGTCAAGGTTCTGGCTTAATTAGGAGGCCTGAGGTCAGGAGAGTGGGAGAATCAGATCAGTGCGATGCAGTTGTGCTTCTGTGGCTTGTAGAGATTTCCATCATCTGCCCACATCCATTTCCACCCCAGGGAGAGGGGGCGCAGCAAAACGGTGGAGAATGTCGGCTTTCATTTCAAACAGACCTGGACTCAGATCTCATCTCTTCTTTTCACAGGTTGTATAATTCAGAGCAAATTACTTAATCTCTCTGTGCCTCAGTTTCCTCAGTTGAGAAATGGGATAATGAGAGTATCTCCTCACAGGCTTGTGAGGATTAAATTGGATGAGGTATGTAAAGTGCTAGTGCAGAGTTTGCTCATAGGACAGACCCCACAGAGGAGAGCTCCATTATCCAGCCATCTCTTGTTATCTAGGCCTGGTGTCTACTGCCAAATAACTGTCATTTATCTAGTCTCACCTAGTTATAAAAATTTATTCTTTACACTGATTTTCGTGCCCATTTTAATTTTTTTCCATTTATTTCTTATGTTTCCACTGATTTTTAGAACTTTTTACGTAGCTATTTTTCTTCATTAAGATACCTATTCTTTCTCTCTCTCTTCCTACTTACCTATCTACCTATCTACCTACCTACCTACCTACCTACCTACATACCTACGTATTTCTCTCTCTCTCTCTCTCTCTCTCTCTCTCTCGCTATCATCTGTCTACAACTATGTTAAGACCTGACTCATTTGTGGAAGCCACACGTACTTTGGAAGATCCATCAGTCCTGCCCACTTGCAGATGAGACCTCATTTTTAAAGCAGCCTTTTGCCTGTGATAATAGCATGTAGGCTAACAAGCCAGCAATAGGCTACAGCAGCAGGTATTTGGGAGAACCAGGCTTTTTGAGTCAAAAACACAGAGCAAAGCTGCAGAGCTAGGGTAGGCAGGGTGGTTTATCTTGAATCCCTGAAACCAAACTTGATTTCTCTGAGAGTTGTGAGGCTGGAGAGGGTCTTTCCTTTATAGAGGGTAGAGGCTTCCATTTCCAGATAAGAGTCCCTCTTGAGATAAGAGTCATACACTGTCCGCTCCTGAGCCCTGTAGTTCTGGGGTACTGTTGGAGCAGAGCCAGACTGCAAGCACCCAGCAGAGTGCTTGTGAGGAGCTATGCACTGTGAGCACGTGCAACTGATGGGCCAATCCTTGACAGGCGATGTGCTCCTCATGGCCCTTCAGAGTTGCTGTGGAATCCATCGGCTGTTTTACTGGAGCCCTTTCTCGCTCACATTTCCTTTCCTATGTCTTCTTATTATAAAGTTTTCTACGCCTTTCCCACCCTCACCTGATTTATCGTGTCGCCTCTCTAGCTTCACATTGTCATAGTCATGCTCTCTAGGCTACTTCTCCCTGTGGTTGCTGTGGGGCCTGCTGTGGGTTTGTGGGCCTCGCCTCATCTTCCTTCTCTCCCTGGTCACCCTTGTCATCATGCTGAGCATCTCTGCCAGACCCTCCCATCCTGCATAGTTTCGTTTCCCACATTCTTTACTGTGGAGTTGGCTTTCCCATTCAGAGTACCCATCCCGTCTCTATCCCATCTGTCTAAAATGCTGACTTGGTCTAGTTTTTGTCAACAGTAATGAGCACACATGTCTACTTCTCCCATTTTACTGTTACTGCAGGGCCCAGTTTGAGGCAGAGACCAGGAGACAGCTCTGCCTTTAGGCAAGGGAGAAGCCAAAGTGGGGAGGGGCAGGGCTGGGAGGGCAGTGCTTGCCTGGCTGGGCAGGAAGAGCTCTCCACCCACCCCTGTGCTCACTGGCTTTGGAACCTGGACCAGCTTTCCCTCTCTAAGACTCAGTTTCCTTCTCTGTAACACAAGGAGATTGGGTTAATTGTCTCTAAGGTACAAGGTTTGGATTTCAGTCTTCATGAATAGGTAGTAATATCTAGGTTAGTACCAGGAAGAACAGATGTAGTGACATGAAACTGGAGTATGTTTACACAAACAGGCACACTCACACACACATATAGGTACACTCTCACAGACATATACTCATATACACACGAGCATGCGTGTGCAAGTGCGTGCACACACACACACACACATGCACTAAGCATACGCACTGTCACACCCAGATCAAAGCCAAGAGCTTTCTGCTCTTTATTGTGGACCTAGGAAATTTACTGATGTATAAAAAGAAAAATAGTGTGAGAGAAATAGGCATCCATTTAAGGAGCAGAGATACTGATGAAGGAATTTGGGTTAAGTGGATAGGGCATCACAAGGCTGTCACTGTGACAGGTTCATAAATGAGGAAAGGGTGTGAGCATTTCTATTTGGGGCTCCCATGTGTGCACAGGTGTGTGCTTCAGGCACAACTCCCCCTGTGATCTTGGTCATGGTGCTAGTGAAACAGGCACGCACGTCTGTGTGTGTATGTGGTTTGCGCACCGAGCCCTGGCCACATGTGTCTGGTGCTAACCAGTACCTGGAGCTGCTCCCTCTGCTACTAGACTTTTGAGCCTCCACAGTGCTCTGCCCCAAGGGTCTCTCCCCCATGCACTTGCACTCACACTGGCTTTGGCCACCCGAGAAGACCACTGCAGGTTTCCCAGGGTGAGAGGTACGCAGGGCTAGGAAGTACACTCTCTTTGACCCAGAAGGCCTTTCACCACCTGATAAACAGATTGATTCACGTCTTGGTGCCCAGGGTTTTGGGAATCTGAACATAATAAACTTTTTATTTCCCCAAGAAGGGACTTAAGAGCTGTCTACCTGTTGAGAACCGTTCTGAGCTTTTCATTTAGGATTAGTGGTGAGGCGATGTGTGCAGAGATTTGCATGTTCCCCATGTAACATAGGCAGCTGAGGAAGACTGCCAACCTGCCTTTACAGGCTGTGAGTGGCCCCTGTAATATCTCACTGCTCCCTATTCCTACTCCTCCTGCTCCCTGATGCCCCTGGGGGCTGGTCTTGCTTGGAAATGCTTTTAACTCCATGTTAAGGAACAATCCTGTGAACCCTCCTCCAGAGAGGTCCTCACACTAGAGCCAATCTGGTGGCCAGTCAGTTCCCTGTCCCTCACCAGGCAGCCACCTGTGCTAAGAGGGCAAGATGTGCTTGGTAATGGGTCATTGTAGTGAAGGTGTAGGGCAAGGGTAAGCCACTTCAACTTGGTGCTGGGGCAGCAGACTGTTCTGAAGAACACTTTTCAGAGTTCATCATGTGGGCTCTCATAGGGTTGTGTTTGAATCCATGCACTCTCACTTACATGTGTAATCTGGGACACGTCACTTAACGTCTGTGATGATAGGGTCCTCATCTATAAGAAGCCTGCTGTGAGAACTAACTGAGCTAAAGAATGAGCAAGGTGCTTAGAGACAGTGCAGTGCACTGCTGGGCAGTAGCATGCACACGGGTGATTGCAGTGCATGGGAGGCAGGCCAGGCTGGCCCACCCAGGAAAAAGCTTCTCAGGGGCAAAAGCAGAGCAGGTGAGTTTGAAGCCCCTGGGGTAATGGACAAGGAGACCCCAAACTCCTATGAGGAGATGCATCAACAGGAAAGGAAGTTGGGAGCATGTACTTTGGAGAGCTTGTCACAAGGCCAGAGACTCTTCCAGTGCTCTGTAAGTGAGGGCTGTTTACATTCACTTTACTGTAGGTTGGACTCTTGGCTAGGTACTTCCCATATGCGCCTCATTTCTTCCCCTGGTTTCCCACACAGTACCATCACTCACCTCTGAAGGCAAGAACCTTGAAACTCAGATTGGTGGTGGGAACTGGACCAAAATCAGACAGCTGGTAAGTGGTGGAGCCAGAATTAAAGATCAGGTCAGCAAGCTGGCTCCAGGGCCTGCAGAGCTCCTAATCTCTGAGACTTCAGAAAGACCTGGCTACTTCTGTCTCTCCCTTCCAGCCTGATCAGCGATCACAGCTTTGTCTGATAGGAGCACATTGGAGGGAAGTAGGGACCGGTGTTTGATGGATTGTGGGGGATGGTGATGGATGAGGGTGGGGAGAAGGCAGATTAGTTTTGGGGCCTGATGGATAAAGACTTTCATGCATCTTGAAGTTGTCAGACTGAGGAAACATAACTGTTGCCAAAATCTGTGGGATTTTCTCCTGGATGCATTGTCCCTGTGTGAGAGCTGATAAGTGGTTCTCTTGTTTCTATTTTGAGAGAGACAAACAACTTGTCTGCACAGTCCATTCTGGGATGTTCTGGCTCTGATGTGGGGGACATGCTCTGCACAAGGACACCACAGGAGGCCAGTCTAGTAGAAGGATGCTCTGTGTGGGATAATCCTGTTGCCTGACTGAGCCCCTTCTTGGGAACCTACCTGATGGTGGCTACTACTGCTGATGGTACCACCCCTCTGCCTGGTTCTCAAGGCCCCTAGCTTAGGACTGCCTTCTCTCTTGGACTGTCACTCCATCTCCTCCCCCAGAGTAACTTCACTCAGCTCTGACTACTCTTGCCTGCCCCCAGCTGGGGAAAGGCCAACTGTGTAGTGGCTGCCATGTGGGGCTTTGGGATTCAACACAGGCCTAATCTGAGCTTGCTTGCAAGCTCGCTGTGTGTCCATTGGTAAGTCACATACCTCTTTAAGTCTCAGTTTCTTAACTATAATATAGGAATTAATGTCACTTTCCTGAGGTTGCCAATTATTGAATCAGTTCCTTCATTCTTATTTTTCCAGGCCCAGCTCAGGTCTCATTTCTTCCTTGAAACCTACCCTGACTAACGCAGCTCACATTGGGTCCCTTTGACTTTCTTGAGAATCCTATAATGCTTGGGCCTAAGGGTTTACACAATAAATCCAACGAACATATAATTCTTGAGCACCAACCTTGTGCCAGACTTTTTCCTAAGAATTTTCTCATTTGCACATCAATTCCACTGGGAATGGGATCATATCTTATGTGCCTGTTTGTACCAGAACACCTGGCACAGTGCTAGGCACCAGGCAGGGCCTAGAAAATACTTTTGATTGCTGGAGGGTGCGTAGTAGGGATCGCTGACCTGCATGCACTGAATACTCCTGTACTAGGAGCTGTAGGATGAGGACAAAGAAATAGGAGACGCAGTGTTTAACTTTAGGTACCTGAAAAATAAATGAACACACAAGGTGATGTCAGATAGCATAGGAAGTGTTCAATAAATCATGTCCTGGAATGTATGTTTCCAAAGAGACTGAGAAGGTGTCTATCCCAAACTCTCGTCCAAAGCAAGAACCCTTCCCTAGCATCTCTCTTTGAACTTTGGCGTCCCAGAGGCAGGGGGCTCACTACTCACAAAGAAGCCTATTATTGCCATACACCTTACTGACAGGTACCCACTGGTCCTTCGAAGAAATGTCCAAAGGATTCAATCTCTTTTCTTCACATCAACTCTTCATATGCTCTAAGACCACTGAATTCCTTGGTATGATTCCACATGAATCATGCCAAGCCTAGCTTACCTTTCCCCAGGATCAATCAGAAGTGATTTTCAGACCCTTCCTGCCCAGTGTGATGGTCTGATGCTGGGACAGAGCAGTCTGGTTGTATCTGACCAGGACAGGGGCTGTTATTCTACCTCAGGCAACGTGTTCTGCAAATGCAGTCTGAGGAGGCATCATCCTTTTTCTGCTTTTAATCAATGACTTAAATATGTATAAAACACCACATTACTATATGGAGATGCACATATTTTGCAAATTGAACACATAGATGAGGACCTGTGTATAAGACTTATGATTAACTGAACAGAAAAAGTAATATGTGGCCAGATTTGGAGAGAGTGCAAAATATTTGCATTGATATAGTTCAAAGGCATTGAGGTAAGTAAAATACTTCTTTTTAATTTTTTATTGTGATAAAATATAGATTACATAAAATTTACCATTTTAAATATTTTTAAGTATAGAATTCAGTGACATTAAGTACAGTCACATTTTTCTGAAAATATTACCACCATCTATCTCCAGAACTCTTTTCATCTTCCCAAACTGGAACTCTGTCTCCATTAAATGATAACCTCCCTTCCATATCCCCTGGCAACCACCATTCTATTTTCTATCTTTATGGATCTGATTTCTCTAGGAACCCCATATAAGTGGAATCACACAATATTTGTCTTTTTTGATTGGCTTATTTCAGTTAGCATAATGTCCTCAAGGTTCATTCATGTTGCAGCATGTGTCAGAATTTTCTTTTTTAAGGAGGAATAATATTCCATTGTATGCATATATCGCATTTTGTTTATCCATTTATCTGAAAGAAATTTGGGTTGCTTCCATTTTTTGGCTATTGTGAATATGCTGTTATGAACATGGGTATATAAATATCCGTTCAAGTTCCTGCTTTCAATTCTTTTGGGTAGATATCTAGAAGTGGAATTGCTGGTTTGAATGAAAATTCTACATTTAAATTTTGAGGAAGTGTGATGTTATGTTTCATAGCAGTTGTATTATTTTACATTCTCACTAGCCACGCACAAAGGTTTCCAATTTTTCCACATCCTCACCAACATTTATTAGCTTCTGTTTTTTTTTTAAATTTATTTTTATTTATTATTTATACCTACAGCACCTGGTCTTCCTAGGTGGTCTCCCATCCAAGTACTAACCAGGCCCGACCCTGCTTAGCTTCCAAGATCAGACATAGGGCTTGTTCAGGGTGGCATGGTTGTAGATCATGGACTGTGGCTCCACTGGGGCGCGAACCCAGGACCATCTGTATGTAAAGCAGATGTGCTAACTGCTACACCATGGAACCACATCCATTAGCTTCTGTTTTTTGATAATATTCATCCTAATGGATGTAAAGTCATATCTTTTTACTGTGGTTTTGATTTGCATTTCTCTAATTACTAGTGATGTTGAATTTTGTCCATGTGCTTTTTGGCTATTTGCATATCTTCTTCACAAAAATGGTTACTCAAATCCTTTGCCCACTTTTGAATTGGGTTTATTATTTTGTCGAGTAGAATACTTTTCGAAATGAATTGACACTTTTTTATAACCTTGTTTAAATTATTTTGTGTTTTCTTTGGTGAATATAAAATATTCAGAGGAAGAGTTTCTTGTCACTTTACTAAGTGTGATTTTTAAGCAAAGCATCATTTGTCGGAGGAAAAAAAATGGCGTAGATGATAGAGGCTCTGTTCATCCCTCTGGCAACCAAATCAAAGTTGTGATGGAAACAAGAAGCCAACAGCAAGGAAAAATCACCTGGGATCTAGATGAACATGTCATACAACTAGGGAGAAATTTAAGAAATCACCCTGCAACAGCAGAAGGTAGAATGGGGCGAGGACACGAGGCTGTCCAGTCACGAGCAGCTGAGTGAGACGAAGGCTGTGGCAGCAGCAGTGGCAGACATCTCTTAAAGGGGCCATGTCCGTGATCGGATTTTCATGGTGACGGACCTGCTTGCTCTGAGGACCAGTGCCAATTTGGCTGCATGCAGGGTGCACCAGTGACTTACAGGGAGATATTGTTGGTGTGAGGGTCGAGGGGAGACTCGCTCTGTACAGAAGTGCTGGCGGTATCCATTGATCCCTGTTCAGCCCTCCCCGCTCCCAGTGCACAGACACAGCATAGCCATAGCTGTGAACTCATCAAACTGGATAACACAGGTTGCTCCACCCAGAGGATTCCCTGAAACTAAGCCTCCCCAACTCACAGCCCCCATTCAAGCCACATCCAGGTGTATCCTCAGCGAGTCAAGTGCTCCTTGCTGAGCAGCGCCTAGACTCACACTAGGGGCACCTGGCCTCGGTTTCTGGAGTGGCCTTTTGAGGCAACTATAAGCATAGCATCTGTGGATTGCTTGCTGAATCTTAATAGGTGGCCCTGGAGGGGCAGAGACTTGGGCTAAATTTGGCCTGCAGCTGAACCCCTCTCAGAACTGTGCCACTAGACACTTAGTTCACAAAGGCACACTAATAAGACCAGGAGACTTAGGAGCTTTGCTTATTACATAGAAATAGACATAGAAAGAGCCAAAATCAGAAGACAAAGAAGCAGAAACCATATGAGAGAACAGAACAGAGATCCAGGAGTAATGGAGTCAAGTAACCTGACAGATGTAGAGTTCAAAACACTGGTTATAAAGATGCTCAGTGAACTTTTGGGAAGTATAGATAAATTCAGTGGGAACTTCAACAAAGAGATAAAAAACATAAAAATAGAAATGGAAATTATAAAAGGAAACCAGTCTGAAATGAAGAACACATTATCTCAGATGAGAAATATATTAAATGGAATAAACAAAGTGAATAAAGAAGAAGATCAAGTGACTTATTTAGAGGACAGGAAAGCCAAGGACACTCAGTCAGAATGACAAGAAAAAAGATGACAAGGCTATAAAAATAATCTAAGGAGCATATGGAACACTATTAAAGGTCAAAATATCCATGTGATCAACATACTTGAAGGAAAACAAGATGTTGAACAGCTATTTGAAGGAATAATGATGGCAAACTTTCCTAACCTGGTGAAGGAAATGGACAACCCCAGGAAGCTCAGAGAACCCCAAAAAACAGGGATCCAAAGAGGCTTATACCAAGACACGTAATAATTAAAATGCCAAAGATTAAATACAAAGAGAGAATCTTAAAAGCAGCAAAAGAAAAGCAGATAGTTACCTATAAGGGAACACTTATAAGACTGACAGCTGATTTCTCAATAGCAATTATGCAGGACAGAAGGGCTTGGCACAAAATATTCGATGTAATGAAGACCCAGGATCTACAACCAAGAATACTTTATCCAGCAAAGCTATCATTTAGAGTTGAAGGACAGATAAAGAACTTCCCAGACAAAAATAAGCTAAAGGAATTTATCACCACCAAACCAGTATTACAGGAACTGTTGGAGGGACTTCTTTGAGAAGAAAAAACACATATCAAAAACAGGAATAAAGAATGGTAACAACTACATTCCTATAAGTACCTCAAATGGAAAAGAATTAAGTGCTCCAACTAAAAGATAGAATGGATGAATGGATAAGAAAACAAGACCCCCTACATGCTGCCTACAAAAGACTCACTTCAGATTAAAAGATGCACACAAGCTAAAAGGAAGGGGATGGAAAAAGATATTGCTTTGATGGACCTAGAAGGTAGTTAAGTCAGACAGAGAAAGATAAACACTATATAATTTCACTTATAGGCTGAATCTAAGGAATAAAAAGAACAAACTAATCAAAAACAGACTCACAAATATAGTGGACAATTTGGTGACAGACAGAGGGGAGGGAGGATTGGGGGGCCGGGAGAATGGGATGAAGGGTTAAAGAAATACGAATTAGTAGCTGATGGATAGTCATGGGGATGGGAAGCCTGGCAGAGGGAATGCAGTTAGCATTAACATGTTGGCTAAGTGGAAGGTGAGGGGAGGGAGGGAGCAATTGAGGGGATCATTTTATGAACTACACAGATGTCTAACCAATGTATTGTACACTTGAAACCAATTAAAATAAATAAATTAAAAAAAAACAGCATTGGTCAAGAGGAAGAGAGACACAGAATATAGGAAATAGAAGAAAATTCTAGAATAGAAAAAAATTTATTTTTCAAGTGAAGTGCGGCCATTAATAGAGAAATAGAATGCGATGGCTTGGAGTCCCACATAAGCGGGCCCAAACTGAACAGCAGTGCTCAGAGGGCTCAGGCTGCCAGGAAAATCACAAGATACAATAGATACAATTTAAATGTGAAAACTTGAATTTCAGATAAACAGCAAGTAATTTATTAGTATAAGTATATCCCAAATACTGTATGGGATATACTTTAACTGAAATGTTATTTGTTATTTATCTGTAATTCAAATTTAATTGTTATCTTATATGTTTTTGGAGAGTTTCTTTTTAATTTTTTTTAAAAAAATTGTATATAATTTAGGTGTACAACATGATTTGATATACATATACATAGTGAAATGATTACCATAGTCAAGCTAATCAATATATCTTCTCACATAGGCACCATTTTTCCTGTGTGATGAGATCGCCTAAATCTACTCTCTTATCATATTTCAGTATCAATACATTATTATTAACTATAGTCATTATGCTGTTTATTAAATCCCTAAACTTATTCATCCCATGTATCTGTAACTTTGTACTCTTTGACCAGCATCTCTCCATTTCCCTTATCTCCACTCCCCTGGTATCCACCATCCTGCTCTGTTTTTATAGATTCATTGTTTTAGATTCCACATGTAAGTGAGATTATGTACTATTTGTGTTTCTGTGCCTGGCTTATTTCACTTAGCATAATGTCCTCCAGGCCCACATTGTCACAATGACAGGATTTCTTTCATTTATAAGGCTGAATAATATTCCATTGTATCTATATGCACATTTTCTTTATCCATTCATTTGTTGATGGACATTTAGGTAGATTCCATATCTTAACTATTGTGAATAATACTGCAGTGAACACTGGAGTGCAGCTATCCCTTTGAGAAACTGATTTTATTTCCTTTGTAAATATATCCAGAAGTGTGATTTCTGGATCTTACGGTAGTTTTATTTTTACTTTTTTTAAGGAGCCTCCATGCTGTTTTTCATAATGGCTGCACCGATTTACATTCCCATCAACAGTGCACAAGAGTTCCCTTTTCTTCACATCGTCACCAAATCTTGTTATTTCTTGTCTTTTGATAATGGCTAGTCTAATAAATATGAAGTTATACCTCATTGTGGTTTTGATTTGCATCTTCCTGATGATTAATGATATTGAGGATCTTTTCCCATACCTATTTGTATGTCTTTATTTAAGAAATGTCTATTCGGGTACTTTGCTCATTTTTCAATTGGGTTGTTTTCTTGCTGTTGAGTAGTTTGAGTTTCTTATATATTTTGGACATTAACTCTTTATCAGATATATAATCTGAAAATACTTTCTCCCG
>NW_006431288.1:4403716-4433183 GCF_000325575.1 Pteropus alecto
CCTGCTGTTGAATGTTTCCTTTGCTGCACAGAAGCTTTTTAATTTGATGCAAACCTGTCTATTTTTGCTTTTGTCGCCTGTGCCTTTGGGTTCATATCCAAAAAAAGTTATTGTCTAGACTTCTTTTTAGAGAATATATAAATACTCATGAACAGAATGTTGAAAGAAATATGGACATTAAGGTGATTCTGATGAAGCCTGAGATGAACATCCTATTGAGAAGTGGTGGAAAGGTGATCCTTATTATAAAGTGGCAGATAGCTTGGCTGAACTGTGTTCTAGAGTTTTGTGGATGGTAGAACTTGCAAGCAAAGTTGATTTAACTGAAGAGATTTCTCAGCAAAGTGTTGAAGGAGCAGCTTGATTCCTTCTGACTGCTTAGAGTGACATGTGACAGGAGAGAGATAATTTAAAGACAGAATTGTTAAGCAAGAAGGAACTAGAATTAGAGATTTGGAAAATTCTCAGCCCACCATATTGGGGGGGTGGGGCGGGGAATTGTTCTGAAGAGAACACTAAGGTATGGCTAAGCAACTGTTTGATAAAGAAATCATGGGTATGACTCATGAATTTAATCAGCCATCTCAGCAGAGGCCAAGAATAGAGATGGGATTATACCAGCGAAGACACTGACAATTTGAAGTAAAGGGGACAGAGAAAGCTGAAGGGAATAAAAGAAAACTGTCAGACTTTTTAGATTCTACAAGATGGGGACCATAGAGCTATTCAACTGCAAATATATGCTATCCTTCGAGAAAAGAGAAGGTGATTCAGAGATCACCAGGACCTCCACTCCACCACAAGCACAAGTCCTGGGGAATGAGGCTCTCTCTACCTCAGTTTCACAGAATGGGGCCACTGCCCTTGCAGAGAGCTAAAGTGTAGGCAGGGCTCCACAGAGCCAAAGGGGGACCAACCTGCTAAGCTGTGGGGGTGATGCCTTGAAGGAAGGGCATTTAACCAGATAATATTATTCTTATGTCTTAAAATCTGATGGGATTTGCCTTGTTAAGGTTTGGACTTATTTGGAACAAATTCTATTTTTTTTTTCTTTTCAATTTCTTCCCTTTGGCATAAGAATAGCTATTCTAAGCCTGTCCCGCCATTGTATTTTAGCAGCATGTAAATTTTCTGGTTTCAGAAGTTCACAGATAGAGAATTTTGCCTTAAGGTGACCTTGAGCCTCACCTGTATCTGATTTAGATGATATTTAGATGAGACTTTGGACTTTAGACTTTAGAGGTGATGCTCGAATGAGTTAAGATTTTTTGGTACTGTCAAGATGAAATGTTTATATTTTGCATGTGAGGACATAAATTTTGTGGGGCCAGGGATGGAATAGTATGGAAAGAATTGTATTCCCCCAAAATCATACGTTGAAGCCTGAACCTTATAAAGGAATGGTATTTGGAGATGGGCCATTGGGAGATAATTCAACTTAGATATAAGATCATGAGGGTGGGATTCTTCTGATGAGAGCAGTGCATTTATAAGAAGAGATACCAGAGAGCTTTCTCTCCACCAGGTGGAGACACAGTGAGAAAGCAGTTGTCTGCAAGCCAGGAAGGGTTGCTCTCACCAGAACCTGAGTATGCTGGACATCTTGATCTTGGACTTCCAGCATCCCAAGCTATGAGAAATAAATGTGTGTTGTTTAACCCACTCAGTCTATAGTATTTTGTTCAGGTAGCCCGAGCTGACTAAGACATATGGTGACCATAAATTCTGAAAACAGTTATCTATTTGCTGTATTTGACCATGTTAAGTGACCAATTACTATTCTTTTTTGCAATCTGCAGACTAGGAAGAGATCAACCAAAATGTTTCCAACAGGGTAGAGTGCCATCCATTATGACAGAGTGGTGAGGGGCTGGTAGATGATAATTTCCCAGACTGGTATGCACTAGCTAGCTGGAGAAGGCTAGATGCCCACTAGATCTGAAAGCCCTTGTATACTGCCACCAACTAGATCATATGTTGTAATGTAATACCAAAAAAACTATTTATTATCTATAGTCACCTATGCTTCCAGAATTTATGGCCACTCTGTAGCTTAAGTGTCTGTCCCTTGAAACTAGAGTCTCCAAATTTCAAGCCTTGGGTCCTGATCAGAATTTAAACTCCATGTATGAAACAAATGCTTTGATAGGAGCAACAATGTATCTAAAAAGAGTTTTATCTGTATCTACCTCTGCAACTGCTCTAGTACCTTTTGATTTCCATTCTTTGGGAACCCAGTATGGCCTACCTTTTTCCTAGAAAAATAGTACTAATTACTTATTTATCCTTGTCCTGGTACTCTGGGGGAACTGATATTGCTTTAAAAGTTTCAACGAGGATGCAGAAGCAAGGCAAGGGAAAGCCCTGTGAGGTCTGGAGCCTACAGCTCCAGACTCAGGAGGGCTGTCTCAGACAGGCCCAGCCCTTGCCTGAGGAGTGTGGGGAGAGGCCTCTGCCCACAGCAGCACATCAGTGCTGCTCTTACTGTGTGGAGCCCCTGACCTGCTGGCTGGTCCTTCTGGGTCCTTAAATGTGAGCACCTGATCTCTTCACTCTGGGTGTCCTTAGTGGAAGCTCTGGGGAAAAAAAAAAAGAGTTGAGTACCTGGAGTTCTTCTCTTAGAGCCAGAGTACTGATGATATGGAGAACCCGGGAGGTTCCTAGAGGTGGACTAGGTGGGATTTGGGGACAGGGTGGGAGAGATTAGAGAAAGCAGGAATTCAGGTCTGCAGTAGAGCAGTGAGACCAGGAGAAGTAAGAGCTAAGGCAAAGGTAAATGAGACAGACATAGACACCCAGGCTGAGTGGTGGACGGAGAACAAGGGGAGCAGACCCTAAGATACTGATGCCTGTGGGAGATGGTTGGCTGTTTGGACAGGAGAACAGCTGGGAAAAGAGGGTTGGTCTCTTCTTGACTCTGGTTGGAGACCCATATTTTCTACTTCCAAATTAGCTGGGTCATGGGAGTGATTAAGTAGGATCCTGTAGTGGGCAAGTGAGTATAGATTTTGGAGTCTGAAAAACCTGCATTTCCGTCCTAAACACATCAATTACTGATCTGAGACTCTGGATTAGTCTCTCAAGGTCTTTATCAAGTATCCTCATCTGTAAAAGGAGGATAGTGACATCTTCTACACTGGGATTTGGTGAAGGTCAAATGGGAGACAATGTGCTCTGGTATTAGTGTGTGGCACAAAACAGACACCCAGGAAGTATTGCAGGCCTTTCCCGTCCTTCCCTCTTTCCCACCCTCTCCCTACTTCCCTCCCTTCCTGCTTTTCTTTCCTTCCCCTTCTCTTTCTTCCTTCTTTCTCCCTCCTCCCTCTCCCTAGGCCATGGTATCTTTCCTCGCATATCCACCCTCCCCAGCCTCCCAGGTAAAGGTCAGACTTCATATGGTGTATCTGTGTCTGGGCCTGCTTTTCCTTTCTCTCTCATGGTGAAATCCTTCAGGGTTAGCTCCAATTGATAGCCCAAACTATTCTAGTTGCTGAGAAAACATCTCCATAGCAACCAGTTTGCTGCTCTGTCCTTACTTTCTTCTTCCTCCAGGCTATAAGCTCAGTCTCTTCAGTATTCAGCTATCTGAGCTGCTGCTTGCATCGGTCCCTCTGCACAATGGCTTCCATGAAACTTGCAGCTTCCATGAGACCTGCATGATGATCTAACTTGGAGTGGTTCAGCCAAAGAAACAAAATAATTAGACTTTCTTCCCCCAAATGCCATCAGAAAAATGTACTATACCTTCCTGTGAACTAGGGAGCTTAAGAGAGAGGTGCAAGACTAGCTTCACTTGGTAGCTCTGCAGAGGGAAGGTGATGCCATTGGTACGGGGCTGTGCATGAGAACTGGTTCTGTGCTGGAAACACTGTTTCTCTTCTAAGAAAATGGGGAAGATGCCACGGGAGAAGGAGATGACAATCAACAAGAGAGACATCTCTTTATTCTGGGCCAAATTTAAGTCAGGTTTAAATAATGCAATTGGCTTTGGAGGTGCTCAAGTTCCCAGGGGGAATTCATAATGGATGAGCCTTGCTTGCATCCTGCATCGCTCCTCCTTTCCTGGGGGCTGCAGAGGAGCGGACTCTGCAGAGAGAGACTGTTTTGTCCTGTTCTCGAATCACACTGGGGCTTGGAGAGGGGAGGTTCAGGAGGGGTGGACCCTACTCCACTGGACTTGCTGGTTTGGGCTCCTGCCTAGAACTAGCTGGCCCTGGGCCCCTACTCCCCACCCACCTCCGGCTGATGGAGACCCAAGGGTTCTCCTGCCTTTTCCTCACTACACTCTTGTTTCCTGCCTTTTCCTCCTGAATCCTGCCTTTTCCTCACTACATTCTAAGTTGGTGAGTCCTACAGGTTCTGTTGCTCTGTTAACTCAGGTTTACTCTATTCTCATGCTCATCCCCACACCCACTGGCTTGGTTTGGATCCTCACTACACTGCCCAGGACAAGTCCCACAGCCTTTAACTTCTGCTCTTCCCCTCAACTTGCCCCTGCTTAAAGCCTTTTTTCGCCTCATTGCTCCTGGGATCAAGTCCACCATCCTTGACTGGTGTTTAAGACTCTTCCTCTTCCCACCATCTGGGAAACAGGTAGAGCCTGTTCAAATCTCCTTGGTGCTGTGGGGCCCTCCCCATCCCCCACCCCTCTGAGTCTTTCTGACTTCCCAGGGCCTCCTCTAGTTATCCCTCCCAGAGGCTTGGAGCTGGCCTCTCCTGCCTTGTGCTGCTTTTGTGTAAATTGTCTTCTTATATGTTCAACTTATCCACTGAACTGAAACCTTCATAGCTGAAACTGTGACTTAATGCCATTTCTTAGTGCCCAGCACAGTGCTTGGCACTGAAAAGGCTTCAAAGAGTCTGACAAATTAATGGTTAATGGAATGAATAAACCATGGATGAATGAACATATGGGTGGAAAAAGGAAGGAGGAAGGAGAAAGGCAGGGGGCAGGCAGGCTTTTCTCCTCTCCTTTGGAATAAATGACAGAGCAGGTTTGTGCTGTGCACAAAAGAAGGCGTATGGGCATATGGCGGTGGGCAGTGCTGAGCCTGGGCTGCAGGGAGAATTCAGCATGGTCAGCTTCAGGTGGTCCCAGGATTTCTCCAGGCTGGGTAAAGCAAACGTCTTGTTCCACCCGCTACCTCCTCTCAGCCTCACTCCCATTAGGGCAATGGAAATAATCCTAGTTGAGTGTAGTAGGAAGCCTACTGTGCCCTCATTTTTTTCAGGATATCTTTACTGTGGGGCAAGGGGCTGAGAGTTAAGCAGCACCAGCTGGCTCCTGTGTGGTCGGGCTGAGGAAATGACCACCTCTTGGGTGTGAGTGAACTACCACTGGGAATAATTGGATAGGCTGAGGAGCAGGACAGTGAGATGTTGATCTTTGGGGAGAGACTCTCTCAGGGACTCTAACCCTGCCCTGGGCCTGGCCTTCCCTGCCATCTGGGAGGGGGATAGGATGTAGGTCCTGAGTCTCTGTGCTGTAATAAGTCTCTCATGTCATCTGGCTTTTTCTGATGGCTAGAACTCTTATACTGGCTCTGTTGTGGTGAAGTGCTCTCCATTTCCAGGGATGTGAGGGGCTGGTATTGAGACCAGGGCCAGAGGGTAAAGTTTCTATCTACTGGGCGGAGGGATGCAGGTGGCCTCAGGCCCCTGTAGCCATGTCCTTCCTATGACGTGGGCTGGGCAGAAGAGTGCAGTGGGAGTGCATTAGGACCAGCCACTGGTGAGCAACCTGCCCCACCATCTGGGGTGGATCAACAGACCCTGTCTTCACTCTCTTCCAGCAAGGTGGGAGGTCTGAGCCCATGTGTCTTTTCAGTGCCCATCAGATGGCAGTGACCTGGGGAAACATGGTGAGCCAAAGCCCTTCTCTGGTGACACTGAAAACACTACACATACTGGACACACCATGGCTTCTGGTTTTGAAACCTGGTAAGTAGGAACAAGAACTGGGTCCCTCTTATACAAACCTGCAGAACTGTTGAATTGGTGATCTCTCCAGTAGTGAGAAGGCACTAGAAACCAGCACTAAAATAGTGTGAGATAACATTTCAGTGACTGTGTGTGTGCTTATGTGTGTACATGTGTACATATGCATGTGTGCATATTTGTGTACATGCATGTGTGTAGTGCTTGCATGCATGTGTGTGTACACACATATTGCAAATGCATGTATGTAAACTTGTGTGTGTGTGCATGCATTTGAGTATGTGCATGTGTGTGGAAGTCTTTGGGTTCTAACTACATGGGGACAGAAGAGCAGGATTTGAGCCCATGCAGGGCAAATTCCCCTCAAGGGAAGCACTGTCACTGAAGAGGAGAGTAGAAAATCTGCCACCACTCAGGGAGCAGGGAAGAGGACAGTTCTGGCTGTGATTCAGGTGGAAAAATCTCCTGTTTGTAACTGGTACCATGAGCTTCTGTTGTGCATTGAATTGGACTTGTAATCCCGTATAGATAGGCTGGGATCTCCAGGCTGGGCAGTGAACATAAAATTGATCCTAATTCTGTGATACCCCAAGTGCCAGGAGAAGTTAATAAAAACTTAAGTTATGTAGAATTTTCATCAAGAAAAATGTCCTTGCTGATTAAGAGTTCATAATAACAACGTCAAACATATTCCATTGTTCTTTTGTGAACCGGACTCAGTAATCTAAGAAAAAGAAGTCCTGGAACCTTAGCACCAAGTGTGACACCATGACACCACGAAAAAGTCTATAAAAATGATTAGAGGTAAAAGTTATAAAAAACAAAAACAAACACAAAAACAAAAAAACATAATGAGGAACAAGTGTTAAGATAAAAAAACAAGATTAAAAAAATGAACTTTTCAAAATTAACATTTTGTTAAAATTAAAATCTATTGGGCAAACAGAAAAGCTGACTAACACAGTGAGGAACGTACTGAATATGGTGGACGACAGGTTGGAGGAGAACATCAGAGCATAGCGTCAGAGATGAGAGATGACAAATGTCACAGGAAAGTGAAAAGACACGGACGTAATTAGAAAGCCTCATGTTTAGCTAACATGAAAGAGTGGAGAGAATGGGGAAGAGGCAGATTCAGTGAGACCATGGCTGAGAAATGAACAGAATCAGTGAAAGACGTACATATTCATATTGAGGGCATGTAAGTATGGCTATCAAATAAATATTCCTTTGTGGGCTGAGTCCATTTATTTATTTGGAAATTTTTTTGTGCACCTCCAGGTATTGATCATCTTGTGTGCATGAACACTGTGCCCAGGTGTGATGCTGAGAGTTTCCATGATTTTTCAAGAAACCCATGGAGAGCAAGAAGCATGGCTTAGCTCAGGGCAAGGTTGGTCTGCACCCCTACCTCTCAGTCTAGTCTACTTACTCTACCAACCCTTCCCTCCCAGGGAGGCCTGGAGGACAGAGCCAGTCTCTGGGCAAAGATGCACAATGCTTTCCAGTACTTGCTTTCAAAAGACATTCCCTCCCTTTTGATGAGGTCCCTCTGTTTCTAGCAGATACTTGGCTCTGAGATAGAGATGTGGCCATCTTGGAGCTTTGGGAAACTCCTTACCAGAGCTGCTTAGGTCCTGCCTGAGCTTGTCTGTGTCAGGGCTTTTTTTTTAGGCTTTGAGGCCCTGAGGCTGGGCCCTGCTTCCCATGGGCAGACCTCCTGGCAACATCTGCTGTATTCCAAGCACTGAGCAGAGTAGTCTTGTGCATGCAAGGCTGTCATATTTAACACAGGATGCCCAGTTAATGAGCATTTCAGGTCAACACACACTGTTTTAGCGTAAGTATGTCCCTAACACTGCAAGGCATCTTCGTTTTTGTTTTCTTTCTAATCTGGCAGCTGCCTCTACCTGGTCACAAGGGATGGAGCCAGGGCAGAATCTGGCAGGGCTCAAGGTCCAGCTCCTAGAACAGGGGCAGTGGGAAGAAGTGCCACCCAGGCAGAGCTGAAGGTTGCTGGCTCCTAGTCTTAACAGAGCAGGGCCTGTCCTCTCCTTCAGGTCCAGTCTCTTCTCTGGACCCCGACTCAGCACTCCTCCTGATGCCCCACAACTTCTCACATGCTCACGCAGCAAGCTCATAGAGCAGGGAGATGTGGGTGCCAGCCTGTCCACACCACTTGGAGCTCTGTGACTTTGTGCCAGCCATTTCCTCTCTGAATAGCTCTTTCCTCAGCTGTAGAACCTTCCTTTCAGCCTCTACCATTGTTTGAGCTTCCTTGCAGGGAGGCAGGCAAAACCCGGGGTAGAGGTTCTTGCTGTAAAATTTCTCTGTGCAAAGAGCAGACATTTCATCCATCAATCCTGGGAAAAGCTCTGAAGAGTGGTCATGGCTCCCACATTGGTCAGCTGCCCATTTTTTAAAAAGAGGAAGAGGGTTTGCCAAGTAAGATAAGGGAACACTTTCCTAAATGGCCTCACTTGCCCATTACCTATGTGGTCAGGACAGGAGAGCATCCATTGCGGGGAGCCATGGCCTTCAGTGGTCCATGGATCACTTAGCTGGGGACAGGCAGAGGCAGGGAGGTGAAAGGAGCAGATCCTAGAGGGGGTGGGTGGAAGGGGAGAGGAGGTGTCAAGAATGGGCCCCAGCCCCTGATCAGAGGCAGCAGTGGTACAGGGATCAGGGGCTCAGGGCAGGCAGGGTGCAGGCATGGTTTGTATTTAATTGTTCCCATGAACATTCACTGGGATTCATGTGCCAGACAGTGTGCTGGCCACTATCACATGTATCAACTCATTTAATTCTCATAAAACTCTAAAAGGGACTTACTGTTAGAATGACAATATGATTTATTGCCCAAACTAAGACTAATGAAATGAAAAGAGGTGTGACTAATATACATGTTGGGGCAACAGATGCCCACCGTGATGGTCCTCTGAAAACTGAGTCATGAGGTCACCAAGGGAAACTGGGCTCAGAGATGTTCATTCATTTTGTCCAAGGTTCAGGAGCAGATCCAATAGTAGATTCAGAACTTCCAAAGTGAAAGTGTTAGGCTTTCTATCCCCTTCAACCCTAGTGAATGGGCTACAGAAACACCACAGCCTGCCACACTGGGAAAGTGCATAAGGAGACAGTGACTTCCTAAAGGGCAGCTCAGGTGTCAGTGGTCCTCATTCCTACACGCCTGATCCCTTCACTCACCAGCCGGCTGGTCTTACTTGTTTTCTGGGACACCCCTGACCTGGTGGCTGCTGCAGCCGCTTCCTTGCTGTGGATTGTTGGGGTGGCCTCATTGTAGATCAAGGGAGCTCTTGACCAACCTAGTCTCTGTATTCAGGTATCCAGCTCCTCGGTGCTGGACTGCAGTCATCTGCAGTTCTTTAAAGATTGATTTATTTGTCTACCATCTTTCTCTTTTCAGTGTGTGGCCTCTCTTCCCCTGGACTGTGGCTTCCTGAGCAAAAAGATAGTTTCGTCTTGCTGTGTCTTCACCTCCTCACACACCACGTCTGTGTATGCACGTGTCGAGGTATATGTGTGTGTGTGTGTGTGTGTGTGTGTGTGTATGTGTGTACATTCATGGGTTGTTTTATAACTACTTCTATTATAGACAAATTAGAAGAGGACAGCACATTTTATTTTGCTCATTCCTTCATTCAACACCTATTTATTGAAAACCTGCCATGTTCCAGACATTGTTATAGGTTTTGAGGATACAGTAGTTTAAAATATTTTTAAAAGCCCACAACCCCAAACCTGACATTTTACTGGGGCATAACCAAATAAAAACAACAACAAAAATATGTTTTAAACTACCAGTGTGCTGGCTGGAAAATTACTGCTTGGCTATCACCCATGGGAACATAGGCTATCACCCATGGGAACATAGGCTATCACCCATGGGAACATAGGCTATCACCCATGGGAACATAGGCTATCACCCATGGGAACATAGGCTATCACCCATGGGAACATAGGCTATCACCCATGGGAACATAGGCTATCACCCATGGGAACATAGGCTATCACCCATGGGAACATAGGCTATCACCCATGGGAACATAGGCTATCACCCATGGGAACATAGGCTATCACCCATGGGAACATAGGCTATCACCCATGGGAACATAGGCTATCACCCATGGGAACATAGGCTATCACCCATGGGAACATAGGCTATCACCCATGGGAACATAGGCTATCACCCATGGGAACATAGGCTATCACCCATGGGAACATAGGCTATCACCCATGGGAACATAGGCTATCACCCATGGGAACATAGGCTATCACCCATGGGAACATAGGCTATCACCCATGGGAACATAGGCTATCACCCATGGGAACATAGGCTATCACCCATGGGAACATAGGCTATCACCCATGGGAACATAGGCTATCACCCATGGGAACATAGGCTATCACCCATGGGAACATAGGCTATCACCCATGGGAACATAGGCTATCACCCATGGGAACATAGGCTATCACCCATGGGAACATAGGCTATCACCCATGGGAACATAGGCTATCACCCATGGGAACATAGGCTATCACCCATGGGAACATAGGCTATCACCCATGGGAACATAGGCTATCACCCATGGGAACATAGGCTATCACCCATGGGAACATAGGCTATCACCCATGGGAACATAGGCTATCACCCATGGGAACATAGGCTATCACCCATGGGAACATAGGCTATCACCCATGGGAACATAGGCTATCACCCATGGGAACATAGGCTATCACCCATGGGAACATAGGCTATCACCCATGGGAACATAGGCTATCACCCATGGGAACATAGGCTATCACCCATGGGAACATAGGCTATCACCCATGGGAACATAGGCTATCACCCATGGGAACATAGGCTATCACCCATGGGAACATAGGCTATCACCCATGGGAACATAGGCTATCACCCATGGGAACATAGGCTATCACCCATGGGAACATAGGCTATCACCCATGGGAACATAGGCTATCACCCATGGGAACATAGGCTATCACCCATGGGAACATAGGCTATCACCCATGGGAACATAGGCTATCACCCATGGGAACATAGGCTATCACCCATGGGAACATAGGCTATCACCCATGGGAACATAGGCTATCACCCATGGGAACATAGGCTATCACCCATGGGAACATAGGCTATCACCCATGGGAACATAGGCTATCACCCATGGGAACATAGGCTATCACCCATGGGAACATAGGCTATCACCCATGGGAACATAGGCTATCACCCATGGGAACATAGGCTATCACCCATGGGAACATAGGCTATCACCCATGGGAACATAGGCTATCACCCATGGGAACATAGGCTATCACCCATGGGAACATAGGCTATCACCCATGGGAACATAGGCTATCACCCATGGGAACATAGGCTATCACCCATGGGAACATAGGCTATCACCCATGGGAACATAGGCTATCACCCATGGGAACATAGGCTATCACCCATGGGAACATAGGCTATCACCCATGGGAACATAGGCTATCACCCATGGGAACATAGGCTATCACCCATGGGAACATAGGCTATCACCCATGGGAACATAGGCTATCACCCATGGGAACATAGGCTATCACCCATGGGAACATAGGCTATCACCCATGGGAACATAGGCTATCACCCATGGGAACATAGGCTATCACCCATGGGAACATAGGCTATCACCCATGGGAACATAGGCTATCACCCATGGGAACATAGGCTATCACCCATGGGAACATAGGCTATCACCCATGGGAACATAGGCTATCACCCATGGGAACATAGGCTATCACCCATGGGAACATAGGCTATCACCCATGGGAACATAGGCTATCACCCATGGGAACATAGGCTATCACCCATGGGAACATAGGCTATCACCCATGGGAACATAGGCTATCACCCATGGGAACATAGGCTATCACCCATGGGAACATAGGCTATCACCCATGGGAACATAGGCTATCACCCATGGGAACATAGGCTATCACCCATGGGAACATAGGCTATCACCCATGGGAACATAGGCTATCACCCATGGGAACATAGGCTATCACCCATGGGAACATAGGCTATCACCCATGGGAACATAGGCTATCACCCATGGGAACATAGGCTATCACCCATGGGAACATAGGCTATCACCCATGGGAACATAGGCTATCACCCATGGGAACATAGGCTATCACCCATGGGAACATAGGCTATCACCCATGGGAACATAGGCTATCACCCATGGGAACATAGGCTATCACCCATGGGAACATAGGCTATCACCCATGGGAACATAGGCTATCACCCATGGGAACATAGGCTATCACCCATGGGAACATAGGCTATCACCCATGGGAACATAGGCTATCACCCATGGGAACATAGGCTATCACCCATGGGAACATAGGCTATCACCCATGGGAACATAGGCTATCACCCATGGGAACATAGGCTATCACCCATGGGAACATAGGCTATCACCCATGGGAACATAGGCTATCACCCATGGGAACATAGGCTATCACCCATGGGAACATAGGCTATCACCCATGGGAACATAGGCTATCACCCATGGGAACATAGGCTATCACCCATGGGAACATAGGCTATCACCCATGGGAACATAGGCTATCACCCATGGGAACATAGGCTATCACCCATGGGAACATAGGCTATCACCCATGGGAACATAGGCTATCACCCATGGGAACATAGGCTATCACCCATGGGAACATAGGCTATCACCCATGGGAACATAGGCTATCACCCATGGGAACATAGGCTATCACCCATGGGAACATAGGCTATCACCCATGGGAACATAGGCTATCACCCATGGGAACATAGGCTATCACCCATGGGAACATAGGCTATCACCCATGGGAACATAGGCTATCACCCATGGGAACATAGGCTATCACCCATGGGAACATAGGCTATCACCCATGGGAACATAGGCTATCACCCATGGGAACATAGGCTATCACCCATGGGAACATAGGCTATCACCCATGGGAACATAGGCTATCACCCATGGGAACATAGGCTATCACCCATGGGAACATAGGCTATCACCCATGGGAACATAGGCTATCACCCATGGGAACATAGGCTATCACCCATGGGAACATAGGCTATCACCCATGGGAACATAGGCTATCACCCATGGGAACATAGGCTATCACCCATGGGAACATAGGCTATCACCCATGGGAACATAGGCTATCACCCATGGGAACATAGGCTATCACCCATGGGAACATAGGCTATCACCCATGGGAACATAGGCTATCACCCATGGGAACATAGGCTATCACCCATGGGAACATAGGCTATCACCCATGGGAACATAGGCTATCACCCATGGGAACATAGGCTATCACCCATGGGAACATAGGCTATCACCCATGGGAACATAGGCTATCACCCATGGGAACATAGGCTATCACCCATGGGAACATAGGCTATCACCCATGGGAACATAGGCTATCACCCATGGGAACATAGGCTATCACCCATGGGAACATAGGCTATCACCCATGGGAACATAGGCTATCACCCATGGGAACATAGGCTATCACCCATGGGAACATAGGCTATCACCCATGGGAACATAGGCTATCACCCATGGGAACATAGGCTATCACCCATGGGAACATAGGCTATCACCCATGGGAACATAGGCTATCACCCATGGGAACATAGGCTATCACCCATGGGAACATAGGCTATCACCCATGGGAACATAGGCTATCACCCATGGGAACATAGGCTATCACCCATGGGAACATAGGCTATCACCCATGGGAACATAGGCTATCACCCATGGGAACATAGGCTATCACCCATGGGAACATAGGCTATCACCCATGGGAACATAGGCTATCACCCATGGGAACATAGGCTATCACCCATGGGAACATAGGCTATCACCCATGGGAACATAGGCTATCACCCATGGGAACATAGGCTATCACCCATGGGAACATAGGCTATCACCCATGGGAACATAGGCTATCACCCATGGGAACATAGGCTATCACCCATGGGAACATAGGCTATCACCCATGGGAACATAGGCTATCACCCATGGGAACATAGGCTATCACCCATGGGAACATAGGCTATCACCCATGGGAACATAGGCTATCACCCATGGGAACATAGGCTATCACCCATGGGAACATAGGCTATCACCCATGGGAACATAGGCTATCACCCATGGGAACATAGGCTATCACCCATGGGAACATAGGCTATCACCCATGGGAACATAGGCTATCACCCATGGGAACATAGGCTATCACCCATGGGAACATAGGCTATCACCCATGGGAACATAGGCTATCACCCATGGGAACATAGGCTATCACCCATGGGAACATAGGCTATCACCCATGGGAACATAGGCTATCACCCATGGGAACATAGGCTATCACCCATGGGAACATAGGCTATCACCCATGGGAACATAACATTCTAACAATAAGCTTTCTGCTTCTGTACCCCCACTTGCACACCTGAACTGCAGGTTGACAGGTAGTGAATAGGAGAAAAATAGACCTTTGTGTTTAAGACAGAATGAGGAATGGGATTTAGGGCTTAAAAACCCTGTACCTCTACATTTCGGGGCTGCTTAATTTGGGGTCTGCGTACCCCTGGCAGACCCAGCTGGCTGAATAAAGAGCGTGTTTTCTATAACTCACTGATTTCTGGTGGTCCGTCTGTCTTTCGGGGGCTGGCGGCCACAACACCAGAAATTGAGAGGTGCTCTAAAGACACCTAAATTAGGGTTAAAGGAGCAACAAGTTCAGAAACATGAAGTCCCTGAAGAAGACTAGAGGTTGAAGGAACTGGAGACCAGGGCTGAGGGCACCTTAACTAGGCACAAAAGGCATTAGGTGCTCAAGTACACTTGTATATTAATGCATAATGAAATGAAGATAAAATGGCTCAACATTTGGGTGTGCTGTTTGAGAAGTGGGTAAGAGTACAGAAATGCTCAGAGAAAATGAATTTAATGAGTTCAATGGAGGCTCCTGGAAGGTGAGGAGCACCTGTACAAAGCTCTGGGGTGGTTGTGGGGGCCTGTCAGAAAGAACGTGACCCTCTCAGGCTCTCAAGGAACTTGCATATCTGATCTGACCCTCTCTACCTGGCCAGCAAATATTTTTGGCCTTTTCATTCCAACCATCCTTGCTCTGCCCACACCCCTCTTAGTAAGCAGCCACAACTCCCCTCCCTCCACCCTCCCCCTCCTTGTTTACGAACTGTGTTTGCTATTTCTACTTTTGAGTCAATTGTTCCTTAGATCCTTGCAATCTGGGAGTGACAGGAATCTCTTCCGAAGTGAAAAAACTTTCCTTTTTCCCCTCTCTGCTCCCTAGAAAGACCTTGCATAGTAGCAGCCAGCATAATCCTTGTCTGGGAGCTCAGGCAGGGTCTCTCTCCTCTTTAGGGATGGTGATTGGCCCACCTTCCATTCTGACCCATTGCACAGGGGCCTTCTTAAAGAGGATCACGCTATCAGGAAGGAAGGGTGGGGAATTGAGAACCTTCCCATTATCTCTACTGATAGAGAGCCTATTGCTTCCATTCTCCCTTCTATTGATTTCTCTTCCCGGAAGCTGATGCAAGAGGCCAGCTCTCACAGGGAATTATGGAATTATGCCTTGCGGCAAACAACGGGCAGAGTACAGTTGGGTACAATGAAACAGAGTTTCTGTTGGAATCTATTATGATCCCAACATAAATTAATTATAACCCTGCTGCTGGAGAGAAGCTTCATTTATAATTAACATTTATTGGAGGGAGGAGGGCTCAAGGAGGGGTAAAAAAGCTGCCATCTTTGAGAGGGCCCAGCAAGGGTGGAGTTAAAATAATTCCCTCTGTTGGGATTCAGGTTGGCAGAGACCCAAGAGTCAGCCTTCATGTTAGCTCTAGTATGGTGTCACTGGCTGAGCCCTCTTAGGTCCTAGGCATGTCATATACATTGCCTAGTTTAATCTTCAAAATAACCTTGAGAGGGATCGTTAACCCCAGTTCACAGATGAGAAAACTGAGGTTAACAGACTTGCTTAAGGCAATAGGGCTAGTAGGTTTGTTCCCCTCCAAAGCCAGTGTGACTGCTTCACCTCCCACTTCTCAGCCTTGGAAGCTGCAGTGCAAATGGAGACTCTTTCTTGCTGCATAATTCTAATCAAATCACTTAGTCAATTCTCCAAGCCTCAGCTTCTTGCTCTGTAAAGGAGAGCTAATGAAGAGATCTGCCTGCTCACAGTGAGGCTTAAAGAATCCAAGGTGGAAATGTACTTTGCACTCATTCCTGCATTCATTGTGTGCTATTATTAAAAATAAAACAAAACAAAAAAACAGAAAGCCTACCCAGTAGTGGATTTCCCCAGTGGTGCTGATGATGGGCTATGCTAGCATTTAGGAGATGCTGACAGCTCAGAGATGGATGGGTGCAGTGTTAGTGGCCCACCTTGACCAGAAAGGCTCCTCATGTTGGCACCATTTTGGCCTGGAGAGCTCCCTAGGAAGTTCCCTGCAGCTGAGTGGCTGAGGACATGTGATAATAACTGTGAGAGCCAACACTCGCCGAGTACTTTCCCTGTGCCAGGCATTGCATCAAGGGCTTTCTTTAATTCTTATCAGTTAACTATGTGGGGAGCATCCCCATGTCTTGAGCACAGAGATGTTAAGCAGCTTGCTCCAGCCACACAGCAGATACATGGTGTAGCTGGGATCTGGTGTAGGCAGTTCCAGTCCGGGGACTTGTTGAACTCTGACACCATTCACTCACTAGTCTCCCATCTTGGCTCTGGGTCATGCACTGTCGTGCTGTCTGTCACCTTGTGACTTGGCACAGCAAAGGCAATCTTTTCCTTCATCCCAATCCTCTCTTCTCTAGAAGAAATGTGCCCTTTTCCTAATTGTTCTCTCGCTGCACTGAGAGGCCTCATGAGTGCAGTAGAAAGATGTGGGTTTTAGGAAGAGATAGACTTGTTCTACATTGCAGTCCTCTCATTCTCTGGCCTAAATCACTTGACTATTCTGAGAATGTCTTCATCTGTGAAATAGAACAATGACCAATCTTGGGATTGCCAGGTCCAAGACACAGGAAGCAAACAATGGATGGCCACCACTTGTCATAGGTCTGGAGAAGGCAGGATCCATATATGTTGAGGAGAGGTTTGAATGACACCTGGGCCAAAGACTAAAGGCTGCATAGAGAGTACGAGGAGGAGCCAGTCCAGATGTGTGTGTGTGTGTGTGTGTGTGTGTGTGTGCGTGTGAGCATGTATATATGAGTATGTGCTTGTGCACGTGTGAGTGTGTATGCATGTGTGTGTATGTGTGTGTTTATGAATGTAAAGAAGGGAGCACGGCAAAGTGGCCGAGGTGGTCAGAAGGGTAAGGAGGTTGAATGGGGTAGGAGAGGAGCCTGAGGCCTGATTACAAAGGACTCAATGCTGAAAGTTCTCTCTCTATCCCCCTCCCTCTATTAACTTCACTGTGAACTGAATCAGAAGTCCACACACCTCATTTGGTCCCAGCTGGAGGGAAGTTGGCTTTAATTATACAAGGCTCAGGCACTGGAAAGTCTCTACTTCTTTCTTCTCTCCCAACTCTTTTCACCCACTCACAGCTGCTCTGGTTTCCATGAACATACCAGAGGCAGGACTGCAGATATAGACACAGCAAGCCCAGGGCATCTGCATTGCTACCTACAAGGACTGTGTGCCTGGAAGCTAAGCACATCTAGATAACATCTGCTTGTCCTTTGTTCTGTTAAACTGCAGCTCTGTCAAGTTCTAGAAGGTTGAAAGGTGAGCTCAGGAATCTGAAATCTGACCTATTTCTCTCAAAGCACATTCTCATCTGCTCCTGGACCTTGTTTCATTGCCTCATTTGTGGGTGGCTGTGTCCTTGCTGACTGCCAACTGCCTTTTCTCTCCAGCAGTGAGAACCTCTACCCCTCCCTCTTCGTAAACACAACTTTTTCAGAGATGCAAGCCCACAGGATTATTTAATGGCCCCCAAACAAACTGTGCAAATCTCCATAACTACCCTGATTCTGTCCATCAACAGAATTAGGCTCTGTGTTAAGTAAAGACACAGAGGAGAAGACATGGCATCTGATCTTGAGTAAAGTCTGATGGACAAAAACAGTGAAAGCAACACTGGTTTAGCTACTTTCATCTCCCATCCTCAGGCCTTTGCATGTGCTAGTCCTCTGCTTGAGCACAGCTCTCAGCCTCTGCTCTGCTCGCCTGCTTACATCCCTGGCATACTCTGGGTCACAGACAGACTTTCCTGCCCAAACCATCTAGCTTAGATCCCCCTTGGTTTCTCTCACAGCCTCTTGTTCTCTGCATCACTACTCATGACCACTGTGATTTGAGTTTATTTTGTGCTTGCTTGTTTAGTACCTGTCTTCCCACTAGATAAAGGACCTGGTCTGCTTTGTTCTGCACTTGATAAGGCCTATCATGGGTCTGGCATGCAGTGGCCACCAGATAAGTGTCCATTGAATAAATATATGATTGAATGAAAGAAGGAAGACATGAGAGGGTGAATGAAAGCATGTTGGCTGCTGGTATACCTTCTCTTGTGGAAAACGGGTAAGGGAGTCCTCTCTGAGAATCCTCAGTTAAAAGTCCTGCCGAGTACTGACTTTCTTTCAAAGAGGGCAGGGAGATGAAAATAGCTCCACAGTGGAGAAACTTGACCAATATTGCCTCAAGCCAGTGTCCAATTTAACATCAACAACGACAAGTTATGTTGGCAGTATGTATAACTGCCATAATGTGATGGGCATGGCATTTTACCTCCATGATCTTCCTCAAAAAGCTCCATTACTCCAGTGTAATCATCAGAAAATCACCAGACAAACTGCATTTGATAGTCATTATACAAAATACATTAATTATACTCTTCAAAACTGTCAGGGTAATAAAAAATATTATTACTCTTCAAAACTGTGAGGGTAATAAAAAATAAGAGAAATCTGAGATATCATCATAGGCAATAGGTAATGTGCTCCTGGAACAGAAATAGATCATTAGGAAAAAGTAAGAAAACATAAATAAGCAAAGAAATTTAATTAATAATAACAACAACAACCCATCTATATTGGATCATTAGTTGTGACAAATACAAAATACAAGATGAGATAGTATAATAGGAATATTATTGACAAATATGACATATAACATTTGATGTTAAAAATAAAAAAAAATGTGTATGGGATATATGAGAACTCTCTGTGCTCTTTTCACAAGTTATCTGTATATCTAAAACTATTCTAAAGTTAAAACATTATCAAAGGACTTCTGTTTACTGGTCTGGCATGTAAGGCACTTAGAAATGATAATGTCTATCCTTACAACAACAAAAAATTAAGCAAATTGAAAATCAACAACTCTTTTAAGGTCCATCAAAAGAATTGAGGTCACAGGCCAAACTGCTTCCCTAATACTTAGAGAGACAGACAGGCAGATCCAGAGGATCACATCTTCCTGCAGCAGAAACCCATGGGCAGAACCTCTGCAGGAACCATAATACAAGAGCAGAAAAACCTAAACTGCAATTGATGAGTTGTGGAAGGCTCTGTGTGGACACTAAAAATTAAAAACTCCAGGGTCCTTGTTTTAGGGAAGCACACATTTTTGTGAGTCTCACCTAGAAGGTCCTACCAGGTTTTCACAGTGAAGATGGGAGAAAAGCCTTATTGTGCTTCTGGTAGGGAGAGGGGAAATGTAGCCATTTTGAAAGCCACCCAGAGAACTCTATTCTTAATAAGGCCTTCCCGCAATAGAAACAGTTTTATTAGAGCCTAACCAAGTGGGGTTTTATCAGAGCCTAACCAAGTAGGGTTTCACCAGAGCCTAACCAACTAGGGTGTTATCAGAGACTAATTGATCTAGAAGAAGAGAAAATCCAACTCCAGCTCTGTTACACCTTCCATGTGGGGTAGAAAAATATCTAAATCCAGGCCCTCCTGTCTTCCTGTCTCATCCAAGGGGACAAAACAAAACAAAACAAAACCAAGAAGCAATTGTGAAGGTCACTGTCCAAGGACACAGAATCCCTAAAAGACTGAAACCTAATCATAAGGCTGTAGAATGCTGCCCCACTCCATACCTCACCATCAACTCAGTAGGGTTCCTGTAGAAAGTCAGGGGTCACAGCTAAAAGAATGACATGGGTCAGATTCTATTTAAGAACTATTTTCTAGGGGAATCTAAAGAAACAGGGAAATATTAGAACAAGGCCACCAGAAGAAACCTTAGCTTCTTATATTTGCAGCAATATCAAACAGTAAACATTATTTAACCCTTAGTCCGAAGAACATAAAACCTAACATTAGAGGCCTACTTTCCTCAATTCTTTACCCAGTACATTGTATCTAGCTGTTAATAAAGAATTGAAAGGAATACTAAGACAAAAACAAAGTCTGAGGAGGCAGAAAAAGCATCAAAACTAGACTTGAATATCAGACCAGAAATTTAAAACCGTTACTAATATGCAAATAGTTCTAATAATACAACATTGAATAACGTGCAAGAACAGATGGGTAATGAAAGAACAAATATGGAAAATCTAAGAAAGAATCAAAAGGAAATGCTAGAAATCAAAAACATTGTAAGAGAAATGAAGAATGCCTTTGAAGGACTCATCAGTAAACTGGACACGGCTAAGCAAAATATCAATGAATTTGAGGAAATGTCAATAGATGCATCCAGAACTGAGAACTGAAAAAAAAAAAAAAAAAAAAAAAACAACCCAAAAAACAAAGAAAAAGTGAAAAAGACAGAACAGAATATCCGAGAACTGTGGGACAATTATAAAAAGTATGACATACATGTAATGGTAAATAATGTAGCAACGATGTAGGATTCCAACTATATGACATTCTGGAAAAGAAAACACTACAGAAATAGCGAAAAGTTCATTGGCTGCCAGATGCTTGGGGGGATGGATGAAGGAATGAATTGGTTGAGCCCACGGGATTTTTATGGAAGTGACATTATTCTGTATGATACATTTGTCAAAACCCATAGAATGTACAATACCAAGAGTGACCCTTAATGTAAACTATAGACTTCTAGTTAATAATAATGTATCCTTTTTGGCATCATTTGTAACAAATATACCACATTTATGCAAGATGTTAATAACAGGACAAACTAGTAAGGATGGTGAAGGCATACATGAGAACTGTCTATTTTCTGTTCATTTTTTTTATAAACCTAAAAGCTGCTCAAAAAGTCTATTAATTAAAAAATAAATACAACAAAAATGTTTATTAAAAATGTCAGCTAGGAAAACCTGACCATATGCCTCTCCCTTTTCCCTAGAGTGAACCTTCCTTCCCCTAGGCCTAGGGAATGAGTGACAAGGAGGGTTTCCATGGATGCAGCTAATGGTTCCAGTGATAGGTGTTCAGGGCTCATGCATCACTTTAATACACTGAAATTCCAGCACTTTTGATTAGAGGCGAACAGTGGTGCTTATATCTGACACTGGCTTGAATTTGTGGGTACTTAGTACGACAAATACATGGCTTTCCTGTGGAGGAGAGTTCTTCTGTGTTAACCACGGAACTGAGGTTCAGGCTGTCTAGGTAGAATGGGGCTTGTATCTAAGACAAAGCTTTCTTCTCTGATAATTAAAAAAAAAAAGTAAGTCTATGCCCAACACACCCAGAGTCCATTCTGGTATCTCCCCTTTAAATGCCTCAGGGACCAGAGAAAATGCCTCCACAGCCACTGCAGTCAAAGCAAAGATCCCGGTTCTATGCTCCATTGTTCGTTTGTAATCTCTTTCTTTCCTAGTCTTCATCAACTCTTACTTGCTTGCCTGCTACTTCAACAGCCTTTTCTATCTAGTATGCCCAATTTCATATCACTGGCTACTTGATTTGGAATTGCCTACCTGGACCTGAACTGCAATTGCTATCCTTCTGCTGCAAAACCTCTGTTGTGTGGTACACGGTGCCATGTCCCCAGCTCCAACTACAGGCACTCCCTCATTTCAGTACTTCTCAAGATCCCATCATCCAGGGAAAGGATGGAGAGCACAGTTCATAGGAAAGCTCAACACACAGGGACTGACATGATGAAAATTTTAACAGCCTTTAGGTTATTTTGCTGGTGGAAGTTTGGGTCAATAGATTATAATTGTCATTTGTTTTTCGATATGTCAGGTCTGTGTAGAGGCTGGACCAATGAGACCAAGATTTTGGAGAAATAAATGTATGAGAATTTTAGAAAGCTCATTTGCATGAAAGTTTTAGAAACCAGGAGAAGTGATTAAATATTCGGGATAGTATGGTGCAAACACAAGAATGGAGAAATTGACCCTGATGTGGTTCTTTCCAACCCTGTTATTAGCACTTCTCATGACGAACCACAGACAATTCGGGTTAATGAGGCTTCTATTCAGATCATATCACATTACCTTCTTTTTCTAATAGATGGGGGAACTGTCGCCCAGAGAATCGAGGGGACTCACTTCATAGAAGCACAGGTAACTGGGGAAACCATGGCTGGATTGGACATCTGACTCTATCAGCTCCTGCAGCTCTTGCCTGGCCTCTCAAAGCGCTATGGTCTGGGGAGGGAAAGGAACAGAGCAGGGAAGGCTGCAGGCCAGGATGCCATTGTTAATAGTCCCCAAGCCCAGATGTAAGTTTCTGTGAAGAAGGACATGCCGATGGCCTCTATTGACATCAGAACTAACCAAGTGGGAATAGAGGGCAGGAATGACACAACTGCGGTCAAAAACTTTGAGATTTACTGCCCTGAAACATAGTTGATTTTGTGGAAGCCACAGGCAAGGTTAAATACTAAATTACATGGAGCTGGGATGTGCTAGTTCTTTTTGTGTAATTTGTATGAGATGCTCTGCAAACTCAAGGTGCAAATACAGATACAGCTAATTCATTATTCCAATCAAATATTGACACTTGGAATATTATTGGTAGGAAAGTCAGTTATTATTTACTTTTCTGAGGCTTTCTTTGTGAATTGTCTGAGAATTTTATAGGGCATTTGAAGCTCACAGGGGATTCAGTTCTGCTTCCGTACACAGCTGTTAGAATGAAGGCATGATCTCTGATGTCCTGCATCCACCGCCACGTGATACTGCTGTTGAACACTGATTCTGTGTTGTTCTCATCCTGAGGCTGGCTGTTGGTGTAGTCCTGCTGAGAGCCAGTGTGGCCCAGATGCCTGCACCTGATTTATCATTTTCCAGGGAGGATGAGCCATCCTCTGGGCTGAGCCTAGTTAGGGGCTGTCTACCTGGCTCTGCAGCTTCATGTACAGGATCCCAGGGCACATGGTCTCTTCCAGGGCACCAGCTGGCTCCAGAAAGTCATGGGCAAAACTTGTTCTGGTATCCAGTGTCTCATGGACCCAGAACCACAGCCCTCTTCTCAGAGAGCCATCTAAGTGTTGTGTATTTTTTCTTATAAATTCTCAGTCACAAACAACAATACCCAGACAGGAAGCCTAAAGACAAATGTAATTGATCTAGCATAAGACCCAGGTGTTAGCATGGAAAGATTTCCCTGTAATTTTTTTTTTTTTTTTAAGTAAGGCAACCCTTGGTTGACCTCACAGATTGCAAGGACCTTGTCGGTTTACAATCCCCTATTTTTTAAATTTTTTACGCCTATAGCACCTGGTCTTCCTAGATGGTCTCTCTGGTACTAACCAGGGCCGACCCTGCTAAACTTCCGAGGTCAGATGGGATCGGGCTTATTCAGGTGGCATAGCTGTAGACAATTTCCCTGTAATTTTAATGAGCATCTCAGGTCGCAGATCATTGTTTCCAGAGAATAGAAAAAATAGGGTGCTCCTCCACATCTTACTTCTTATGTCTGTCAGGAGGACTTACGAATGGAGTAGATTTCCAGCCAAGTTCTTTTGCTAAAAGCTGGGATAATGGGGTTACTGTGTCCAGATACCCAATCAAGGGAGACACAGTTTTTTGGTGAGATGGATGAAATCATTAATTACATCAGAACTGTCTCATCATCTGCCTGGCTGGTTAAAGAAGATCATCTTGCTTACAGTGTTTAACTGGCTTTCTTATTAGCATACATATTGTTTTCTATTATTATTACTCAACTAAGACTGATATAGTTTTTCCACCAAATGTGTTTGGAAATGAACAGCTATGTATTCTCTTAGAGGCTGGTAGAGGAGCCCCTGAATCTGCCTCCAGATTCTGCTTCAATCCCTAGCAAGCAGGAGGGTGAAGAGCCCAGTGGAGCTGTAGAGTAGTGGTCCTCAACATTTTTGGCACCAGAGACCACTGCTCCTATGAGAATCTAATGCCTGATGATCTGAGGTGGAGCCGAGGCAGTGATGCTAGCACTGGGGAGCAGCTACAAATACAGATGAAGCTTCTTTTATTTGCCTGCTGCTCGACTCTGGCTGTGCAGTCCGGTTCCTAACAGGCCATGGACCAGTACAGGTCCATGGCCTGGGGTTTGGGGACTCCTGTTGTAGAGGGCATTGGAGAGAGAAGAGAAGAGAGACAGTACTTGTAGGAATGGATGGGGTAGCTGAAGAAAGAAGGAGAGAAGGGGAAATGGCAAGATTAAAGAGAAATAGAGGGAGAATGAAAACTCAAAGAAATAATATTTAACTGTAGTATAGCCCTTTGCAAACCTGCCAAGTTTATGATTGTATTTGACACTGTATGTCACACTACAGTGTCAGAAAGGAGGAATGAGTAAGTTTATTCCCATAATATTCTCATGAGGAAAGTGAAACTGTGACAAGGCATGGAATCATTTTACATGAAGCTTGGCTCAGTGGAATGGAGGTGAGGGTATTATGCTGTCCACACAATTCAAGAGGCCTTATGTTGAGAATTAGATTGAACACTAATTGCCCTCCTCCATAGGCCAGGCATTTTACAAACACAATCTCATTTTATCCTCACAATCACCACTTGCAGATGGAGATTATCATTCACAGATAATCCACATCATGAAGTTAGAAAGGGAGGCAGACCAACACCAGTGAGTGCCAGAGTGCACACAGCTGCTGAGAAGGGCAAATCCAGGCCTCATGACTCCTGTTCTTCCCACTTGGCCACATGGCTGCCTCTGAAGGGAGGGCCAGAACCTACTGTGAGCCACTGGGAGACCCATTTCCAGTAATGAAAGAAATCCTACCCTTGAAGCTTGTGGATGGAAGGAACTACAGGGGGAAGAAGTGGGTTCTTAGAAGGATTCAAGCACAGGCTGGTAAGCACTTGCCTGCAATGTGTAGTGAAATATTCAGACTTCAGATGGGAGGGTGACCAGATGGCTTTTTTCTCCAATGCTGGGCCCTTTTGTCTTTAAAAAATGTCCTGATGTGCTTATCTTCATACTTCTATTAGCCATCTCATTAGGGACTAGAGGATGCTCTCATGACTTTTCACTTCTCCTGGATGCTTTTATGAAATAAAGAAGAAAAGCAAATAGTGAGGAGCTCACATGAGGTAAATCATAGAAGTAGAAAAAAGGTTCCCCAAAGAGAAAACACAGGAATTTGCTTGGCATGTGGACAGAGCCATCCTCACTGGTGGGTCTGTGCTTGTGCCCCTCCCTGACATGAAATTTCTTTGAATTTTCTTGTTGTAAAATTAATTTTGTTATTCTTATTTGACTAGGAAATTCTGCTTTTAGATATTCATTTCTTTGATTTGTAAAGCTGTTCAGTCTAAATGTAGATACCTCTGAGAGAAATAATACACAAGGAGGAATTGGTTTATCAGTTCCTTTCCCCAAAAGAGAGCAAAGTGGTCTGACAGTGCAAGGCTTGACTAGAAGCGTGGGGTGGGGGTAGATAGCCGAAGTGATTAGGCAAGGAGAAGGCTCCAGAGAGGCATATTGCCAGTTTCTTTGTTAAGACCAAAAAGTAATAGAATATTTTTGCTGTTCTGACTCTGACTAAATAAAGTGTGTTTTCTAGTCAGTCAGGAGTCTCCAGCTTTGACGAGACTCAAGTGGCATCAGCAGGGGGTGGCAAAAGAACCTAGATGAAAAGGCGGGGCTGAAAGCAATCAAGGTTGTTTGTCCCCATGAAGAGAAGGCTGAGGAGGCACTGTGTCTTCATTCAAGTATCTGAAGGACTGTTCTGGAGAGAGGATGGAAAAGAGGTTCTACTTCAAAACCATGGATTAAGGTCTCAAGTCAGACATAATGGAAAATTTCCCTACTCATGAAGGATGTGAACACAGGCATGGCAGCTGCAGGCGACCTGCTCCTTTTGGAACATGGTAGATGCAGAGAGAGGTCCCAGCTGTCAGATGACCAGGTACATCCCTGCCATGGGAGAAACTAGAAAAGTAGACTAAATGGCCTCTAAGCCTGGGGAACCAGGGGAACATTCTCTGGCTCCTCAGATTCTGGCCATGACAGTTCCAGTGGTGAAGTGTCCAGGACCAGGCATCCATTTCTGTGGGTTTCAGCACAGGGAGCAGAGATGGGTTGACGAGTAGAGGGGAAAAGTGGCCCAGGATAGAGCATGAATGTTACTGTCAGACCATACCAGGTTCAACCGTTGGCATTGATTTGTTCTGTGACTTCGAGCAAGTTTCGGGCCTCTCTGAGAGTTTTACCCCACCTGTTAGGTGGGGATAAGGGCAAGCCCTTCCTTTCAGGGCCATGGTGAGGATAGAGCGAGGTGCTTCCTGGAATGTTCCCAGCTCTCAGTCACCGCAGCATCGCTCCATGAGGCGTGGACATTCCCGCAATGTCTACAATGCTCACTCCTCTCTGGAATGAATCCTGCCTCTGCCCTGGAGCACAACATGGTCCAGCCACAGGGCTCCTTTTCCATCAGTGACTAGACAGGCCTTGTTCAGATCAGTGTGGCCAATGAGGGCACAGTGGCCTGGTGAGCCCTCCTCTTCATCCTCCTCCCCATATACCAAACCACCACCCCTCAGGAGGCACTGTCTTTCTATCTCCCAAGGAAGAGAGGACAGGAAAGGCAGCAGACACCAGCATTGCCCCTCCCTAGCTTTATTTTCTGCACCATTTGAGGGCATATGAAAATAAAAATAAATAAATAAAAGACTAACCTCTGGCCAATCGCAGTTTAGCTACCCTGCAATTAAACAAATCCACAAACTGGCAACACATATTTACATCTCATTAGCAGAAGCCAAATGCAACAACGGCATTAAAATTAAGAAATTAGGCACAATTATCCTGTCGGCAGCAGTTGGGGGAAGTTGTCAAGGGCTGGTTTATTCATTAGTTTGCACAGAAGTTCAGCGGCTCCCTAATTGTGTGCTATTTTTTATCCCCTCCTCCTCTTCCTTAAAAAAAACTTTTTTTTTTTTCGAGGTTTTTGTTTCTCTGCAGCGCAGCAGCCTATGAGAGTTGGTGAACTGAGCCCAGGGAAGGCCTGGGAAGAGCTCACTCTCTCTTTGGGCTCCGTGTCATCAGGACCTCAGCCAGGCCATGCCCGAGCTGCAGGTGACTGGGACGTTAGGAAGGCCTGGGCACCTGCCCTACTGCTGTGTCCTCGCAGGCGTCCTCTGGATCCCTGGGGAGGACTCTCCACTGGCCCAGCACACTTCCCCCAGGCTCACTGCCTTCACTGCCAGTCCACAGGGCTGGGATCCACTGGCACCAGCTGCATCCATTAACATAGCACTCTCCTCCCTTGTGCAGGCAGTTGTCACTGGCCACATCTCTCAGGCAAGTCTCTGACTGGCCAGAGTGGGCATTTCATAAATGTTGGTTGAGTGAATAAATAAAAATCTTCTTGACAAAACCCTTTACTGAAGGTGAGAGGATTCACTGGGCTACAGGCTGTGCCCAGGTGGGTGGTCTTGGGCTCTGAGGGTGGATGCAGGGCCCTGGCCAGCTTCAGACAGGTACTTTACCTGGAAGGTCTGCCTTTCTGGAAGCTTCTGCACTGCTCCCTTACCTAGACCTTTTCTCTTGGCCTTTGAGTGTTGCCATTGGCTCCCTCCTTCCTGGAGAGTGTGCACTGTCCAAGATGAACTTTACTTCACCTCCTCCAGCCACCAGGGAAGCCCCATCTTCTCATGAGCTTTGGGGAGCTATTGCTGTTCTCCCTTTCACCTCTCCAACCCGTGGCCCCTCTGCCTCCTGTGCTGGTTATGGGGTCTGGTATCTGTTTCTCACTGCTCTCTGCCCTCTGCTGTTTTCTGGGGCTCCTTTGTTATCATCAGCCTGTTTGGTTCTACCCATAGAGGGCCAGAGAGAAGTGGAGAAAAATGAAAAGAGGCTTCCTATGGTTTCTCTTTCCAGGCAGGCCCTGACATACTTAGAAAACACCCAGCAACCTAACTGGTCTCTGCAGTCACACTCGAGGCTGGGGTGGGGGTGGGGGGGTGGAGGGTCCTTGATTTGGAGTTAGGTGTCTAGTCTTGCAGTAGGGCACTTAAATCTCATGGATCCTCACTTTCCTTACCTGGCAGATGGCACAAGTATGCATGCCCCTTCTTCCTCAGAGTTAAATTGCAGGGCACTTCACAAATATTTGGGCCTATGTTGTTGTCCAGTCTCTTGGTCTCCAAGAAAAGCCTTGGGGTGTTCTCTAAGGCAAGGTCCTTCCGCACAGAGAGCAGCATTATTGCAATAGTTACTAGTGATCTCTGCCTCTCCCTGTTTAAATGGAGCCATTTCTCAGACTCTCAAGGGATTGAGCTATAGATTTTCCCAGAGTCTCCTAAAAATTCTGACCCAAAGGGTCCAGCTAAAAGATTTTGTAAACATTAGACTTTATTTAATATTTCTGTTAAATTGGTACTTGCAAACGCATATTTTAAACACAACTAGAAATGAATTATATTTAGATATTAATCAACAAAACACTAGACTTAACATTTCTTTAGTGACTGTTCCAAGAACTGCAAGTATGCTCACTCCCTCCCCAAACTGCCATGCTCCACACTTAGATGTGTGTTGCCGTTTTGAATGAAGGAGCTCTCATCACTAGCATTTTCTCTGTGTTATGGCCCCACTCCTCATCTTTCCAATTTTACCCTGAAAATTCACTCATTCATTCATTCATTCTTCATTCTTCATTCATATAATATTTATTGAGTGTTCGTTTACTATTTTTCTGGCACCATGGTCAAAGCTAATGCTAATCAGAGACCACATAGTCCTTAGATTTAAAGACCTCATGGACCAGTGGCAGGCAAAGAGAATGACAATTCAATGTACAAAGTATTGAGATGGGGATAAGTCCAGATGTTATCGCCAGGGGAGCACAGAGGACAGAACTTCCACCCTTTCTGGTGGGGCAGGGAGGACATAGAAGAAGAGACAGTCTGAGCTGAGCCCTTCTCACTCTGTCCTCCAGGAATCTGCAGGCCACACAACTGTGCCTGGCAATTTTCATCCTGGTCTTTATGTCTCTGGTTTTGAGCAGCCATGTGCTCCTCTATACTGGGGAGTGGGCATGAGAACTGAGAGCCACAGAGATTCCTAGATTTTAATATAATGTGAAG
>NW_006431288.1:4433382-4433913 GCF_000325575.1 Pteropus alecto
ACAACTATTATACCATGAAAACCGTCTTCTAATTCCCTTCACTGTAGTGCACGGCCCCATTTCACAGCGCCTGATATCAAGGACAAAAATGCCACATGCTAGGGTGGCTCTTGAGACTATTCTATTCAGTTTACACATAACATCTCTTTAATCTTCCAAAAGCCCTATGGAAGGAGTACATTATTATACTATTCATTTTAGAAAAGGTGAAATGAAGTTCCAGAGGGGGTAATTAACTTGCCAAGGTCACAGAGCAGGGAAGCAGGGATCTGAGTCTCACACCAGGCTAGTCTTGCTCCAAAGCTCTCACCCTCCACACTGTGCCTGAATGTGCCTGACTTCCTGTTTCAGACTGCTACACACAGAGCAGCAATTATTGTTGACTTGCCATGGCCACAGAATCCCTTGGGTATGTGCTCAAGAGTGTTGAATCTTCTGCAGGGCAGGAAAGACCCATTTCTAAAGGGGACAGGAGAACAGGGTAAGGTGAGAGTGGTTTCTGACCCTGACAGTAGCCTTTGGCACATTCCT